>NC_138680.1:3292066-3863527 GCF_964273445.1 Streptopelia decaocto
GTGGAAAATGAGAGTTTGGGAGCAGGGGGTTCAAAGATACAGAAATACATATAACATCGACTGCTCCCATCAGATCTGTCCATTTTCAGCTCCATTTCACTCCCGCGGCAAGTGGAGAAAATACATTAGAGGAAACGTGCACAACAGCCGGCAGCTTATTTCAAATGTAAATCACAGGTTTTAACTTATGGGATCCATAGAGGTGAAGCGTTCACAGCTGAGACACCAGGGATGTAAAGAGAGGAGGAGGATGGTGGGAGGAAAACAGGGAGAGGAGAAACCAGACACCGATTCTGCACAGCCCGGCAGAGCCGAGACTAATTCTGAGCTGCACTAAGCCAAGTTTATCACCAGCTCTGGGCTGGACTTTGTCCTGGCCCTGCTACTAATCCAACGTCACTCCCTCCATTCCCCTTATTTACATTAAAAATCTTATCTCCAACAGCAGAATTGGGCCTTTTTTTCTTGCAAAGATTGATGCGCCCACATAATTTCACTCGGGCACCGGAACACAAGATAAAGCAGCTCCTAGAAAGCACCTAAAGACTCGCTAAGGTAACAGGAATAACCCTGCACGGAGATAATTATGATAGAGCCGTAGAGAACCCCTTGTGTTTAAATCACGCATAAACCGCAGGAAAACAGCCTTTAATAAGGCACGGGAAGAGCGTAAGACATAAGGGCATAAAGGCGAGCCTAAAATTGAATATTAACCCGATTGTGTTGCGTGTTTGGGTCTGAATCTGCCGCCCTTGCTGTGCTCGGGTACTCACTGGAAATCCGAGAGCACTTCCAGCAGATCCTCGGTTTTCAGCGCCGGGGGAGAAGTCGTAGATTTCGGTGACGTGGCCGAAATCCCCGTCGCCGAGCTGCGCGTCACCGTAGCTGGAGTAGTCAAAGCTGATCTGCTCGATGCTGATGTCCTTCACCGTCAAATAACCCACGATCTGAGACCAGCAAAACCAAAGAGCGATTCAAAGAATTAAGTACAATTTAAAAAACAATCAGGTTTCGGTTCAAAGAGCAATTCTGCAGGGAAAGAAGCTCCTGCCCGGGGGTTCTGCAGCCGCCCCAGCGCGGGGGCTCCCACACGTTCCCTCCCCTCCGCTGACTCCCAAACCACCTTTTTTATGCCAAAATGTCTCCCCGCAGCAAAAAAAGGCAACACAAGCGCTACCTCGGCCAAGAGCTCGGCGGTGCCGTCGTCCTCGAGGCCGCTCTGCCCGGGGACACCCGCGTCCTCCTCGTTGTCACCTGCGGCCAAGCGCAGCTCGTGCCACAGCGCGTCGGCCAAGCCCGAGCGCTCCTCGTCCCCTTGGGTCACCGGCGCCGTCCCCCGCGCGGTTCTGCGCCGGAGCATCCACGTTCTGCTCCTCGGGAGCCGATGGGTCGCGTTCAGGGGGGTCTAAAGGCTCGTCTTGGGCTTCTGGGGGGTTGTGGGGTTGTGTTTGCTCAACGCTGGGGCGCTCTTGGGCTTGGCTTTGCAGCTCGGAGAAACTCTGGTCTCCCTCCGCTGTGCCGGCGCTCACATCCTCCCCATGTTCTGCAGATGGGGACGCGGTTCCGCCGCTCTCCAGGGCACCAGCGCGGCTTTCCTCTTGGTTTTCCAGCCCCAGCGATGCTGCAGCGGGGTCTGTACAGTTACTGGTGCCGCTTTGGGACCCCAAAACACCAGCATCCCGGCTGGTTTGCTCTTCAGCTTGCACTTGGCACGGGGTCGTGCTGCTTTCTGGTGTAACAACATCGCGGCATCGATCTTGCTCTTCTGCTTCAATTGGCTTTTTATTATGGAGAGAAGAAAGCGAATCCGAACAGTCTTTATCCTGCTTTTCCTGCCCAGAGGAATCGTTGCTATTCGCTAACGACGGGACATCCGTACAGCACGGGGGACGTTCGTTGTTGGCGTCATCGTCATTTTGTCCTGAAAATCCCTCTTCTCCAGGCTCCCATCTCTTGCCATGGACCACGGGGACACCACCTGGGCCGCCCTCAGATTTGTCCCGTTCCTCCTGCGCATCCGCGACCGACGTTTTAAGGCAAATCTCTTCTTTTTCCGCGTCGCCGCCACCGGTCACCGGGCCCTCCTGCTCCCCCCGGTCCCCCCTCCTGCGCATCGCTTTGGGGACGTAAAGGGCTTTGTCTGGTTTCTTCCTGGGGGGCCTCTTGATCCTGCCGGAGCCCACGCGGGGGGCGTCGCCGTGGGTGTCCCCCCCGCGCCACGGCCGGCCCCCCCGGCCCCACGGCTGCGTGGGGCGCTGGCATCTCGGGGGGTTGCTGCTGGGTTTGGGGTCACTGGTCTCACTGGGCAGCCTGGGAGCAAGAGAACGGCAAGACGTGAGGAACCCAAATAACGGGGCGTTGGACGGGAGGGAGAGAGGAGGAAAAACATCAAATCCAGGTGGGGAAAGGAAAGAGCCTCTGAAACAAAGAAATAAACTTAACAGCAGAGGCAATGATACTGTTAAGCGTGTTCTTTACTTTATCAGATCACTGGGGACCATCCTCCATAAGTGCTGCAAACGCCGGATGCTCCTGCGTTGCTTATATTCACATAATTATTACATATTATGCTACATCACTTCGAGGCCCCTTCCAATCCCTAACATTCTGTGATATACATTACAGTTTTTAAGAATTTTGACATATATCTATACTAAGAAATAACTGATGACATTAGCTGTTGTTTAGCTTCTTACTTACACCTATTAATTATCAGTTCAATATAAACTAAGCACTCTGCTTCTAAACAATATATTACTTAATCTTCTGTCTTGGGATGCGCTCTTGGTATTATCTGTGGAAAAGCATCACGCGAACTTCATGCCCGTGAACCCGAATGAAAACTCGTGGTTAAAATGAAGCGATGCGTGTACGGCACCTGACGGCCGAGTGACAGATCACCGTCCTCCTCCTCCATCCCTCTCCCACGGAAAAGCTGCTCAGCAAATCCACGTTGTCCACGGTGCGATGGATCAGGTACCGGAGGCGGCTGGACAGCGGGGGGAACAGCAGCACCCTGGGATGGGAATAACGCAAGGATTTATTAACCTTTCTTCCCCAAGTCGTTCCCAGCGTAGGGTTTAAACCCAAGCCCAAAACGCAAGCAGGGCTTTCTGATATTAAAGCCACAAAACCCCGTGTCCATCCTAGACGTCCAGACAGATGCGCTCGCTTTGCACAGAGCCCCAGGGACTCTCATTCCTGCCCAAATTTGATCTGGGAATGGCTGGAAAACACCAGCAGGAGGGTGATGGTCCCTTCCTCCCAGCCTGAGAAACCAGCAACTAAAAGAATACGAACAGGTGAATAGACACCACGCTCAATTCCATCACATTTAAACACAGTCTTACAATTCTGGTTTAATTCCTGAGCATCATCCAATTGCAATTTTACTTTCTCTGCCAAACTTCTTTTTTTAAAGAAAGGCCACGAAACACAAATTTAAGGTCATTACAAGCCGGCTGGAAGCTGAACTAAGCAATCCCACCCCTGCTCCTGCCCGACACCCTCTTTTCGGCTTCAAAGGTCACTGGACCGGGGAGCAGGTCCAGTTAAACCCAGCCTAACCAAAGAAAAACGATGCAGCAACCCAAGGCGATGGGGTTTGGTGCTGGGAGGAGCATCTGGCGCCCTGGGCAGAGAGGGGAAACGAAACAAGTTTGATTACAAAACTATTCACTAGAGCTCGTTATGCTGACTAGCGAGCTGGGCCGGGCCGGGGACGGCGCGGAAGCCGCCGGCGTCCAAAATAGTTCGAGAACGAATGGAAAAGGACACACGGCAAAACCCTGCGCCGAGCCAGACCCCGCGGGCAGCAAACGCTGCTGCCCAAAAAACAGACGGCGTTTGCACCCCAAGGAATCGACGCAAAACAGAGGTGAGAGTCGGGACGTGCTGCTGGGGCCACGCACAAGCCACCCTCGGGACGCTTGGGGACCCCGTGCATGGAGCCCAGGGCTGCCACCCACCTGTGGTGCTGCCCCTGCAGCATGAAGTGCTCCAGCTCCTCGGTGATCCTGCCCACGAACTCATCCTCGTTGGGCGAGAGGAACACGCCGTCCATGCAGCGCAGCGCCAGGGTGGCGGCGGCGGGGAGCTGGGGGACGGGGATGCTGGGGATGGGGGTGCAAGCTGCCCTGCACCCCTGCAAACCCGACCCCCCTTCACGCACCAGCTGCAGCCCTGACCCAGCCCTGTGCACCCCTCAACTGCCCTGGGCACCCTCCTGCACCCCATCCCTTGCCCTGTGCGTCCTCAGAACCCTCTGCTGCTTTTTGCACCCTATAACCCCATCCTTGTGCACCCCCAGCACCCTCTAGTACTCTGTGCACCCCACTATCCCCCCCAGCACCCCTTGTGCACCCCATTCCTCCCCCAGTACCCTCTATACAACCCACTACCCCCCCAGCACCCTCTGTGCACCCCATTCCTCCCCCAGCACCCTCTATACACCCTATCAACCCCCAGCACCTTCTATGCACCCCATTACCCCCCCAGCACCCTCTATGCACCCCTTTACATCCCCAGCACCTTCTAGGCACTCCATTACACCCCCAGCACCCTCTATACACCCCATTATCCCCCCCAGCACCCTCTATGCACCCCATTACCCCCCCACCCCCTCTGTGCACCCCATTAACCCCCCCAAGCACCCTCTATACACCCCATTACCCCCCCACCTCCTCTGTGCACCCCATTAACCCCAAGCACCCTCTATACACCCCATCAATCCCAAGCACCCTCTGTGCACCCCATTATCCCCCGCAGCACCTTCTATGCACCCCACTATCCCCCAGCACGCTCTATACACCCCATTAGCCCCCCAGCACCCTCTGTGCACCCCATTCCCCCTCCACCCCCCCCATGCACCCAATTAACCCTCCAGCACCCGTATGCACCCCATTTTCCCCCCTCCCCCGTACACCCCATTCCCCCCTCTCTCCCCGCACCACGTGCTGCTTTCCGCACCCATCACCCCCATCCCCGCCACCCCCATCTGCCCCATTCACCGCTTCCCCCCGGATCCCCTCGTCCCCCCCCCCCCATCCCTCCCCCGGCCCCGTGTCCCCCCGTGTCCCCCCGTGTCCCCCGCTCCCCGCGCTGCCCCCACCAGGCCTGGCCGAGCGGCGGATCCCGGCGCCTGCGCCCGGTCCCGGCTCCTCCCGCCGCCCCGCCCCGCCCCGGGGGGGCCGGCCCGGCCCCGGGCGCTGCCGCTCAGACACGGGCCGGAGCGTCCGCCCCTTTTCCCCCCGAATTACGGGCGATGGGAAGGCGGGGAGACCCCGGGAACCCTCGACTCCCTTCCTGGGGACACCGCGAATCCATCCCCAGCCTGGCCCGAAACACCAAATCCTGCAAAAACCCCCATTTTCCTCAATGTTGGACTCACCCGCATCCGTGGAGAGATTGAAAGTGGGACATCCACTCGCTCAATTTCCCTATAACACAACTCTTCTATTAATACTAATGCTTTTCTGTAATTGCAAAGATTCCTCCAGCCAAAAAGCCCCATGGTTTTTGGCCATCTTGTCACCTTTCTTAGGGAGAACAGAGATGCTGAGAGCCTGAGTTTTGGGGTGACCACCTGGAGATTTGGTCATTGTATCAGGAGCACCAGGTGAAGTCAATGAGCCTTACAGGTGCTAGTTATTCTCCTAGTTTCACCTTGCTTTCTTACTTAATCAATGCAGAAATCCTGGGGGCGGGGGGGGGGCAATTTGCCCTAGGTGACAGTTCCTGGTAGAATAAAGGTCTAAAGAATTTAAAATGTGTCCCCGTTGCTCCCCAGCATGAGCAGAGATGGTCACAACCTGGCCCTGAGCTTCTCCCACTGAGACATCGATTAAAATGTCTTGAAATATATTCATCAGTGATGTGCTCAAAGGTAACTAATGACCCTCATTTCTGTGGTAGGAGCTACAAAAGAACCATGTCTGGGCTCCTTTACATGAGGAAGATGCTTCGTGGTGGGACTGCAGAGACCTGCGCAGAAAACCCATTGCAGGAAAAAAATAAACCCATTCAGAAACCTTATTTTTGGCCAAAATTCCACTGGTTTGGAGCTGCACGTTTTTCTCCAATCTCTTTACATAAACCCCAGAACTTTGCCACAGGATGAGTATCAGAAAACTCTTCAAAAAGAGGGAAACCAGACAAGTCCTGCTTTGAAAAGAGCCAGGAATTATGAGTCCTTCCCACCTCCAAGCATGGAGTCCCGAAATACAGCACAGCCACACTGCACGTGTTACAACCCCCTGCTTTTAGCGGGGGAAATTATAGATACTGCAGCAACGTTCCAATGGGATGAGTCGCGTTTGCCTCCTGGAAACACAACAGAGGATCATCCCCATGCCAGAGTCACTGCTCCTTCTCTCCTTCAGGCTTTACCGTCCTCCCAGAGCTGAAAAACCACCCCAAAATGTCTCAGTTTTGACCACTGACACCCAGGGAAATGGTTAGAAATGGAGTTGAGCCTTATCAGCGCCTCCCCAGCAAGACTCCGGCATCGAGCCGGCAACGCAGCGAGCGCCGCTCCCCTCCCACGCCGCTCTGCTGCGACTTGACTGTAATTCGGCTCTATTTAATAATTACTGTTACTCTGTAATTATCACTCTCTGCTTTTTCTCTTTGTTAGCGTTTGCCGGGGAGGGGGGAGCAGCTTTTCTGCTGTGCCAGGGAGCTAAAGACACCATGGATGTGCCGCTTGATGCAGCCGAGTTTAACCAAAAAACGCGGTTTAAAGTCACCGGTATCGCGGTGAGATGCTGGGGGCTGTTCACTTGCTGTTCCAACCCCCAGCTAAGCAGACACAAGCTCCCACAGCACAGGGGAGGCTAATTAAAGAGTAAGGTGATCAAGGAGTGCTGCTTCAGAGCCATTATTATTGAAATGAGACAGCAAGGGAGGCAGGATCCTTAATGAAATGGGGGAGGGAGGGAATTAGAGGGAGAACAGTCTGGGAAAAGAAGGGGGACCTGACTTGTGGCAGATGTGGCACAGAAACCAACACAGCAACGTCCTGAAGAGCTCAGACACCCTCATTCCCACTGTCCCGGGGCTAAAATACAGTTTATGTTCATCCCAGACTGTGCAAGGCCCAGCTTAGGAAGGCCGGCTCTTGCTGCGGGGGCCAGAGCGGATCTTCAGCGTGATGAATCTCGCTCTAATTAGCGAGAGCCCTGTGACGTGCTCCAGACAAGCTGCCACCAAGCACAGCCCTGGGGATCTGCACACTTGTCCGGACCTGCAGGAGAATGTGCTTGAGCAACACTCAGAGCTGAGCCTAAGAGTTATCCCAGCAAGCCCAGTACTGGTTTTATTTGGCTTGTGCCCATTTAGCAGCCTGATGGACTTTTGGACACGGGCAGTGGCCAAACCAGCCCCTCTCGCTGCATTCCAGCTGTGGTTTTGCTTCGGCGACCATGGAGGGGAAGCCCGGACCACACGAGTCTTTGCTTTCTCAGCTAAGGGAAGCAGAATTCCAGCCCTTGCAGTTCTGTCTCTTGCAGAAAGCATTTTCTTCCACGGGTGAACCAGAGAGAGCAGCACCGCAGATCAATCCTGCCCCCCTGGGCTGGAGCTGAACTGGGAGTTACAAAAACACGAATCTGAACCACTTGAGTCACACAGAAAATCACTCTGGCTAATCCTTACTTATTAATACAAACTGCCGCCCAGACGGAGAGTATAATATTCATGTTTTCCTCAAATTCCTCAAAAAACAGGCAACTTCAAGAGCATCCTTGCTTCCATCTCTCCCCACGCCGCCTTTGTCCCAACAGCGTCTCAATTGAACGCGTTGCTGGTGAAAGGTTTGATCTCCAGAGAGACGGACGCCTCCTGCTCCATGTGCATCACCACGGGCAAGGCAGGGCCAGAGGGCTCGGAGACCTGAGAAACCTTCTCAGGAGACACCTCATTGCTTTCCATGCACAGAGCGGCGTGTGGGAGCAGCCGGGGGTAGCTGAGCTTCACCGCGTCCTTCTGGTACGTGGTGTCGTGGTGGTAGGAGACCAGCTCGTTGCTCAAGTTCACCGTCTGCACCGCGTTGCTGGGGCAAAAGCAGCCGCGGCCCAAGATGGAGGCAAAAGCTCTTCGAAAGTCTGCGTTGAAGGCGTAGATGATGGGGTTGAGGGAAGAGTTGGCCCACCCGAACCAGACAAAGGTGTCGAAGACGGTCTCGCTGACACAAGGTCGCTCTCCCGGCTCGCGTAGGTCAAGGTTACAGAAGGGCACCACGCAGTTGAGCACGAAGAAGGGCAGCCAGCAGAAGACAAAGACGCCCATGATGATGGAGAGGGTCTTGAGGACCTTGGTCTCCTTCTTGAAGGAGTTCCTCAGGGAGGCCTCGTGCGGGCAGTCGCCGCCGTGGCAGTTTTGGGCATGTTCCACCGCCCTCTCCAGGGAGGAGATCCTGCGGATCTGCCGCTGGGCGATGCAGAAGATGCGGGTGTAGGTCCCAATCATGATGGCAACAGGGATGTAGAAGCTAATGAGAGAAGATGAGATGGCGTAAGTCCTGTTGAGGCTGGAATCGCAGTTCTCCTCCTCCCTGGTGGCGTTAAAACCTTTCTCCTGTTGGCTGAGGAGCTCACGGTCCTTGTGCCACTTCAGCTGCACGGGGATGAAGGAAATCAAGAGAGACAGGAGCCAAGCCACCCCGATCATGATGAACGCCACGTGCTTCGTCATCTTCCTCTCGTAGCGGAAAGGGTTGGAAATGGCCCAGTAACGGTCCACGCTGATGATGCACAAATTGAGGATGGATGCTGTGGAGCACATGATGTCAAAAGCCACCCAAACATCACAGAAAGCCCCAAAAGGCCAGAACCCCACCACCTCGGTGGCCGCCTTCCAGGGCATCACCAGCACGGCCACAAAGAGGTCGGACACCGCCAAGGAGATGACGAAGAGATGGGTGACCTTGGAGCGCAAGTGTCTGAACTTGACCATGGCCGCGCACACCAGGGCGTTGCCCAGGAGCGTGGAGAGGATGAGGAGGGACAGCAAGGCAGCTGTCATCACACGCGAGGACAACTCGGAGCCGCCCCCCTCTGCCCAGCTCTTCCCCGTGCCATTGATCGCATCCTGCCCATCTTCTGCGGAGGAGTAAAAACCATCCATGAGTCCCCCTTTTTTGCAGTTTCTCAGGAGGTTTCGCAGCTCAGCATCCAAACCCCCTTTTTACCAACATCTTGGAAGCACTGAGCAAAATCCTGCCTGAATTGAACCTTCCCCTCCTTCCCAAGTCTCCTGCTGGTGGCGTTTGGGGTTGCTTTTTCCCCCACTTTTCTTTCTCTACAGCCTCACAAAGAGCCGGCACTCACCGAGCTGGGAGGGTTTTTGTTCCGAGCCTTCCTCCCTCTCTTCCCTCCGAAGCTCTTCCTCTTTGCCGATGTGACGCTCGCTGCAGAATCCCGCTCGATCCCTTCTGCACCGGGAGTGTCCGGCTCTTTCTGCTCTTGCAGACGGATCTTTCCAGCTGATAAAACAGGCTGCTCTTCCCTCCGGTGCTAATGGCATCTGGATTGAGACTCCAGGTCGGTTCTCCGAGAACTTGGCATTGGGAATCCGCAGCTGATGGGGTGAGTTGCTTGGGAATTAGGGGATAGGGTTGAAGGGGTAAAATAACAAACATTCCAGTGGGATTTGAGGGTCTCCAGTGCAAATCAGGGGGGAAATGTAACGTGCTTGGTCTCTGAATAAGAGACATTTGAATTCACTGCGCAGGCACCGAGTGGCGGCTCAGATACGTGACCCTAAACCAGCTCCTCCATCCCGAGCTGCTCAGCTGCAAGTGCTGCAAAACCAGCACTTACTTTCCATTGCAAAATTCCTTCGAGTCTGCAGGAAAAATAAAAACAACACACAAAAAACCCAACCAAACAACCAACAAACCCACACCAAGAAACAAACACCTTGTACAAATCAAAGCTTTTTCATTCTCAAAATATCAGGGTTTCCAGTGTTTGTTCCAGGGGAGTTTAGATGTAGAACCAAAGAGGATGCTGAACATCACTTGGATAATGTTTTTGTCCTGAATAATCAAGGGTATTGTCAATAAACTGATTCTCTTTCAAGCTCCTCATTGTTTCTTTACTCCCCTTGCTACCCCATGAAAGGCTCAGACTGACAAGCAAACTGCTCTGCAACACTCTCCCCTATTCTGTGGTACTAGGAACTAGGTCTGACCTAGTAAGGCACAGTTTAGCCTTGGAAGCAAGACAATCCCATCCATCGCTTTGTAATTAAAGCCACTCTAAGCAAAAGGGCTCGTTTGATCAAAAAATGTCAGAAAAATCCATCTGGAGGGAAGATTCCCCAAGAGCCAGCTCTGTAAGTGCAGCTTAAACCAGGACCAGCTTTGGAGAAAAGCCTTGCTGGCAAACTGGCCAAGGTGGGAAAGAGCAGCAAGAGCTTTCCAAATCAACCCCAAAACCAAACAGGCAGTTCAGCATTAATTCACCCGTTATGTTGGTATTTGCTGCAGCGTATCACAACCTGCCCCTCACCTCTGAAGAAAGCACAGCCAATCTACACAGACTCAGGTTTAATTAACCCCGCGACCCAGGCTTTGCATAAACCCAGATCGAGCAGGAGCTGCCCAAGAACAACTTTAGAACAAGAGCAGAGTTATAGCCTTGAAGACACGGCAGCGAGCAGCGTGCCCCTAAAGCAAACAGCGGGCTCGCTTTGTGACAGGTTAAAGAAAGTCCTCGCCAGCCTGTCGCGGCATTTCCTTTGTCAGGCTTTGCTTAATTAAGCCTCATTAGTTCCGCCGTCTTCTCCTGCCAAGCGCCGACACCCGGAGGAGCTGCTAGATGGCACCAGCAGCTCACAGGCCACAATTCCACTTGGGTCCTTTTTGTCACACCAAAATGTAATCCAAGGAAAAGACTCGTCACCCTGCGAGGATCCACACAGATGAACCTTCTGCTCCAAAAGGGCTTTTCTTTCTGGTATTCCCTCTACCGGGCTCAAAGATTTAAGCTGCAAGACACAAACGGGATGTTTTCACCGCTGCGATGGCAGGTCAGCCGGCACACAGTGTTAAATCACAGCAGAGGCTCAGACTACACAGCTAAACCAGGATTATTCCTCGAGACACAAGGAAACCGTCATCCTCCTCCTCAGGAGCTTAAAACCATCCAGGAAAGGATCTCACCCTTGCACACTGCTTATAGGGAACCAGCCATTCAAAGCCAGGTTAACAGGAGGAAAAAGGGTCCAATACGTTACCGGGTTTCTACGCATCTCAGGATACACCTAATGAAGAGAGGAGCGTTAATTCTGCTGTCAGGGACAAACACAATCCAGCTACTCACACAAAACCCCGGCAGTTACTCCTGTTCCCAGATGAACTCCTCCTGCCTGTTAGATACAATCGTCTCTACTCAGAAAACTGTTCTGCTGCGTTATATTACCAAACCCTTGCTGCATTTCCTCACATAAGGAGCTGCTATTTTTTCTGAGAATCAAGTCAAGTACTATTTTAAACAGCACTCCAATATGATAAGATTCCAGTTTGGTGGCAATTCAGCTCTAAGGCTGTTTTATATTTAATTTCCTCAGCCAGCAAGAAGCTGCCCTCTATTTCCCTTCCCTGCTGTCGCACCAAAATATCCTTAAAATTCTCTATTCAGCCATGTTGATTACATTCCCCACTTTGCATCAAAGGCAGAAAATTACAAGCCACTTCAAATAAAGCAGCAGCTGCTGGGGTTTAACTCTTAAACGCCTCTCGCAGGGCGCTGTCTCCATCAGATGCATTACAGAGTTCCAGGAGGGTGTTTGTTCCTACAATCGGAACAAGAAGCTGCCCAAAACTTGTGCCATAATGAAGCTTACGTATTGTTTAGTACAAAACCGAGGGGTGAATGAGAAGTGACGTCCTGGTGTAGGTTTCCTCATGGTCTCAGCGAGGTGGTTTAGGCAAAGGATTCTGCTCTGTGTAAGCCCTGAACTGCGCTGGTTTGAAACGTGCAATGATGAAGAAGTGGAAAGGTAAGACAGGCTGAAGCAAAGAAAAAGCAGCAAGTTGTCCAAAACAATGCTCATAAAACAAAGGCGCCACGACCAACAGTGGTAAAAACAGACCATGTTTAACTTCAAAAGCTTGTAACTGTTGGGCTTTTTTTAAATGCAGAGAAAAGCTCAGGGAAATCAAAGCCTGGTACCACGACTACTCAGTTGTTGAGCAAGCAGCCCAGGAATCTGCCCATTTGCTTGCAGCAGCCGAGTTTTCCAGGTGCAGAAGCACAGCTGGAACAGCACAGAGAAAAGGAGACACCACAAGGGACTCCGGTTCCTCCCTTTTATTACACGGAGGCAGAAAACAGTGGGTTTTCTCCCGTTTACTTACAAAGGAAGGGAATACAGAGCTTCAAGTCATTCCACATGAATTCCGCGCGCAGCCTGGGGAAGCGGCCAGGCTACCGCACACCTTCTCGTGACCAAAGTGACAAAGAAGCCAGAGCCAACAGCACCCTAGTGACACCTCTCATTTCTTCCCCTGCCCTCCGGGGCTAAAGCTGGGTCGTCAATAATTAACTCCAGCCCTAATTTACCGCTCACCCAAGCTGGCATCCGCAGGGCTGGAGCGACGGAGGCAGAGGTGGATGGTGATGGGAATACATTCGGAGTCAGGGAGGAGGATTTGTTACATGGCCATGTTGCTCCTCGCTCCCTGGCCAGGCTCTGTGTGCAGAAAGCCCAGTTAACAGCACATTCCCCTCCGAAAGAATTAATTTATTCACATTCGCTATCAGGCTTTCTGTTCTTCCATGTGCATACGCAGAATAAAAAAGGGACCTGCAAAAGATGGCAATCTCGCTTCTGATGGGGAAAGAGACTCTAAAAAACACCTTCACTTGCTGTGCTTTTTTCTTGCATTAGAAACATTTACAGGGTTTTGTTTTGGGGCTTTCTGGTAACCCGTAGTCTTGTGGAATTGCAGCATCAAGACCAAAGGCCAAGTCAAGGCTGTTATACAAACCCATCCTATCAAAGAGGAAAATGCTGCATCCCTTCTCCTCCCACCCCAAATCGCTCAATGAGAGCTCAAAGCAAATCACCCTGCAGCTCCCAACAGGTTTTGCAAACAGAGAAGATAGAAAAATAGCAAACAGCTCCCATTTCAAGTAAGAGCAAGCAGAAAATTGTGTTACAGTGACTGCAAGCCCCCATCACAACAGGCAGCGTAAGGAACTCCACCTCAGATCTTTTGCAGGTCTCCCTTTTAAGGCCTTAGTGTCGGTACAGAAAGAGGATCTACTTTCGTCTTGTGCTTGCAATTGCTGCCCTCTAGAGCAGCAACAAAATCTCCTACAATTTAACAGTTACAGTGTCTAGTTGGCCACAACCGTGCAAAATACAGACAGGGAGGGAGAGAACTATTAACAGATGTTTAAGCTCGTTGCAGATAAGTACCATCCTTGACATGAGTTATGTGCCAAGTGTTTTAAACCACCACACAAACAGCCAAATGTTGAGCAACTGCAAGAGCGCTGCAACTCAGGTTCTCAACATCAGCCACAGCAAAGGAAAAATAAAATTAAAGTAAAGCCCAAACCAAGCACTGTTATGGACATAGAGTTTATCTTCACTGGGCAGAAGAGTGAATTGGGTTCCCAGAAGGGAAGACTGGATGTCGCAGAGTGACTTTGTGACAAGTCACACTGAGACCAGTGCAGATGTTGGCACAGATGTTGGCACAGAGATGACAAACACCAGCTGGGGCCAGTTCCAGAGTGGATTGTCACGGCAAGAGATCCTGTTGCTGAGCGAAGTGATATCCATGAAGACCAGGGGAGCGTTGCTCCTCTCCCCAGAAGTTCTAGTCATTAGTTAAGGAACTTTTAAGACAACTTCTCAAACTGCAACAACAGGATTCTGTTGGGTCTTTAGAGATTCAGTCC
This sequence comes from Streptopelia decaocto, assembly GCF_964273445.1. Lineage (NCBI taxonomy): Eukaryota > Metazoa > Chordata > Aves > Columbiformes > Columbidae > Streptopelia > Streptopelia decaocto. The sequence continues at coordinate 3,305,983 of NC_138680.1, forward strand.
CAGAGCTGTTTGGGGTTCGGAGGAAGCAGAGGGAGTCTTTTGTGCCAAATCTATAAAGAAAATTGCGACAGAACGAATCAGTTTTCATCAGTAAGAGGGACTGGAGGAACTAGATCAACATATACAATTGCAGAGCACCTCGGTGCTTCAATATTTAATTGCATTCTCTTGGAAACACATGCTTCATGTTTGATATGGGCTGCTGAGCATTCTGCTCTGAAACCTGAGAGTATCAGCTGCCTGAATCGGAAGAAAATGATATGGGCAGTTCTGTGTCATTGTTCATTAACAGATTCCTGAAAGGAAAATTAAAGTCTATTTAGCCCTGTCCAAGACAGGTCTAGGGAAAACTCAGCATGTAGTTCAAGCCCATAAGCTCTGGTCACTCGCTGTTACTAAACCAAGACTAGTTGAGTACTAGTTTAAGCAGAAATCATATCTATAACATGAGACATAGTAAGCATTCTAGGACAGAGAAGGTGCTGCATGCTTGGCAGCAACAGGCATGAAAATGCTGGTCTGCTTCATCCCTGTTAACAGAGCACACAAAAAAAACACTGCCTGTTGGTGTTAAACGACAATGAAAAATGGTTAGGCCAAGCACCAGCTCCCCGCTAGGGCCTGCAGCTTTCCCTGTACCACACAGCAAAATGCCCAGGCAGAATTTCTAACGAAAAAAGGGTAGTCCTCTCACAATTGAGTCTGGTAGTGCAAGATAAAGCCACTGAGCAGCTGGCAGGGACACCAGGAGAGCTCGATTTCAGCTGTGTAACTGGAAGTGGGCAAGATGCTGGCTCAGGCTTTAGTTCTGCTGGCCATCTTTCGCTTCGCAAGGCTCACACGACTTGCTGCCATCCGTACCTCCATCAGCAACAGAGAGCTTCTCCAACTCCGCTTCCAGCTCAGCATCAGAAATGGGTGGATTCGGCACCTTCTGGGGAACAGGAGGCAGATCTACAGGCTCCTTAGTCGAGTCCTGCAGGAGACTGTCCAGCTCCTTCTCAAGTTCCTCAGTGTCCACCTCTGCTGATTAAACAAAGCATTCAGTTCCAAGCAGAATTAAGTAGGATCTTTGCAGTACAGACTGAAATCCAAGTTTAACAGGGGTGTTATTACTCCCATCCATCATTACTTTTAATAATAAGGAACTCCCTGTGCTGCTTCTAAAGGTGAAAATTCAGTCCTGATCTCAGGGAGAAGCTATTCCTTTAGATGCCTCAGCACAAAGGCTTCTAAGGGCAAGAAAACATTACAGCAGAGACAATCAAGCTGCAGCAACGCGCAGGTCAGAGGAAAAAGATCATCACTTCAATAACAAAGCGGCAGCCACTCCAAAAATAGCTTTAAATCAACATGACACAAGTCTGAACTGAGATCCAGCAGCTCTAAGAGACTGCAAGGATTTGGAGATGCACAAATGTTGATTCCTCTGCAACCCACTGTCAGAGAAGAGAACTTTGTCAGTCCTCACTCCCTCTCATGGCACCGGCAGCATAATCATTGGTATTTTTGTGTTTATCCTCCCAGGAAGGACTGGAGGTACATGGGGAGGGAGCAGGGAAGGGCCAGCAGTGCAAAGGGCCAGCAGTGACAAGAGAAGATGGGCAAAGGATGAAAAAACCCCAAAAAACGTACCTAGACCATTGATCCCCACTCCAGCCAGAGTCTGGGCTACTTCATCTTGAGTATCACAGAGCTGAGGAAAAATACACAGTGCTTGATACAGAATATAAGCTGATCTTAGGTCTTACTGTAGCCACCTCTGTCAAAAGTAGAAATAGTGATACGTAAACCCAAACACACCCAGTTATTTGAAGACCTCTGCTTGCTGATCTAAAAAGATCAGGATTAAATCAGTTTTCTCCAGTGACATATGGAATAGAAACTAAAAAGCGCCAGAAGCCTCAGCGGTAATAGCTGGACAAGCTCGCTGCCTACATCTACACACCACCTGCTTGTTTCTTTAGCTGTGCTCTTATCTCAGTACCTCTTGTATCTGATCCACCAGGTTCTCTGCCTTCTCCACAGTAACATCCTTCATGGACAGCTTCAGAGCTCCCACACCAGCCTGATAGGCACTAAATACCTTAAAGAAAAATACACAGGGTTAAGAACAAAGAACAGGCAGCATAAGCTTCTCTCAAGACCTGTTATCCAAGCGGGACTCTCAGAAAAACATTAGAAAATGAAGCCACAAGCAGAGCCACACCATCAGAGCAGAAAATAAAGCCTCAGCAGCCACCTCACACCCCCCAGACAGGAGCTCTGACAAGCAGGTAAAGCAGCAAAGTGAGAAGAGTGGGGCCAAAGCGAGAAGCAGAAAATTAACATGTTACCATCTGGTCAGTCTGCGAGGCGTATATACGATCCAAGATCCCCTGCACGGCATCCAGCTTGGAATGAAGCTCTTCAATGCGCCTTTCTGTCCTTCGTTTGGATTTCAAACATCTCAGCGCCTGGAGACATTAGATATACAGGCTTGGATCACAAACCAGGCAGCAGTTGAAGAAAATGTCAAAAAATAGCAGTCCCAGTGTAGCAAGCCATGCACACACCAGCTGGATTTAAGAGCTGGCTATTTCCATTCCTCTTCACATCACTTTGGACAAATATGTTCTTATCTCCACCTGAAGGAGATGTCTGGCCTCAGAAACACCACTTCAACACATCAAGTTCAAGTACACAACACCCAACCCCAGTCATTATCTGCACTCATGGAGCAGCTCCAAGACACTTGTAGTTCCTCCCAAGAACAGGACTTACCAATTGTTTTTTCCCAGCTTTACAAGCACTCCGGGCATCCTCTTTACACCTGTGCAGACGCAACAAGGAAAAAGCAGCTTATTTCTTTGCAAGCAGTAGTTATTTTACACATCAGCAGCCATTCTCACTTCCTTGCTCTAATCCAGAGGTGACAGGGTAACAAAGTATTTTGGATACAAACACCCTTAGGCCACTGTTGATTTTCACAAATAGTCCTTGAGTGGATTCCAAATCCTCACATGAACTTTTGGCAGCCATTCACTGCGTGTTGTTTTTACAGGGATAAGGAACAAAGACTGGAAAACCTGCCTTACTACATGACTGTGGCTACTGTGTTTACCAAACAGGAAAGGGTGACTTGCACTTTCAGAAAGCGGCTTCGTTCTAACTCTGCGACAGGAATACAAAGTTCTACAGCACACGGACGTTCTGCCCACCACCCTTCCCCAAATTACTTCTCTGCTTCCTGGGAAAGGGACTCCACCTTCTGTGACAGCAGCTGTTCGCTTTGCATCAACTGATACACTCCGATGTCCACATCATTCATCGGGGAGACTTTGGCATGAAGACCTCGGGCAAACTTCACTATCTAAAATAAAAAACCCACATGCTCAAGTCTTGTCGCTAAACCCTGTGCCTACATAAGAAATATTTTCACTTTGATGGAAGGAAAAGGTGTTTTTACACCCCCAGTTAAAGCCTTGCAATAGGACATGCCGGTCACCATATAATCTAATATTAAACTAGACAGGACTGGGGGACATCAATGTGAAAACACAAAGCCCGAATGGAACACCCTGAAGATTTAAAGCTCTCCTGGTGCTCCGAACAGCGTACGGCAATGTCGCACTTGTAAGTCCTTCAGTGATGAACTGCACAGGTAAATGTGACATCTCTGTAGTTACTAATGGACAGGAACAACAATTCCAGGGGTGTGGAACAATTTTAATTTGGGTAGCTGGGAACGGTGTGTAGACAACTACAGTGTCCACCAGTTTTCCAGCTGTTGTACTACATTGGTAATATCACAAATGTTTGATGTGGGAAAAGAAGAACCTTTTGTGCAAGAACAAGGATTCAATCTCACTTATAACCTTGTTACAATGTTGGAGTACAAACAATTTACTTTTCCAAACAAAACCCACCCATATTTAGCCAATAAAGCATCCTTTCCAGCCTGATGAAATGCAGGACGGGGATTATACCACCCAAAAGCAGTCACCTTTACCCTGTACCTTCTCTCCGTTCTGTTCCAGGATCGTGACTCTCTTTTCCTTCTGCAGCTGGAGCAGCAACAAGTAGAACGTCCTTTCGTCTGGACAAACGCTGGCGCAGAGGGAACGCAGCTCTGAGAGGGCAACAACCGGGTGGGAAGAGAGCGCAGAGTTCTGATATAAGCGATAAACTTCCTCTGCCTTCTCCTGAAAGGAAGCGAAAGAGCTGCTTGTTAGTTTACACAGCACTTTTCCTTCTTGCACAGCTGCCAAGCCCACACCTGCTTCCTCCCGCACACCGAAGGTGAAATGTTGGACGCATCGTATTTCAGGCCAAACTTTCAGAAAGCAACAGTAATGCTTGAAAGATCTCACCATTAATGGAATGAAAAATGGTGGTTTTCCACAAGAACCAAAGCTACACTGCTCACATTCCCCATGTGAATGCTATGGAACACAAGAACTACATAGGCAGCAAGGTGGGGTCTTCTGCAAGTCGTGTCCCCCCCTCCCAAGTTTAAACCAAATAAAACTGTTTCTTTAATTTGCACTGTACTTGTACTCAAAGAGTCATTTTGCATCGTTTGTATATGGTCAGAGGAAAAAGTTTCTCTCGTTATAATCCACATAAGACTATAGAAACAACTCTTTCCATCCACCCCCACATTCCACATCAAGGTTTGTGGGTTTCCAGCCACCTTTTTAAAAGGTTTCTCTTCTCCCCCATGCACACACTCTCCTGGTGCAGAGGGAAGACACCGTCTGCTATCAGAATAACCACAAATAAAGGAAAACATCTAAAGAGCTCTCGTATTTCTGCTAATCCCTGTCATTTAGATGCCACTTTCAGGCAACAGCAGCAAGTGTTGGTGCTAATTTTAACAGGCACTGAGTACACAGAGGGACCCAAGGTCTCGACGGTCAGCACAGCGCCAGGTTACACTGAACAACATTTATTATTTCTTATTGCTGAGTTATTCCATCCATCTCTCTACAGGTTTTTAAACACCTAAGGAGTACAAATGAATGTCTATTCAATGCTGATCTTTCCTCGCTAGCACATAAAACTACTCATAACCTTTCTGGAGATGCGTAACCTTGAGAAAGTTCTCAACACCACCCACCTGAAGCAGCTCCACATAAATCAGGACCTCCTCTTCCTCGGGGATTTTACTGTCACCCAGCACACTGGACAGAGTCCACTTCAGGGGCTTCAGAATGAAGACCCCCACTCCCCAGGAGATCCAGCTGCTGTCCACGCTGGCCATGAAGTCCGACTCCCTCTGCAGTTTGCCACGTCTGGAGAAAAGACACATACACAACTGAATACAATCAGGCCTAAACCCTTCCAGCGAGCAAGAGTGCCAGCGTGGGGAATTTTTATGTGAAACACTGCTCTGCGCTTTGTACATCCACAGTCCTTGTGGCATTTTTTAACTAAAAGTTAATTGCTAGCTAAAGTTTGATATGTTACTATGATGCTCCGCTAGACACAAGTGTATTCTGTTTACTATTTTTTCCAGTTTAGTAAATTTCTCCCAGTTTTCTGACTTGAAATTGAGGAGGCATCCAACAAGGGTAGGGTCAGTTTTTAGAGGGGGTAGTTGTACATTTCAGAGTGCTTCATTCGTACCTTAAATTGCAAATAAAACCTCTAGAGCTGAGAGAAGCTGCATTTTTTATGTTCCAGACTCAGGCAGCTCCTGCTGTTCTTCAATCTTATTAGGGTATCAGCCTCAAGCTTTAGTTACACAACACAAAGCACCCGGTTGTGAATACCAGCGCACAACATCCCCATACAGCACCACACACCACTCACAGCTGGGTCACCACAACAACCACTTCAGGGAAACGTAACCCAATTTGACACAAAGCTCCTCCTGCACCTACAGCCTCCCCCAGCACAGCATTCCCGTGGGATCCCCCCCAACACAACCCCATATTCCCTCGGGTCTCTCTGTGCTCTCCTCTCCTTTCCAAGCCCTAACACAGCAGCAAAACCCCCTCATGTTTTCCCGCAACCACCCGTCCAAAACCAGCACCAAACATTCCCTCATGCCCACTGCACCCCTCCTTTTATCCAGCACCCTGCAGCGCTCTCCCCACCACGCACAGAGCGGGCAGAGAATCATTCTGGCTGGAAAAAACCCTCAAGAACGAGTCCAACCATAACCCACCCCAGCACTGCCTCATGTCCTGAGAACCTCATGTCCGTCTGTCCATTCCCCCAGGGATGGTGACTCCAGCACTGCCCTGGGCAGCCTGTTCCAATGCCCCACAGCCCTTTGGGGAAGAAATGATCCCAAATTTCCCACCTCACCCTCCCCTGGCGCAACTTGAGGCCGTTTCCTCTGCTCCTGGCGCTTGTTCCTGGGGAGCAGAGCCCGACCCCCCTGGCTCCAAGCTCCTTTCAGGCAGTTCAGAGATCAGAAGGTCTCCCCTCAGCTCCTGTTCTCCAGCTGAACCCCCAGCTCCCTCAGCCGCTCCATCACACTTGCGCTCATTTACAGCCCCTTCTCCAGCCGCTTCCCCGGCCTCCCCGCCCTCCACCCCCGCAGCCGCCGGGCCCCGCTACCTGAGCAGCTCCCGGAGGACGGTGCCGAGCCCCAGCGGGACGCTGCCCCGCCGCTCGAAGCCGTTCTGCAGCTCCCGCAGGCAGGTCCGTACGACGCCCCGGCGGCGGCCGCGGGCCAGCACCAGCCCGACCCAGAAGGCCATCTTGCTGTCCCACTCGGTGCTGTTCACCTCGCGGCTCTGCTTAAAAGCCGAGAACAGGAAAGCCATGCGCTCGTCGTCCGTCTCCCACTCGGGCGGCAGGTCCCCCTGCGGGGCCGGCCCAGGCGGCGCCCGCCCCGGGCTGCACATCTACGCGAGCCCCCGGCTCCGCCGCGGCCTCCGCCCGGCCGGGACCCGCCTGGTTGCTGGGGAGACGCACTGCGCAAGCGCGGTGCTATCAACTCCCCCCTCGGTTGTCTCTGTGTGGGCTGCTCCGCGCCGCCTCCCCCCCGCCCGCCGTGGTACGGTCCTGCGCCTGCGCACTGCGCGCTGCCTTCCCGTCATGCACCGCGGCCGCCGAGTGACCGGGTGGGAGTGTGCGGCCTGGTCCAGGTTTATGTCCCTCCCTGCACCCCCAAAACACACCCGCACGGGCGTGACGTCACCTGGTTATGTCACTGGGGGTGATGTCATTGGGGGTGATGTCATTCTGCAGAATGGGGCGTGTGTTTCCCTGTTCTCGTTGGAGTCAGACCTGGAGGCTGGTGAGGCCTTTGAAGCCCCTTCTGGGGCTTGTCAGCTTTGGCCCCTGTGTCCTCCAAACCCAAACGGGATCAAAGGCAAGTGGGCACCTGGTGAAAACGCCCAGGGGAGTGATTTTGTATCAGCACAGTGTGGGGAGCAGGCCCAGGGCAGCCACCATCCCCTCGATTGGTCCTGGGGTCAGTTTTGTGCTCGTCAGGACAAGAAAGCCCTTGAGGTGCTGGAGCGAGTGGAGAGAAGGAGAAAGGGCTGGACCACAAGTGTGATGGGGAGCGGCTGAGGGTTCCCTTCCAACCCGAACTGTCCTGTGATTCCCTGAATGTGGGGATGCACGAGAGGTGCAAGAGAGGAGTTTCTTCATGTGATGTTTTCAGAGCAAAGCTCAACGCTACTCAAAAAAGGGGGAGGCAAACGTTGTCACTTAAGCAGAGCTGCCAAATTCTGGGTATTTCCGTATTGTTGCGCTCACCGTATGTGATACTTCTTGTTTCTCGCAGAGCAGGGAGGAATCAAACTGTGTCTGGGGCCTCAGTGCTGGGGTGCCCTGTCCCTCAGGGGTTAATCAGCCCTTGGGCTTGGACTTTCCAGGGTTCTGGGAAGGTTTGTTTTGCTCTCTGGTGCATGTGCTGTGATTCCACAGGCTCTGAGTCAGACCCAAACCCTGTAGCTGCTGTGATGAACTGCTCTGTTCCTCCCAGGTTTCTCCAGAAATCAGGGTGAATTCAGCCAGTCCTCAGAGATGCAGGGCATGGAGCTGGTTTCAACTTGTGGTTTTATTAGAAGTTTTCTTGGCTGAGCTGTGCCAGAGCCAATTTGGGCTGCGGTGCACCCATGTGAGGCTGATCGCAGCCACAGGTGGCTGCTGGTTTCGTTTTCATTGAGGTTATTTCACGTTTATTGTTAAAGTCAGCCCTTAGCACAGCCCTGCTGGCTTGCAGTATCTTGGCAAGCAGTGACATTGGTAAATCAGAGCCAGCAAAGGTCCATTCACAGGGTTTGGCGACACCAGCTTGGCTCTTTTCCCCTGGCCAGACCACGATGCTGCGGGGAAGGCAGCGGCTCTCAGAGCAGCCTTTACACAGCCCGCTCCGTGTTTTAAATCCGGAGATGACTCAGCAGAGCCAAGAGTCTATTTTATCTTCTCCCAAGCTTTCTGTGTCAAGCTGAACTTTTATATTCCTCCTTTTCAGTGCTGGCCCCAAAATAACGTCGCCTTCTAACTGCGAAAACGTTTGTACCTGAGGACTCTCTGTGAACTCTTCTGCCAAAAACCAGCCTGGCTCTTCCCTTCTAAGGAGGACACGTTTTGGCCACAGTCAGCAAAGCAAACGCTGTGTCCAGGAAGCCAAACGGCGGCAACTGACCGTGAGTCTTGTTCAAAGGAGCCGCGTGGGGCTCTGTTTATACACCTGAGAAAATCGGCCTTGAATTTGTGGCGCCAGAGGCTGTTACATGGGGGTGTCACATGTTTGGCCGTAACAAGACCCAAGTGCCACTGATCCCTGCAGGATCCTACCGCATGAGAAACTTCTTCCTGGAAATTCAGCTGTGGAAAAAACGGTGCTAAAAGGTAGAAATTAAAATATATATTGGCCGAAGAACGTATCCATGTGCTTTGGGAAATTTGGGGAAAAGATTCAAGGCATCCTCAGTGTATAACCCCCAAAGTCAATTTTAAAGTTGCTTTTCCAGCTGTGCAAGGAGATAAAACAGCAGCAGCTCGGTCCCTTCATGGAATCTCAGGGCTTAGCGTGTGGCTGGGGTGGCATGGTCCTGCTGGGCAGCAGTTTGGCAGGAGGCGGCTCTGCTGCAGTGCAGTAGGGAATTGAGCTCTGTTCTCATGAAGTTCACAGCCTCGACTGCCCACAAACCTTTTTTCTCCGTCTTCTAAAAAGGAACCTGGCACTAATGAGACAAATAATTTTTTTTAGCTGGAATGGGGAAGGTCAGAATTATTGGGTGGCTTCAGATCACTCCCAGGCACAAAAACAAATGAGAGGCAGCAAAAAGCTGAATGCAAAACTCAATGCTGATGTTCATAAATAAAATATATACATATATGTATACATATATATAGGCTCGTATGCAATCACCTCCCTGGGGCGTGCTGAGGATCCCAGTGAAAATCAAGATGCTCTGGGTGGGGAGATTAGAGCCTCCTTCACCCCCTGAGCTCTTTGAAAGATGGACAATGAATAAACAGATGCCGCCTTAGACAGGACACAAATATTTCAAAGGTCTGAACTGTCGAGCGAGGTTAACCACAAACTGTGGCCGATAAGCCCAGGCTTCCCCCGCTGGCCGTTTATTACTGCTGTCCTCTGTGGGTGATTTGGGCTCTGATCGAGATCCATTCCTTCTCAAACCCTCGCACGTGGTTTATTTTCCACTTGCAACACAGCTGAGGAAGCAGGGGGTATCCCAAAACTACAGTGGGTCCACTCAATGTGCTTAGTTTACCCCCGATGTTTCTGTTGCGGTGTCCCTGGCTCCTGGGGGGCTCCTGGTTGAGGGGGAGCCGTGGGGATGAGCGGCTGCGGGCGATAAGGATGGGGCGGCTGTCCCGGGGTGATAAACACACCCTCCTCTTGCCCGTGACCGGAGCCTGCCCTGCAAATCAGCCTTAAATGGAAATGCCAGCACGGCTGGGGTGGAAATTCTTGCTCGGTGGGTGAATGATGGATCTGTTGGGGTGTCGCAGCCCCCAGGATGGGCTGGGGAGAGGGGGAGCGTTGCCAACCACATCACCGACCTCGCTCTGTAGCTTAAATACCCGCGGGCCAGACACAAAGAGGTCCTTGTTTTGTGTGCAAAAACATTATCTCTGTGGTTTGTCAGCGCAGATAGCTCTGTTAGTCTGATTTTATAAATGGGGAGATGAAGACAGACGGAGAAGGCGCCACGGGTTCATAACAAGTGTGTGGCAGGAGGAGGAGGATGATGTCTCGGGGTTGGCCTCCCACTACTGAGATATGTCCAAAAATTAAAGGAAGGGACCCTCCCAACCCAAACCATTCTACAAGGGCCCTGTATAAACTGTGAGGCAAACTGGGAAGCTCCACTTCTGCCCCCCTTGCCCCACGTCCAGCCTCCTCCTGTTTGAGTTCACGCACAACAGTTCCCTAAATGGCATCAGGTTGGGTTTTTGGTCCTTCCCCATCCCGCTGAATATGCGCAGAATATGCAAATGAACCAGCGTTTCTTGTGTCCTAACTGAAAAATTTATTGTTCTCTAAGGACCCAAATGACTTCAGCTGTAGCAACGGGTATCTGTAGCACAGAACACATGGTTTTGGTTAAACAAAAGGCCCTGCATACTTTTGGGGCTTGTAATAGAAGCACCCACCCAGGAAACTAGTGGGAATTCTTCTTCTCCTTTAAATCACACTTGAGTTTAATTATTTTGAGCATGGACAAGCCCTGACTTCCGAAGGGAGAAGAACAGATTTCCACTGCGCAGCATGGCAGGGCGCACAAGCGTGGTCACCAAAGATGCTTCCCAAATATTCACATTTTGAGCAGGTTCGCTTGGCTCCACTGATCCCATCGATGTGAGTGAGGATTCTTGCTGCCTTCCTCTGCATCCTGGGGCTGATGATGATGCTGGTGAGATGGGCACCAGCCCCTTGGCACCCACATTTTTCATGTGCTGATCTCTGTACCTGGCGAGCAGCTTTTTCTCCTTGTGACCATCTTTTCTTCCTGAGTTTTGTGAACCATTTTTACGCTCTCACGCTTGGAAAAGCATCAGCTCCTCCTCAGTTGCTCACCCTTGATGAGTCACGGAGGGTGAGGCATTTGTGGCGGAAGGAGGGACAGAACCTGCTTGAAGCTTTGAATCCGCTTTGATCCGGTGTTGAATCCGCTACCACAGACCAGGATTAGTTAGTTCGGAGTTCAGGGCTAGGAAGGGATTAACAAGTCGCCATGTCTCCACCTCGGTTTTGTTTTATACAAGTCATTTTTCTTACACACCAGCCAGATAACCTGACCGTAGAAGAGCTGGTTGTGTAACAGCAGAAAGTCCAAAGGTTTAACTTATTTTAAGTTTTATGCCCTTTCAGCTCCCCCCCCCCCAAAAAAAAGACCAAACAATAAACCCGAGGTGGAATTTCCCCGCTTTCCAGCTCAGCGGCGTGACGCTGAGTGTTTTGCAAGACAGGCAAGCGTTTTGGCAGAGCTGCGCCGTGTCTTTGCACCTTGCGTGGCCGTGGCAACCGGGGCATATTTCTGCAACGCCCTTTTCCTTGGAAAAATAAAAAACTTGTGGCTTTGCTCCCTTGAGGCAGCCGCCGCGTGATGGGGAAAAAATGCAAGAACACCCGGAGAGAAACATTCGTGGTGGCCCAACTTCGAGCCCAATTTTGGCACGGGAAAATAAGCTGCGCTTAAAAGTGCGAGCTCAGCTTCCCCGCTTTGCCGGGCTGTTACCAAACCCTGCTGTGGTTTTTCGGTGGTGGCAGGAGCACCAAGAGGTTTGGTAGAAAATCCTGTCCCGGGCCACCCCCCCTGCTCCTCCTCCTCCTCTTCCTCCCGGCCCCGCCCGCGGGTTATAAGCGCCGCGGCTCCGCCGCTCCATCCATTCCTCCATTCACCGCGCTCGCAGCTGGGTGTTCCGGGGTGACCAAGCCGTGCCCGGGTCTGGACCGAGGGGTGCCCGGTGGCCTGTGTCCCCCCCGCGCCGTCCCCGCCGCCGCCGCGCTCCGCTCCGCTCCCCCCCGCGCAAGATGCGCCGGGCGCTGCGCGGTTCGTCCCCCCGGCGCTGCCTCCCGCTGCTGCTGCTGCTGTTCACGGTGCGTGGGGTCGGGGAGCGATCGTGGGGAACCCGCGGCGGGGATTGGGGACCCCTATGGGGGCTGCCCGGTGGTGTCGCGACATGCCCGGGCTTGCCGCGCAGTGCGAGTGAATGGGCCGGCCGGAGTATGAATGGGGAGCGCCCCTGGGTGTCGGGGCTGGGGGATTACCTGGGGGAGAGCAGGGGATTGGGGGGGTCTTCTTTACTGGAGGTTATGGGGGGGGGATTAGGAGGTGGGGGTTCATATCGGTAAGAGGTTTTAGGGGAAGCTGTGGCTATAGTGGGGCTAAGCTGGTCCAGGGGTTATGGGGGGCTCACCTGATTTGGGGATACAGGGTAAGCAGGGGCTGTGGGGGGTGCTCACCTGCTCCAGGGGATGTGGGGGGGCTGAGGCTATAGGGGCTTTCAAGGCACGGGGGCTATAGGGTGAGCTGAGGCTATTGTGGGGCTCACCTGGGCAGGTGTGGGCTGGAGGGGCTCACCTGGGTGGGTTGGCAGGACATGGGGGGCTGTGTGGGGCCGGGGCCATGGGGCAGGGGCTGGGCTGGGTGTGGGACGAGGGTCAGAGAGAATTCGGGGTGATGTGGGGCTGGGGCTCACCCCATGGCGCTGCCCACGCCGGAGGGGATTTCCGCTCCCTCGGCTTCCAAAGTCGTGTTTGCCGTTCGGTGCCGGGATCTCGTGACGATGCCAAGGCCGCGCGGGGTGTTCGAACGCATCGGGATGGGCTGTGGGCAGCTCCGGGCTGCCCGCTGCAGGAATGCTGCCCCGCCAGCGTGCCCGAAAGCTGCGCAAACCCTTTACACTGCTGGCTTTTAGGGCAGCAAATCCTCCCTGCGCATATCATATTTCTTCGCGGATTGGGCGTTGCTATAGAGCTCGGAAATACCTGAAGTCTTGTCTCACCTGAAGTCAGTGGGATCCTGCCCTGAGTTTTATTCAGGGGATCCTGCCTGGAATTTTATCCTGGGATCCTGGCCTGGGTTTTATCCGGGGACACGTGCAATCCCTGCCACCACGAGCGAGCGGAGCCGCGGCCCTGGGGACACGTGGTGGCCGCTCCTGCGCTGGAATTGCGGTCGCTGTGAAATCAGCAGTGCCCACAACAGGTTTTAAAAGAGCGTCAACTTCTCATCCAGTTCCTTCCCTATATTTTTAATGAGAGTTTATTTAGATAAAATCAATCCTTACCAAACCCACTACGTACAGGCACATCCTTAACAGCCTCTATTTTTTTAACTTTGCACTAAAATAGAAGGGGAGGTGGAATTGCTCGGGTCTGCTGATGCCTCACGTAATAATCGTACGATGTTATGGCAGCAGTTCCTTCCTCGGCCCACCAATGCTTGTTGCCTCATGCTTGGACCTTGGCCACGGGCTGCTGAGAAGCAGGAATGCCGATGGATCTCTGGTTTGGGGAGCTCAAATTTCATCTGCAGAAAATCCTGGCGGGGGGAAACCCCTGTGCTCATCAGACCTGTGGCCTTGGAGTGTCGTCAGATGTTTGCTTGGCATCACTTTTATCCCTGGTCCTTAACACTGTTGAGTCAGAGCCTCTCTTGCTGCAATCAAGGGCTTTTAATTAGTGCTTCATGGGTGTTCATCCATGGTCAGGAGTTCAGCGAGGGGTCTGTCCTCTGCTGTCCAAACCCTTCCTTGTGATCACTTCAGGAGGAAAACAAATTGGGGATGGAAGAAGGGAAAGTTCAAAGCTCAACACTTCCCAGAGCTTTTATTTTCCAGACCTGATCACCCAGAAGGAAGAACCTTTTTAGTTAATGAAGGTATTGAGGATTCCTGTGCCTGGTAATTCCTCTGCCTTGAGGCAACGGTGCTTTCTTGGGATGTTTACTGGGGGTGAAAACTGCTCTTGAGTCACTTAGGACTTGCCTGGGGTCAAAGCTGGATCACAGCTTTTCCCTGTGCGTTTTGAGACTGATAGTCAAGGATGGCAGCTCTCCCTGCCCAGGGCTCTGCACTTGAACTGCACTTGCTGGGGAAGGTGCTGTGGGCTGATAACCTTATCGTACACTTGTGCAAGCTCTGCTAAGTTGTTGTTTCATGAAAAGCAATGAGATTCTGCTCTGGGGCCTTTCCAAACAGGAGATAACGCTGTGGTGTTGCTCTGATCACCTTCGCAGCCTTGGCAGAGTTTGAATGGGGAGAGAAAACTTTGTTTGTTCCTCCGTGGGAATAGTTGGAATGGGTTGTCCGGTCGCACTCCCTGAAATCCTTCAAGACCAGAGTGGGTAAAGCCCTGAGAGCTGGGAGGGAAGAGCCAAACTTATCTCCTAAACTGGCTAGAAAAGCACTTTATAAACTTGCAAACCCTCCCAGCTGGAGCAAGAAGCAGTGGGGGACGTGGAGCCAGAAGCTGTTGGAGGATTTGATCCCTCCAAGGCAGGGTCTGGAGATGGTCCCAGGGCTTGAGGAGGTTTTGCCGTGGTGATGGGGGGGGATTTGCCCTCTCCATGACCTGGCCGGTCTCAGCCATGTTGTTTATGGGTCTGCGTCACCCTCTGCAGCCTCGTGACCGTCGGACCTGCGGCGGTTTCACCATTCACACCCTTCCTTGTACAAGCGCGGGAAGTGTCCGGGGAGGAGAAGGGGGGGGATTGGCGCTGCGGATGGCCAGGCAGGCTCAGGACATGGTGGGACAGCTCGCGTCTCTATTGTTTCAGCCTTTCAAGGCAGCTTCTGACTCACAGGAGAAATATTTGCCTTAAGAGGCAGGTTTCAGGCTCCGCGTGTGGGAGGGGAAGGACAAAGTGCCTCTGCCAGACTGCGCAGAACACAGCGTGGCCGGGCATCGTCCTTCCCTCTAACGGCAGGCCTGGAGGTGGAAGCAGGTTTATATCCATTTATGTCCAATTTTATCCATTTGTATCCACGGAGCAGCTGTGTCTTGTGCTGGCTGAGATGCCAAGGGCACGTGGTACCCAAATACCCCCAAAACCCTGATGGGCCGAGTGGCCGTTCCCATCGAGCATCGTCCCCCCACAGCTGGAGCGACCCAGCTGGTACAGAGAGCTGAGCCAGCGGAAAGGTGTGGAGTGAACTGGCAGAAACCGGGCCGTTCGCTTAGCGATCCGCAGCGAGATAATGGGAATAACGCGGAAACGCTGGAGGTCGTGCTGTCCCCCGGGAGCCCGGAGCAGCGCGGGTGTTTATGTGGGCACAGGAGCGCATACCAGCCTTGACATGGGGCCGGTTTCCTCCCCACAAACGCCCTCCTGGTTCCTCTTCCCTGCCCTTCCATTCTCTGCGGTGCTGTTGGTTCACGTGCTCAGAAATTGGGGAAGGAAAGGGGACCTGATGTTATCCTCAGGAAGCGTTAGCGAGCCGTTACTGTTCTGATAACCTGGCACATGGGGATTCCCTCTGCAAACCGTCTCCTTAGGCTTTGCCAAGGAAAGAAACCACTCTGGTATAGGGGAATTGACATTCTCCTGCATCAAGGGGAGGTTTGACCGCTGGGTCCAGCGGCTCTGAGCCATCCCAGTGCTCCTCTCCCACTTCATCTGGACACACTGGGCAGAGCGGCTCTTGCCCATCTCTTTCTTCCCTTGCCTTGTGGACTCGGGGTGGTTTTTAACCCAGTTTTTTCTATATTTTTTAGCAGGAGTTTGCTCTGGGAACTGCTGCAGCACCAGTGAATAGGAGGGATCTCTCAGACCCAAGCGTGGGAGGGAAAGACTTTTACCAAGTCCAAGACAGTGGTCGCTATTGCAAGATGTGCCCCGCGGGT
Source organism: Streptopelia decaocto (assembly GCF_964273445.1). NCBI lineage: Eukaryota > Metazoa > Chordata > Aves > Columbiformes > Columbidae > Streptopelia > Streptopelia decaocto. The sequence goes on from NC_138680.1 coordinate 3,321,761, forward strand.
AAGATGGTCCCAAACGTTGCCCCACCTCACTGTGTTCCTACCTGCAGAGCTGGCACGTCAGAGAATCATTTTGGTTGGAAAAGCCCCTCAAGATCATAGAGTCCACCCATTCCGCCACCCCTGGCACTGTCCCATGTCCCTGAGAACCTCATCTCTATGTCTGTTCAGCCCCTCCAGGGATGGTGACTCCAGCACTGCCCTGGGCAGCCTGTTCCAATGCCCCACAGACCTTTGGGGAAGAAATGGTTCCCCAGATCCAACCTCAACCTCCCCTGGCGCAACTTGAGGCTGTTTCCTTGTGTCCTTGCAAGGAGGCAGTGGGAGCTCTGGCTCTCCCTTGCTCTGCTGTCCCAAGATGTAAGGACTCTTTATGGGAATATTCCTTTTGATGGTTCCTGATTTGCCTGTTAACTTGCACTGAGAGCAGAATCAACTTCCTTTCTGCAAAGACACCTCTGTCCTGTGCTGTCTGTTCACAGAGACACCCTTTCTTTCTCCTCCACCCCTTCTTGCAGGCACCTACGTTACAGAACACTGTGTAGAGCCCAATGGCACGAGCAAGTGTGTGCCGTGTAACAAGAGTGAATACACCGAATACCCGAACGGGTTTCACAGGTGCCTTGGCTGCCAGACATGTAGGGAAGGTATGAGCTGGTGTGAATGGGGGCGATGCTGGGTTCAGCTGGGTCTGGGATAAGGAAGGAATTGTTGTCCCTGAGGGTGGTGAGAGCCTGGCCCAGGTTGCCCAGAGAGGTGGTGAATGAACCATCCCTGGAGACATCCCAGGCCAGGCTGGACGGGGCTCTGAGCAACCTGGGCTGGTGAAGATGTCCCTGCTCATGGCAGGGGTGGCACTAAATGACCTATAAAGGTCCCTTCCAACCCAAACTATTCTGTAATTCTGTGAATTGGTGTAATGGCTTGTGCCAGACCTACATCTCCATTCAATGCAGCATCCCTTGTGCAAAGCTTGGACACGAGACCTCCGCCCAGCAAGGACCAGGAGGACTGAGCTCACAGCAGCATCGTAGGCTGCTGGTGGAGCATTGATGCTTTTGGGCATGTTGAGGTCTGAGGCAGGACAGGGTAAGGCTGATATTCCGCAGCAGAGAGTGACTTGGTCTGCCCCAGGCTTGTGGGTCAGCTCGGGGTCGTTAGCCACTTTAACGAAGGAAGGGGGCGGAGGAGCGCGGCGGGGCTGGGGTTAGAGCCACCTCTCCTCTCACCCGCAGACCAGGTGGAGCTGAGTCCCTGCCAAGCCGACCGCAACACCCAATGTGCCTGCAAGCCCGGCACCTTCTGCTCCCCGGACCATTCCTGTGAGATGTGCCAGAAGTGCCGGCCCCGGTGAGCTGGGTGAAGCTGCGGGTCCTGCTGGGGTCTGTGCTGGGAACCCCCAGATGCTGAACATGCCCCGTCTCCCTCTTTTGCAGGTGTCCCCAGGGCGAGGTGGAGCTGGCTCCCTGCACCCCGCACAGCGACCGCCAGTGTGGTCCCCCCACCGGCACCTCCTCCGGCTTATCCAGTAAGTGAGGGGTGCTGGACTGGGGGGGACGGGACGGGGGATGCTGCTGAGACCAAGAGCAGCTCCCCACACAACCTGTTTTATCCACTCTAGGTGTCTGGATTGTGATCATCCCCTTACTGGTGGTACTTGGGGTTGTGTTTTTGTCGCTCATTTTCTTCTGCGTGTGCCACCGCCGCCGTTCCTCAGGTGAGCACAGGGTTTGGGGGTTCCCCAGAGCGCTTGCCCTGGCCAGGGGGGGCTCTGGGTGGGAAGAGGGTCCTGGCTGGGGGCAAGAGGGATCACAGTATGATTTTAATCTTCCAGGAGACGGCAGAGACCTGAGCGGGAAGTCGTGCAGCGTCGTGGTGAGTTGCTGGGATGGTACCCCACAAACAAAGCCCCCCCCTATACCCTCTGCTCCCCACTTTGCAGCTCCTGGAGAGGCTGGAGGAGCTGGGGGATGAGTCTCATCCCTATAGGGATGTGGGGGAGCTGGGCTGAGCAGAGGAGTGGAAGATTCTGCTGCCGTAGACATGAGGAAGGAATTGTTGCCCCTGAGGGTGGTGAGAGCCTGGCCCAGACTGCCCAGAGAGGTGGTGGATGAACCATCCCTGGAGACATCCCAGGCCAGGCTGGACGGGGCTCTGAGCAACCTGAGCTGGGTGAAGATGTCCCTGCTCATGGCAGGGCTGGCACTAAATGACCTAAAAAGGTCCGCCAAACCCAGACTTTTCTATGATTCTGTGATCCCTGATGGGCTGGTGTGAGCCCTGTGCTCCTGATACCATCTGACTCTGTTGCTTTGTGCTTCTCTCCTGCCACAGGACTACCTGGTGCGGCAGCTGCCATGTAGCCAGAGGGGTGGCCTGGGGACACAGGACAACATCCACAATGAGGAGGTCTCCCGGGATCGGCTGCTTGACCTGAATTCGGGTTCGGTGACACCCAGAGCCCCGGAGCTGGAGGTACGTGAGCGTGTCCCTGTGCTCCATCGCGCTCGGCTGAGGGCTGATCCTTTCCTCTGCCTTCCCCAAGCTCATCAGCCTGGGAAACTTCCAGGGCTGGACCACGAGTTCTGCACAGAGACAGCGGGGGGTTCTCTCCGCCTTGTTCTGGGTTCAGAACTGCAAAATCCGCTTGTCGTGGTTCTCTGCAGTTGTGATGCTGATGCTGAGCAGACAGCTCTTCTCTCTCTGGCCAGGACCCACAAGGCCAAAGCTTGGAAACGATGGGTGTCCCAGGGCGGGTGTGGAGATCTTCTGCCCCAACAGCCCCACAGGGAGAGGGTCCTCAACCCCCCCATTAATGGCGTTTGGGGACAATGCTTGTGCCAGGGCTTGGCGGGGGTTATAGGACATTGTCTTTCCAGGAGGCGATGCCAAGGACCTCATATACCGATGTGAAACCCAGGAGGAAACTGGTTCCAGTGCAAGAAGAAGACCCTGTTAACCGTAAGTGTAGGGGTGCAGAGGATGTGCTGAAGGGGGGTGAGCCTCCAGGATGAGCTTTTTGGGCCAAAATCCTTTCTGATAGATCTGCCCATGCTCTACCCTGTTCTCTGAGCTTTTTCCCTTCCCTCCCTCTAGTTTTGCGACGCTCTTTTTACATCTTTGCCGAAAACGTGCTCTGGAAGGACTGGAAAAGATACGGCCGAGCCCTTGATCTGCTGGAGAATGAAATTGCCTTCGCGATGAACGAGCCGTTCACGCAGGAGCCCTTTTACCAGATGCTCAACACGTGGCAGAACAAACAGGGGATGAACGCGTCTGTGAACACGCTGCTGGAGACGCTGCACGAGATCAACCTCAGCGGGACTGCAGAGGACATCGCCTCCAAACTGGTCCAGAAGGGCTTGTTCCAATACGAAGCGAGCTGAGGAGCGGGGCAGGCCCTGCGTGTCCTTACTTCAAACTGAAGTTGTGAATACTTGAGGAAGAAAACTTGAGTTTTATCTTTAAATAAGTATTCTCTTTTTTCGAAGCCATTGTGCAGTTAAGCTGAACCCGGGGGACTTGATCCTCTCCTGGAACAACAAACCTCATGGTTCTCTCAGCCAAAACTACAGGCTCCCATATTGGTGCTTGCTTAGGAAATCCAAGCTGCTACCTTGATTCACTGGACCAATGTAAAGAGCCTAAAACAATTTTGAAAGCTGCCTCTGGGACTGTCTTGCACAGAAGCATTGGTACTATATGGATGTCTTCAGGGTCGGTGCAGAGAAGGCATTCCCATGGTTTTTAACTGGATCATCATTTCCTTGAGAGGTTCCTGGCATCGTGCAATGGCTTCTGCTTGTAGAACATCTCTTCTGCTGGCCAGCAAGCTCCGTACTGTGCGCTCGGTGGACAAGCATTAACTGGGTTCTTGGGTTACTTTCTCCAAGCTGTTGACTTTTTACAAAGGGCATGTAGTGATGGGGCAAGAGGTGATGTCTTTAAACTGAAAGTGGGGAGATTTAGGTTAGATCTAAGGAAGAAATTCTTCACCACGAGGGTGGGGAGGCCCTGGAACAGGTTTTCCAGGGATGCGGCACCCACAGCTTCTCTGGGAGTGTTCAAAGCCAGGCTGGACGGGGCTTTGAGCACCCTGGTCTGGTGGAAGGTGTCTGTGGGGACGGTTTCTTCGCTCTGTGATCACTGGGGTTGCCTAAGTAAGGGGTCAGTGCAAGGAGCGAGGATGGAGACTGTGGGCAGCAAACTATCGGTATGCAGAAACCTTCTCCATGTCTTCGATCGACTCACTTTGTGCCCATTCCCTTGGCCACGGGGGTGGCTTTGCTGTCCCCAGCACAGAGAGGTGAATGCACTGAGGTCACTGCGAGTACCCACCATCCATCCCCCAGCTGGCTGGGTCACTCCTCAAACACTTTGCCCCTTGTTCTGGCACTTACACGTAGCTCAGGGACAGCTTGGCTGGAAAAACTCCTGCATTACTTGAGCCGGGCACATCCTGCCCCCCCAGCACAGCACAGCCCGCCAGGACCGTCCCAGGATGGTGGGAGCACAAGGGGCATCACCAGCAACACACCCGTCCCCCCGCCCCTTAAAAAAAACCCCATCGACAAAGCACAAAGTTTGTATTTATGTATTTATTTAGTAACTGTAAACGTGTACATATTAACTTAAAACCTAATATAAAAATAGTAGTGTTTGTTTTTTTATTATGCATGGTTGTGTGTTTTTTATACAGAGCTCTGGTCCAGCCAGTTTTTACATTTCTCTTTACGAAGGAAGAATAAACTTTTTCTAAAAAGCCTCCTGATTTCTCATCTTGTTTGTTTGTTCTGCCACGGCCTCTTTTAGGTTTTGGGCACGGAAGGAGCTGGACCAGATGCTCAGCAGCTGCTCCGCGTGGCATCAGCGCTGTGTCACCCCCGCATCCCGCCGGGAACGGTCCCCCCAGAGATGCTGCTGCGGGGAACAAGCCCAGCCTGGGCTCTGCCTTTTCCCCTGTGCTGAGTCCTGTGCTCACAAATCGCCTGTAAAAGTCTGAGGCTGAAATTCAATCCCTTGACCCAGGACCCCGGGGCCAAGCGATGCTGCTGAGCCCGTGACGAAGCTGATGCTGCCGGGGGGACCTCGGTGCCCCCTGCTCTGTGTGTTGCAACAGCCACGTTGCAGATCCATGTGATGTTCAGTGAGACAAGGGCTCTGCTTGCCCCAAAAACCCCTTTTGGAGCTGCCTGCCAGGCTTTGCGCTGCATGGGGTTTATCCATAACGCAGGTCATTTCTCAGGGTGTGGGGTAAGTGCTTGGTGACCAGCCGGGAGGATTCGTGCCCCGGGTCCCATCCTGGGCAGCCATTTTGCCTCCCAAACTTGCAAACCCGGGCAGGGAGCTCCCACCGAGCCCGGCACACGGAGAGTTGGAGTCCTGGCCTGGGGAAGGCAAATGAGATTATTCAAAAGGGAAAGAAACTCATCATCCTACCTGCTCGCTGGTGCTGCAAAGTGTGAGAACACCGTGTGTAAGCTCGCTGGAGCTGCCACCTCGCTCCTGCATCCGGGGATGAGCGTGCGGAAGCAGCGACTCTCTGTGCGGTACTGGGACGAGGAGCGATGCGGAGCGGGAGGGGACAGCGCTGGGGGCATCCCTGCCCGGATCAGCCCTCCGCGCTCGCTCCAGCAGCAGCCTCTTGGCCAGGGAGGGGCTTAAAGGAGCTTTTTCCCCTTCCCGGAGCTGAGGTTTGGGTCCCACAAAGCCCCTGTGGCCACGGTGCTGTCTCCTGGGTTCATGCACCTACAAGGATGCGGGTGGGACGTGCAAAGTTAATCCAATGGCAAAGCCACGTCTCTGTACCGTTGTTTTTGATGGTTGGATCCTGCGGTGCGTCTCCTCTGTCCCTGTCCATGGCGGGGGGGTGCAGGTGTCACCCCAAGCCGGGCACAAGGCGGCCCCGTGTCCTCCCAAACACACAGGGACCACGCTGGGCTTTTAAAATAACCATTTATTACAGTGGAGCCTTCCAGGCTAAAATCCCAAGCCGGGGGCCTGGGGTTGGTTTCTGGGGTGGCACGTTGGGAGTGGGGGTGGATTTGGGGTTCTTTCGTTTTTTTTGCATTAAGTTTTCTTTCTTTTTTAAAAAAAAACAAGGTGAAAAGTTAGAGGGGGGAAGGAGCGAGCTCCCATCCTCTCCTGCTCCCCCAATTAGGGGAGACCCCGCTTGTGAGCAGAAGGAGGGATGCTGCAGTGCCTGGTGGCATTTGGGGACCAGGGTCCCCTGCAAGTCGAAGGGGGTGACAAGACCCCCACAGCGGCTCCGGCTGCCCAGGGTGGCAAGATGCCATTGGATAAAAAAAACCCAACAAACAAACCATATTGTGCAGCTTGTGGTTACAAATTAGAATGGAAGTGGGATGGGTTTCTTCTTCTTCTTCCTCATGCTGCTGATGTCCCAAACAAAAGCTGAAAATGAAAGCACAACACAGCCCTCGTGCTCCTGTAAACATGAGTTTCTCCTGCTGCTCGGGCTCTGCCGGGGCGAGCAGGGCTCGGGGGACGCGTCCCTCTGCGGGGACAGGTCCCTGCGACCACCGTGTCCTCCGGGGCTTCGGGCGGTGGCATCCGCTCCACGGCTGGGACAGGTCACCCGCCCTTCCTCCTCCTCCTCCTCCCCGTCTCCTCCCAGGGATGCTGGAGCCGGGCTCTCAAACCACAGCCGAGGAGGAGGACGAGGAGGAGGAAGAGGAGGCTGTGGCTGCCGACGATGAAGGCGAGGAGGAAGGGGAGGAGGAGGCGTTCCAGAACAGCCACCGCTTCTTGGGCTGCCGTTTGAGGTGGAGGTAGTCTTCCTTCTCCCGCTCCTTCTTGGCCCGCTGGTAGTGATCCTCCTCCTTCAGGTACCACACCGGCGGCCAGCGATGCTTCTCGAAGTATTCCTGGTTCTCTGTGGGGACACGGGCGGTGAGGGCAGCGCCGGGACCACCAGGACCCCCCGTCACCCCGTCCCGGTCCCCGCTCACCTCCCGACATGGCCTTCATGTCCCTGGGGAACTTGCGGCAGACGTTGTTGTAGTTGGTGCAGATGTGGTGGAGGCACCAGTCGGCCAACTGGTAGGCGCAGTGGAACTGGAAGAGAAGGAACCGGGATGCAGGAGGGATCGTAGAGTAGAATAATGGGATCATTTTGGTTGGAAGAGACCCTCAAGATCGAGTCCATCTGTTAACCCACCCCTGGCACTGCCCCATGTCCTGAGAACCTCATGTCCGTCTGTCCAACCCTGCAGGGATGGTGACTCCAGCACTGCCCTGGGCAGCCTGTTCCAATGCCCCACAGCCCTTTGGGGAAGAAATTGTTCCCCAGATCCAACCTCAACCTCCCCTGGCGCAACCTGAGGACATTTCTTTGTGTCCCTGTCTCCCCTCAGCCTCCTGTTCTCCAGGCTGAACCCCCATGTCCCTCAGTCCCTCCTCAGAGTGATTCACCCTATTCCATCACAGACACCCAAGACCAGACCTGGTTGTCCCCTCTGTCAGGACAGCATCACCCCCAGCACTAACAGACCGCTCAGCATCTCACCCCATCCCAACCCCACCTGCACAGGGTCCTGTCCCACCACGTCCTACCTGAGCCAGCTCCAGGAACACGAGCACGTCCCCATCAATGTCCACCATCATCTGCGCCGCCTCCATCAGACCGGTGACCGTGTACTGCTCTGTGGGGGGGACACAGAGTTACGGGGTCACCGTGAGATGGGGTGACATTGGGGACGAGGCGGGGACACCTCAACTCACCGGTGAGAGCCACCAGGTGCGGCAGGCAGAGGCGGTTGGCGAGGATGATGAGCTTCATGTCGTCCAGGTCGGGGCTGGAGCTGAACTGCCCGGTGTACAGATACTCCAGCACCGCCCGCATGCAGCTCTTGCTGGTGTAAGGAAGTGCCACCTGCGAGACACACACCGGCTGTCACCCCACGGCCGTCCCCCGCTGTCCCCACACCCTCCGGGGGTCCCTCCTCACCTCGTTGGTGGAGCTCTCCACGAAGGGGCCGCCGAACATCGCGGCCATCCAGTCGCAGCTGGAGATGAGCAGGGGCTTGTGGGCACTGATAGCACCGTCATCCAGCACGAAGGTGACATCTGGGGACAAGCAGAGGGATGCTACTGGGACCGTCCCCGTCACCCAGGGCTCAGCCACCCCCTGCCATAAAACATCTCACAGAGGGAAGGCGACACAGCCTGGAATACCCTATAATTTATCTAAAGATCTCTTATTTCTTTCCCCAGCATCCTCCACCTGCTCAGGGAAGGACGGCGGTTGGGCTCCAGCTCTTCCAAGGGGTTTTCCCAAGAAACACTACGAACTGTTTGAACAAAAATGGGGAAAAACCCAGGAAACTAATGTCTCGCCCAAGCTTGAGTCCTTGGGAGAGCTGGGAAGAACAACAGCGATCTCCACCCTGGGAGCAGGGCCAGCACACATCTGTCCCCTGCCAGTGACAGTTTGACCACACCAAGGTCCATCCTCGTGAAACAAACCCAGCCGGAGGGAGGGTGGGACATTCACACCCCCCCGGACATCACGGTCCAAGCTGGTGGCACGTGATGCTGGCAGAAAGACGGGGTCAGGGAAGTCCCACATCGCTCCTCGTAAATCAGATGGTGCTGTGACAATCTGGAGACCCGGGAGGGAAGGAAGTCGCCTTTGCTGCTGTCCCATAAATAAACAGAGCTGCCGGGAGGGCTGGGGGGGCGGAAACCTTGGGGAAGGGCCAGCGCGTTCATGCTTTTTGGGAAAAAAATGCTATAAAAATCCCAGAAGTGCAAAGTGTGACCAAAAACCCCAGGGAAGGCAAACGAGCACCTCTGACCTCAGTACAGCCAGAGCTCCGAGCCCCCCATCCATGTGGCACAGCCTCCCCAAAAGGAGAGGGACGATCCTTCCCCTTGGGCTGGAGTCATCATAGAATGATTTTGGTTGGAAAAGCCCCTCAAGCTCATGGAGTCCAACCATTACACTGCCCCACGTCCCCAAGAACCTCATCTCCACGTCTGTTCAACCCCTCCAGGGACGGTGACTCCACCGCTGCCCTGGGCAGCCGTACCCGAGAAAGTCCCCTTGGCCAGGCATTCCTTCACCCGGTTGGTCCTCCGGACGTGGAAGGCTTTGGTGATCTCCTGGTTCATGAACGCCTCGTTGTTGAGGATGTTGGCCACCATCATGCGCAGGTCGAACACCTCCAGCAGCTCCGCGATGTGAGCGATGTGCATGAGGTCCCGCTCGTTCTCATCCAGCTCCCCGGTGTATAGGTACTTCAGCACGGCCCGGAAAGGTCCCGGCTGGATGGAAGCATCCATCTTCACCACCACCATCAGCTTGGACTTGTAGGTCAGCGGATCTTCTGCCATCTCCTCCTGGATGCTGGTGAACGCCCGGCTCCAAGAGGACAGGTCCCGTCCCCGCCGCAGCCCGCGCTCCCCGTTCTCGTAGCGGTTGCCCCGCAGGATCCCGTCACTGGTGGAGGCTCTAAGGCACGGTTTGCGCTGGCCGGATCCGTTCTCCTCGGTGCTCTCGCAGATATCAAAACTCGCGGCTCGGAGGAGAAAATCCCGCCCGTGGTGCCTCTCCTCTTGGTGCAGCATCCGCTCGGCGGCCGCGGTGACGGCCGCCCCGCCAAAGCCGTGCCCCACGGCGCTCTGCTGGTCCCCCTCGCTCAGGTCCATGAGGAACAGGTCGTAAAATTTGGAGGAGGAGGTGGAGAGGTAGATCTTGTGTGCGTAGATTTTGATCTTCTCTTGCAGCACCAGGATGACGTCCGCGCACAGCGGGTCCTCCAAGAGGTGGGCTGGGCGCTCCTCGTTGTTGGAAGGGGGGTCCGGGACCATGATGATGGGTGGAGGGGGCTTGGGGGGCAGGAAGGGGGCTTGGAGCAGGGGCCGCTGGACGTTGCGGAGGTGGGATTTCCAGAACTGCAGGTGACGGCGGGAGATGAGGGCGGCGCGGATGGCGTTGTCGAAGACGTCCTTGATGCCAAACTGGGCCACCACGCTCGTCTCGTAATAGGGGATCCCCAGCTCCTTGGCCACCTCCCTCCCCTTCTCCGGGGGAAGGATCTCGTTAGGTTTGATTGGCCTGAAAAAGAGGGGAGATAATGAAGAAACCTCTTCAGATACATGGTAAAGAGAAAGCACTGGGCAAGCAGGGACATCTCCAGGGTACCAGGGACTCATCCCACCTGGCCAAGGGGCGCCGTGCCCGGTTGACGGCCTCCAGGTCGGCGTAGCGCAGGTCAAGCTGGCAGCCCACCAGGATGACGGGCGCGCGGGGACAGAAGTGCTTGATCTCCGGGTACCACATGGTCTTCACGTGGTGCAGGGAGTTGGGGTTAGCGATGGAGAAGCACAAAACCACGACGTCGGACCTGTGAGGAGAGAGGAGGGTCGACGTCCAGCTTGGCGATGGAGCTTTGGCATCGCCCTCCCTCCCTGCCCAGGGCAGCACGAGGCTCTGCCTCCCCCGTACCTGCCATAGGCGAAGCGTCTGTCCTTGTGGTGGTCACCAAAGGTGTCCCAGAGCCGCAAGGACACGCTAACATCATCTACCACATCCCGGGAGCGCTCCAGCACCTGCGGGAACAGAAACACCATCCAGCTCCTGAGTCTTCAAACCCTGCAAGGGTGATGCTGTCTCCATCGCATGCATGGAGGAATAATTCACAGTTTCCCCACTGTGAGCACACAACTCCATCTCCTGGGGGTCCCCAGCAGCCCGTACCTCCTGGCAGACGCGGTACTGGTCGATGGCCCACACCGTGGGCACGTGGGTGGCGAGGAGCTGGTACTGGGTCAGCGTGGCGTTGCAGGCGCGGGCACAGATGAGCCGGGTCTTACCCACCGCGTTGTCCCCGACCACGACGCACTTGATAGTTTCTACGTTTGGCCTCTCATAATCCATGTCAGAATCCATTAATTGGGACCTGCCGGGGGAAGGAGGGGTCAGCAAATACAGCCGGGACGAGCCGGGCGGGCTGTGTGTGGATGGGGTGGATGCCGAGGGGGATGAAGCAAGAAGATGATGCTGATGCTCACAGGTGGAGCCGCCAGACTCCGGCAGCACAGGGAGCTCTGCAGCGAGCGGCAGCCCCGGCGCAGGCAGCAAGTGCAGGCAGCTGCCCGCGCTCCCCGCCAGTCCCCTTTAAAATTTAATGTTCCCGTGGCAGCGTGCGTTGCTCTGCCGCGCGTCAGACACATGCCCTGCGTTAGATCCGAGCCTCCTCCCTCCTCGTCTCTCCGGCCCTGGCTCATGCTTGTTCATGTGAGATGAGGCTTTCTATTTTTTTCCTCTTTTCCCCTCCTCCTTTCCCCTTTCTCCCTCTCCAGCGTTTGCAAACGAAGCTTCCAGATCCACCCGAGCGAGCGCACACCAGGGCACTGCCAGCTTCTCCGCCTGCCCGTCTTGGGTTTGCGCCCCGTTTCCCACCCCATTCTGGGGGTGATATTTTATTTGCTCCCAGCTAAGGAGACGAAGCTCGTTACTCTTCCAGGAGGCTCAGCAGCCATCAGGTTTTGGAAGGCTCCAGCATCACCGGCTGCCCAGGACCAGGCACGACCCAAACCCTCCCGAGAGGGAGGTTGGTGCTCTGGGTGCTGCGATGCTGATGCGAAGAGCCCCTATCCTGCAAGGACGTGTGCCCAGGTTTACCACCCTTTGCCTATTTAGAGCCCCAGAGTCTAAATCAGCCAGAATTAACTCATCACAGCGTTAAGCCAGGGATTTATGAGATTTCCAACTGGAGGAGATTGAGTGAAGGGGAGAAGGACAAAAAAAAATCCACAACAAAACACATCGCAATTGCTCTGAACTTCCCAAAGCCACCGATCTCTTCCCCCTTGTCACCTGCTCCCAGCACCGGCCTCCGAGCTGCTATAATAAACCACCAGCGCAAAAGGCTCAGTGAGCTAAAATATCCGGTAACGATGGCAACCGAGCCCTGCACACGGGGACCAGGGACGCAGGTCCCGAAACGAGCAGCCTGGCAAGGACTTCCCAATGTTAGCACCTCCCTCCCATGCGCAGGCTCTCCCAGCACACCTGCCTACACCAGCCCGGAGCATTCGGCACGTGAAAGGGCTCGGGACTGGGCAGGATTGTGCCACAAGCCCTGTGGGCAAGCGTAGGCAAAGGCAAGTGGCACGAATCCAGGTCGCTTTGGGTGCCAGCGCTTCGACATCGGCTGGTCCCAAAGCAAAACTTCTCCGAGTAGTTGTCACCATGTCCCCTCCATCCCTTGGGATGCGGGGAATGCTGCCTGCTGAGGGCATTGCAAACCAGGGATAGCAACCGCCTTGGGCTCTGCACGCCGAAAAGGAGTCATGGCAGGTTGTTTCCTTCCCCGTTAGCACCCGGAAATTCGTTTCCATGTCACACATCCCCCTCTGTCACCGTCCCCGGTCCCCCTGCTCCTCCCAGGGCTCAGCTTTGCTCGGTAGGGCCAGGAGATCTGCGAGCGGGGGGTGTTGGTGCTCAGGGAGCTTCGCTGCGGTTATTTTTAGGGCCAGCCACGCTCCCCAGTCATTCAGCCGGTGGGGGGAAGGCACATGGAGATGACAACTGCGGTTGGCAGTTTGGATGCTTGCCCCGCATCCAGCCGAGCACCGGGGACTTGGGAGCCTGCTCGGTGAGTCCGGTGCCCCGAGGGAATTAAGGGATAAATGCAAACGGGATCAGAGCCTGCGGTGAGGGAAGGAAGAGAGGGACAGCAGCGGGCACAAAATGAGGGCTCTGAATAAAGCAGAAGCGTGTTGGGGGAACTCCAGCGGCCCCGCGGGGGTGGCTCGCAGCCCCCCACCCACAAGGCATCACCCTGCGAGGGGGCTGAGCCTCTTTGCAGTGACAATTTCAGCAGAACCCCCTCCTCACCTTCCTCACCACCACCTCTCTCCCAGGGACAGCTCCAAAACCCAGCGGGGAACAAGAAATAACCTGAGACATCGCAGAACCCCCAGCAAAAGCCCTTCCCTGGGGAGCAGGGCTGCTCCGGCCAGCAGCCCCCCTGGCTCTGCTCTCTCTGCCCATTGCAACCCCCCACCCAAAAGAAAGGCACCCAATTCACGCACCCCTTCCCCAGGAGAACCCCAAAATTGCTCCTTCCAGGCCGCCCAGCCCGTGGTTGCCAAGGCAACTGCACCATCACCCCGGGAGCCGTCGCTTAGCAACTCCCAGGCTAAAAATCCTCCATCCCGCACCTCGCCAGGGGAGGAGAACCCCCAAACCGGGGGGAAACCGCCTCAAAACCGGCAGCAAAGTGCAAAAATAACGCGGCACCTCCCGGGACCCTCCCGGCTGCTTTGGGCTGGGGGGTGAGATGAGCCCGGGGGGGTGCGGGGAGGCAGCCGGGGCTGTGCAGGCCGCGGCGGGGGGGTGCGGGAGCGGGGCCCCGAGCGGGGCTGCAGCGCGGCCGGGCCCGGCACCGGCACCGGGGGAAGCGGCACCGGGTGCGGGGCTTTGCAAAGGGGCCGGAGGGGTTCAGAGTACCCGAATGCGATGTATAGCAAAGGGGCTGGGGAGCACCAGAACCGGGTGCGGGGCTTTGCAAAGGGGCTGGGGGTGCTCGGAGCTCCCGAATGGGGTGCAAAGCATTGCAAGGGGGCTGGGGAGCACCGGGAGCGGGTGCGGGGCTTTGCACAGAGACCAGGGGTGCTCGGAGCACCCGGATCGGGGGTGCAAGGCATCGCAAAGAAGCTGGGGAGCACCTAGGCCGGGTGTAAGGGGCTTTGCAAAGGGACCGGCGGTGCAGTTTGCACCGGGGCCGGGTGCGGGACGCGGCTCGGGGGTGCTCGGGGCGGCCGGGCCGGAGATGCGGGACATCGCAAGGCGGCTGCGGGTGCATCGGGAAGGGGCCGGGCCCTCGCTGTCCCCTCGCTGTCCCCTGCGCCGGGAAACGGGCCGGGCGGCGGGGCAGGATGCGCGGAGGCGGAGCGAGGCGCGGAAGGAGCGTGTGTGGGGGGGGTCCCCGGTACTTACACCAACACAGACGAAGCGGCGGCTCCCAGGGGCCGGGGCCGGGCTCGCCCCTCCGGACATGGCCACGGCGCAGGTTGCGCGGCTCGGCTTTGCGCGCTTGGGCGCCGCGGTGCGCGGCTCAGGGCCTGGGGCGCAGGGGCCCATCCCGGCACCTTGGCCGTTCCGATCTCCGCATCCGCGGCCCGTTGCGCTGCGTTGCGCGGAGCCCTGCGCGCTGGCCGGGGCTGCGCGGAGCCCTGCGCGGAGCGGCGCGCTGCAGTCGGGGCCGCCCCGCCTTTCATTCACAAAAAACAAGCGGCCTCGCCGAGGCCCCACCTCCGCGCCCCCCCCGCCACCGTACATTGGTTGAGAGAGACCGGGGGGGGGGGTACCCGGGATGGGGGGGAACCGGGATGGGGGCGGGCAGAGGGGCCGGGGCACCTCGGTCCCCATCCTGCCGCGCATGGGACCCCCATCCTGCCCTTAGCCCTGCCCCGGGGGGGGCTCCATCCTGCCCCTAACCCGCCCCTGCATGGGACCCCCTCTTTGCCCCTGATCCCTGCCCCCTGCCCTCCATCATCTGCTGCATCCCACCCTCGTCTTCCTGCTTCATCTCACCTCCATCCTCCCCCTGCATCCGACCCTCCCCGCTCTCCTTTACCCCCCACCTCACTCCTGCACTCTCTGCCTGCCCCCTCCTCTGGTCACCTCTCCCCCTCCCCTGGTTTCACGTGTGGTGCTGGTGGTGCTGCCAGGCAAACAGCCCGGCTGAGGCTGGGGCCGTGGTGGGGGAGACCCCCCCGTGCGGCTGCACACAAGCCCCAGGACCCCCTTGCACGGCTGGTTCTGGGGGCGCAGCTGCCCCATCCATCCATGCTCTCCAAGCACAGGCCACACTCTGCAGTTCTGCCTTTGAACCCCAGCGCTCCTCACAGCCCCCTCCTCACCACACAGCCCCCCCAGGGCTGCCCCCCCAGCCCTGCCACCCCAGGGCATAAAAAACTCAGAGTCATCTTTGCAGCGCGGCTGCCGGGAAAGGCGTCCGGTGAGCCGGCCGCGCTGCTCTGACCCCGTATATCCGCATCATGTGATGCTTCGCCATCCTCTCCCAAGGCTTTCAGCTGCCTTTCTCCCCCCCCCGCATCGCCTCCACCGAGCCACGCTAAGCTCGGCCCCCCCTGCTCGCTTTCTGCCCAGATCAGGCCGGCCGGCAGCCCGCGGCGCAGCCGGCACTGATGCAACACCGCGTCAGCCGGCGTCAAAACCGCTCGCCTCACCTCGGCATTGCAGCCCCAACAACCACCCAGCGCAGCCCCCCATCCCGGCCCCCCGCCTCACCTAACTCGCAGGACGGGGATCTCTCTCTCCATAGTAGAAGGAGATGGAGGCGCTTATTTTGGGGAGGGGGGAGCCCTTTGGCTTTCGAGCTGGGCATAGGCAGCTCCCGGTGCTGCCTCTGTGCCCACACCAGCACCGTGAGCCAGCGGCGAAGCTCTGGGCTTCACGGCAAAGCTATTTATTCCCCTGCAACGGGAGCTGCGAGCAGGCGAGCTGCAGCTTTCAGCTTTCTTCTTCTTGGAGTGGGTCACGGGGAAGGAACACGTAAAGCTTGTTTGCCAGCCGCATGATTTGGCTTATTTGCTCTCTTGTAGCAGGTGCTTAATTGTGGCATAAAAGAGCTCCTGGCAGCTTTCTGGGCAGCCGAATTCCCGCCTGCCCCCCTCCCTGCCAGGCAAAACAAAAGCACGATTGTCGCTTGCAGTCGAAACACTCGGGCTGCGGCGCTTGCACGGGCCCCGTTACCGGCAGGAGGCTTTGCCGGGAGGAGAGAACCGGGCATAGGAAGGGGCTCAGGAACATCTGCAGAGCGTGGGGCAGCTACTCACAGCCCCTCTCCTCCGTGGGAGGAGAAACACGAGTCTCAGCCGACTCACATCCCATTGCCCCCCAGTGAGCCCACACCATGGCACGGGACAGGTGCCCACCGCATGGTATGGTTGCCCGTGGCATGGTATGGTTGCCCAGGGCATGGCGTGCCTACAAAGCAATAATTACCATCCCTCATTAAAAGGCTGTTCGCTCCCTGCTCCCGTGTCTCTCTCTGATTTAAGCCTCTTGAACTGCTCCCATTTGCCCGGCTCCGTACTCACCCTCGCTCCCAAGCAAAGAGCTCCAAACCCCAGGGCTGAAAGCTGGGGGTTAAACCCGGGAGCTCACACCACTGACAATAAGCACCCATTTTCACCTCGTAGCATCCTCCACGTCCCCCTCCCCAGCAAGGAACGAAGGAGCTCTCCAGTTATCAGAGGCAGGAGTGGACATTGCTCCGGCTGTGCCCTTCCCTGTAAACTTTATGACTCTCTAGAGTTTAATGCTGGAGCTCTGCCCTAAACCCTGCGGTGATTTTCTGTCTTATCCATGGGGAACGGAGCCGTGGCAGTGGCGCGTGTCGGAAGGGAGCAAAGAGCAAAGTCCCTGTGGAAAGTGGCCGCAGGAGAGGCGCTGGGGATACTCACAGGCTGTGTGCCATGGCGGTCATCTTCCCGGCGGCGCTGCCTTTCCCCGGGGTTTCCATCTCTTGCTCTTGGCAGATGCTGGAAGGAGAGGGCAGAAGGACTCTGTGAAAACACCCCCAGACGTGGGCTCCCCCCTGCTGTCCTGCATGGTGTCACCCCGCTACCCTGGGGACAGAGAGCCCTTGGGAGGGCAAGTCCTGTACAGCCACTTGGGTTGGCCACAAAGTGGCCCCAGCGCTCACCCCCCGCTCCAAGCACCTTACCCTTGGGTTTTGTAGACCCATCAAGGTGCTGGGTCCTTCCCTAGATCCATCCAGGAACAGTAATTAGTCTCCCCGTCCATTTCTCTGCTCTGAACACCCCAAATCCTGCAGCTTTTCTTCCTGGATGATGTTACAAGGGGCCGCCTTGCTCAGGGCAGCTGCCCGGGGCATCCATGTGGGCTCCTCATCAGCATCATTGCTATCAGCACCATCCTCATCGGCATCATCCCCATCAGCATCATCCCCATCAGCACCATCCCCATCAGCACCATCCCCATCAGCATCATCTTCCTTGGCATCATCCCCATCAGCACCATCCCCATCAGCATCACCCTCATCAGCATCACCCTCATCAGCATCATCCCCATCAGCACCATCCCCATCAGCATCATTCCCATCAGCATCATTCCCATCAGCAGGACTGGGAGAGCTCAGGCAGGGAGGAGATGGCAGCTCAGACAAATGGTTTTTATGGGTTTAATACCCATTGGGACCCAGCAGGCAGGAAAAGTCTCCAACCAGCACTTTGCAAAAATGGCAAAGCCCAACCCGACTGCGATGGGGGAACAGTGGGGACAAAGGGACCCTGTGCTGCTGGGGATGTGGGGAGCAGACGGTGAAACAAGTGAAAAGAACATTTCTGCATCTTCCATCCCCTGTTCTGCCAGAGCAACAGGGTCCATCTTTGAGCCAGGAGACTGGGGTGCTCTGGAAATTCACTGCATATGCGTATTATGACCCAGCTCCATGCCTGGATCTCATCTCCCAGCCCTGAAATGCAGCCACCCGATACACTCCAGGTGATAACTCATCCTGCCATCGACACCGCTGCAGAATTTCAGGGATTCATCGCTCTGATTATAAATATTTAAACCCAGAAGGAGCCACGTACTCCTGTGAAATGCCATGTATTACACAGCAAAGCATCCCTCCATTTACCCCAGCGCAAAGCTAACGAACATCTGGGGCTCTCCAGACACATCTTTCCCAGCTTAAAACCAGGTCAGGGCAAAACTCAAGGTCTGGGTCTGCATCATGCAGGATTTCTGCACCCTCCAGCTGGGATATATTTGATTTACCGCCCTGACTGATGCAAGAAACTCTGCCGATGTGAAATTGCAGCTCGGGCTGCTCTTCCAGCTGTTTTTCCAGCCAGTTTTTGGGCACGCAGGAGGGGCCGCAGCTGCAGCCTGAGCCATTTCCAGGCTCCCTGCCGGCCGGCTGCTTCATGCACTATTCACAGCTTCATACAGTTTTAAGAGCTGCTGACGCCTCGTGCAAAAAAAGCTGCGACAAGCTGCTATTTGGGGAAAGTTCCTCTTGTAACGGTGCATCCTGTGGCTTCGCTGTTTCCCTTTTCTCCTGGTTCTCTTGCTGGGGAGAGCGGGGCAAAAATAGGCTGATGGCGCTGGGCTCTTCAGCAGAAGAGGAAAATAACCCCCTGAGCAAAAATCCCTAAGGAATTAATTCTCACACGGCACCCGGGGAGCTGCTGTGGGTGTGGGGGGCGTCTGCCGCAGTTTGGGGACAGATGCTCAGCGAGAAGGGGGAAAGTGGGATGTCCATGGGTCTTGGCCCTGTTTGGGATGCAGCCAGAACTTGGTGTAGGGTCTGGGGGGGTTCGGTGGGGGCCCCATTACAAAGAAAATATTGATTCGCATTAAAAAAGAAAATGATTTTAAAACTCAAAGAACGAGGAGGCTGTTTCTAAGCAACTGTCTCCAGTAGGGATGGAGGGTAGAGGAAGGACGAGCGATGCTGGGTAGGGGGAAAACTTTTGGTGTCCCAGAGCCCCCCGGCAGGACCTGTGGGGTGAGGGAGGGAGTGGAGGGGCTGCCTCATTCCCAATGGGTGTTTGAAAGGCAGGAAAGGAGGGGATCTCAGGCCACCAGCAGCCAGGGCAGAGGCTGACGGGTGGGTTGGGGGCAGCGTCACCCCCTGTCCCCGACGCAGAGTTTGCCCTTTGCTTGTGAAGCGTCCCCAGAGACCTGAAACCACTTCCTACCCTAACGGCTCCTGGCAAAACCACACACGGCCCTGCCAGCAGCAAGGCAGGCAGGGAGGGGACAGCGTTTGGTGGCTGCGGGGACATCCCGACTGCCTGCCAGGGGACACCAGCACAGAGCGGGGATGGAGGGTCAGGTCCCTCCCCATCACACTTGTGCTCCAGCCCCTTCCCCAGCTCTATTCCCTTCTCTCAACTGACTCCAGCACCTCAAGGACTTGGCATGAGGGGCCCCAAACTGACCCCAGTTCTCAACATCTCCAAGGGGAGCAAAGGGAGCGAGGAGCCAAGAGCATCACCCACTCCGGAGGGTCTGCACCAGCCCCCAGGGCTGGAAACGACCCACGGTAGCACTTAAAGCTCTGCACAAACCTCCTCCACCCCAGTGCAGCCCACAGACCCATTTCCAACCCCTCACTGCCCATTGCAGCTCCCCAACATGGGGGAAAACCCCCCAGCCTCGCCGTGCCCCATCGTTGCAACTGGGACCAGCCTCAGCAAAGCCCTGGGGGAGAAAACAGGGGATAAATTACCTGTATGCACCGTCCCGCCGCTCTCCCCTCCGGTCCAGCAGCCGCCTTCGCTTTCCCGAGGTGCTAACAGGTCTGAACAGGTAGGACCCATTTTTATATGCTCGCCCATGTGATCCAAACAAATGCCCTAGGGATGAGTTTTTGCACTGACACAAATAAAGGGGCCGGGACTCAAAACCTGTTGAACAACAATCCGCGCTCAACCGACAGGAATTTTCCACTCGGCGCCATTCAGCCTGGCTTCGGGTGCGACACGCGCACCCTTCCCGCTCCTCAAAATCCCATTTCCCTGCGCTTCCAGCGTCATTCCAACCCTTTCCTAAATGTTTCCCGTATTGCGGCTGGAGAAAATGAACCAGGATGTACGAGAAGTGTGAAGGAATGTGTTTGAGCCATTTAATTACATCTAAATTCTGCAAATCACTTGCTATTTCTCCCACGGCCCGTGGAATAAAACACAGCAGAAGATGCCAGGTGGGGTGAGAAATGAGGGGGGACCCCTTGCCCCCAGAAAAGCATTCTCGGGGGTTGGCAATGGCACTTCTGCATGAGTTGGAAGGTGTTTTTGGGTGCAGGTCCTTCACTGGGATGCTCCTTGCAGCCCATCAGGGATGATGATGATGGTGAGGGAGGAAGGCAGGTACCATGGCAGGGGGGGACACAGTGACCAGGATGGGGTTGGGAAGGGGAGGGTGAGTCAATGGGAACCGAGGGAGAGGGGAAATGGCCACGGAAAGGAGAGGTGGTTTGATGGGGTGACTCAGTGGGACCAGCTGGTGAGTCAGTGGGACAGGAGGGAGCTGATGGGCAGCAGATGTGAGCTGGGCTTAAAAAAGGGCAGGAGGGAGTTAATGGGCAGCAGGTGTGAGCTGGGCTTAAAAAGGGGCAGGAGGGAGTTAATGGGCAGCAGGTGTGAGCTGGGCTTAAAAAGGGGCAGGAGGGAGTTAATGGGCAGCAGGTGTGAGCTGGGCTTAAAAAGGGGCAGGAGGGAGTTAATGGGCAGCAGGTGTGAGCTGGGCTTAAAAAGGGGCAGGAGGAAGCCTTAGGAATGAAGCAGTTCTGCTCAGGTTGCTCTTTCTGGAAGGATTAGAGCATTTCTGGAGGATGCTGGCTACAGGTACTAATTCTATGGGGCGCTGGGGTTGCAAGGGACCTCTGGAGAACATCTAGTCCCATCTCCCTCTTCAAGCAGGTTCCCCAGGGCAGGTTGCACAGGGTCATATCCAGCTGGGTTCTGATTATCTGCAGAGAAGGACAATCCACAACCTCCCTGGGTGGCCTGTTCAGTGCTCTGCCCCCCCAAAGTGGCAAAATTTCTCCTTGTATTGAGACGGAGCCTCCTCTGTTGGTTTTAGCTGATAACAGGCAGGAACGTGCCGCTCAACACACGCGAGGCTCTTTTTTTGTTGGTGCAGGTCTTGCCTCACCTTGTAATTGAGATGATGTTGTGCCCTGGGCTCTGCTGCTGTGTCTCCGGCACCTGGGGTTTACTCACACGTTCAGTATGTTCTCACGGAGGCAGAGCTGCTTGCTCTGACCTAAGCTAGAAAGGGAAGGGAGGGGGATTTTTATGCCTAATTTTGTGGCAGGTACTAAAAAGGCCCCTGTGTTGCTGGGTCGTGGAGCAAGGACGAAGTTCCATGCCTGGTGTGCAGCTCAGAGCATCCTGCATATTACCCTGATATTGTGAACTGTAGTGTTTGCTCATGTCCCAGCTGTGGGGGTCACTCTGGGGGGGGAGGGTGCCAGCCCTTGCTTTTTGTAAACTGGCCCCTGTTAAGCAGCCAAACCAGCTCTAGGGCTCAGCCCTGCTAAGCTGGGGTTCTGCCAGACCTGGCTTTCCACTGCTGCTGCACTGGGGATACTGGTGGTGTAAAGAGGGGTAGGTGGATAAGCCCCAAACCAAAATTTGGGGGGGTTCAGGGCTTCCCAGCAAAGCACTATTGCTGGGACCCAGCTGAGCTCATTAAACCTGTACAAGCCTCCTGTGGCAGACCAGTTAAACCCAGTTAAAAAAGGGTTAAGCCAGTTTAGTGTGATTTGGTTGTCTATTGATATGAAGGTTAACCTGTTATAAGTGTGTTGATGGGGATTTGGACCAGTTTAACTAGTCTGCCCCCCTGTTTTTTGTCTGTACAAGTCAAGGAAGGGTCCAGCCTGTGCTCTGCTTCACCTCGGGCTGCCGAAAAAGGGAGAAAACTAACAGAGGAGCAAAGGGAAGAGCCACATGCGGGCTGAACCTGAAACAGAGCTACTTATAGAAATCCTTGCTCAGTCAGCCTGAATTCCCCATAGGTCCCAGGGAGCAGTGGGGGGGTGAAGCAGCCAGGTCCTGCCAGCCTGTTGTCCCCGGCTGGGGTGACATGTGTGGCCAGACCTGCGTCAGAGCGGAGGATGCCGCTGCTTCCTCATCCTCGGCTCCTCATTAACCCGCTGCCCCAGGGCTTTCCCACGGATGTCACCCAGCGCTGCTGGTGACACGGCAAGGACCTGGAATGGGTGTTTATTTTTTTATTGCCGTCCCTAAAGAGTTATAATCATAATGATGGCATCTGTGAGACATGGGACAGCGATGCAACTCCTTGCAAGGGTGCAGCGTGCAGAAGAAGGGGGGGAAAAGGAGGCAAGAAAGGTGAAAGTGCCTGGGTAACCCTTCCATAACCCATTCCCTGCCCACGCAGCGTCCCTGGGGAGCAGGGGTTGCGCAGAGGCCACACCTGAGGGTTTCTCAATGCTTTGTATCTTTACTGCTCTTGTGCATCCATCTGCATGAATTCTTAGCGGCTTCCCCTGCCTTTTGGAGCAGAGGAGGGTCCTTAACGCTGAGCCAGAGGTGCTGAGCATCTCCCCGGTGGGTTGCAACAGCCTCTCAGCATGTGTGTGAATGGAGGGGTGCAAAGGGAGGTAATCGCAGCAGGCAGTGCCCTGGGGAGCGCTGGGCTGTGTGTGCCAGCGCTGCCGGGCTCTGCCAAGCTGCAGAGCTGCTGAGGGAACGGAGGCTCCTGCGCCTGCCTTGTGACTGCGAAATGGATGCGCTTAATATAGGCCAAATGAAAACATTCTTCCCGAAATAGAAGCCCGGAACGAGCTGCAGCTCCGGCAGGAGCGCAGTCACAAGGTGCTGCCGCGGCAGGTGTGGGTGTGCAACGCTGCGCGGCCGCCACGCGAGCGTGCAAACCGCCAGCTCCCGCCGCTGCCACCAAGGTCACCTCCCCGAGCCGCTGTGCACGCTGCAGCCACCCCCTGACCCTCCCCAAAATGTCCCAGTTGCCTCCTGGGTGTAGATGATGCACTGGGAGAGGAGCTCACAGATGGGGCAGCACCCGTGGGGTTTGGATGGGGTGCGGAGGTGGGTGGTCCCATCTTTGAGCCGTGCAAAACTGCAGGTGGAGGTGCTGCCGTGTCTCACGTGCTGGTGCTTGGGGTGTCTTTCTGCTGCCAGGGAAAGGCTTTGGGGGTTCACAGCAGCCCTGAGTTTGCTCTGGTTTGTATTGCACTGCATCATCTGCTGGGATGCGAGTGCGGGAGCCTGCAAGGTGGTAGCAGCCTCAAAAAGCATCGTGTTCCTGGTCCCATAGAGAGTCCTGCTTGGAGGATGCGGCAGGAGGGGGGTGTCACAGCTCCAAACCCCCTTTTCGAGGCTTTGACCCTTTCCCCTTGGTCGCTCAGGACTTTGCTGGTGACAGTGTTTAATCCAGCTTGACTGTGCACAGCTGCCTGCCAGAAAAATGGGGCAGGCGGGGGTGAGAGTTCAGAGCCGGGGCTTTGGCGGGTATAAAAAGCCCCAAATCCTCGCCTGTTAATCTCTGAGGCTGCGCTGTGCATCTGCACATGATGTTGTGCAAGATGCAGAGCTCTGCTGTTCCAGCCTGCAGACTCACGGGGTTCTGCTCGGGGGGGGCTGTTGCAACCACATTGCTCTGCATTTTGCTCCAGCATCTTATTAGCGCTGTGGAAACCTAGAAATACAGCCTCCGCTATTGAACTCTTGCACTTGTGTGATCTAGGTAGTGATATAATCTGTCTCCTCTGAGCAGGTTTAGGTTCATCTTATCCCAGTAATACACGCCAAGAGCTGCTGCTGGGCTTTGCTTTCTGCAGTGACAACCTGAGCTTTTACCTCCTGATCCTTACCCGGCACTAGAGAGAGCCAGGAAAACTAGAAACATGAGCTGAATAAAGCGGTTGCATCCCCTAAAAACACTTAACTCTTCCCAGAAACCCGAAATTCTCTGGGAGGGAGGGCCGGCCCTGCAAATCAGTGCAGATGCAAATTAATGGCCCATTCTGGGACAAGTGCTTTTGTAATCTCGGAAAGCTCTTGCCCTGCGGGTTGCTGGGCAAGGTGAAGACGACCTTGTGGTCATTCAATTGAAGCCAGGAATGAAATCGTTGGCCGTGCAAAGAGAGAAATGTGAGGACAGGTTGCGAAGAGGTGAGATAAGAGGCAGCGTGGCCAGGGCACGGCCGCAGAGGTGCAGCAGGTTATGAATGAGGAGAGAGGATGTGGTTTTCTGTTGCCTTTGATTGCTATGGCAAAATATATCTGAAAAATGGGTTTCCTGCAAGGCGAAGATTGAGGGAATTCCCCTGGCTGCCAAGGCTCTGCCAACCCCTTTGTTTGCTCCGGTCTTGCTGGTGGGTACCAATAGTATAAATAGCTTTTTCAACTCTTTTTCAGACTGTAGGAGTTGGTTTCTATATGAGCTTCTTGTGTGCTTTGCTCACAGGATCTCTGTGTACCCTCCAAGGGGAAACTGAGGCAGCGAGGAGCCCAACTCACAGAGAAAAGCTGGGCTTTGGCAGAAGAGCTGAGCTTTTCTGCAGCAGCTGGACTGGACTAAAGCTCGGGTGGGAGCACAAGGGGCAGGTTTATTGCTCAGAGATGCTCATGCAAAATAAACCCCTTGTTTTAATGAGCATTAAAACAAAGCAACAGTCTGCCTTGGCCGTGTGGTGAGAAAGGGATGGAGTTTCTAATGGGTTTTAGTGCTAAGTTGGAGCTTTTGACAAAGAAAATGGGAGGAAAAGAAAACACCATAGTGTTAGACTGGGGAAGCTCAAACCCAGCAGCACCTCCCTGCTCTGCAATTAATGCCTGGGGAGAGCCGAGGTGGCTTAATGGCATGGGATGGGGGTAAACTCGAATCCCATGAAATAAAATAGCTTTTTATGGTGCAGGGTGAAGTCAGAAGAAACACTGGGGTGGATTATAAACGGCACTGGTTAATCTTAAACTAAAGCCAACAGGAAGCCGGTGGCTCGGATGGGAAATTCCAAAGCTCACAAACAATGTTTTTGGCCTGTGTCAGAGTTTAAAAGTTGGTCTCTTATGAACATTTATGGGGAAATTCTGACCTGGAAACACTTTTTTGTATTAAAGCTCAGCATTAAGTAAACAAACTGCCCCAGAGCTGGAGGTTTTGCTTACAAGTAAAAAGTCCATTGGATCCAGCTGGTGTCCATGGGGATCCATGAAATGTTATACTGTGGTTTTTGGTTGGGCTGTGTCTTGGCGTTCTCAGTGCTCCATGGGGAATATTTTGGGACCTCAGCGGCAGCTTATGTGGCTATGGAGGGTATTGAAGTGATGTGCTGGGGGTTCGGATGGGTTTCTGTCTCCTCTGCAACAAATCACCTTCTCTCCTCTGCAAGTGGCCCCATGGATCAGCCCCGTGTGTAACTTGGCTCCCAACGCAGGCTCTTGGCTTTCCACACGGGCTTTGTTGCAGATAGAAGAACAAGCCCAGACTTCCCCCTTCCTTCCCTGCCTTAAGGTAGCTTTCTATTAAAAGGCTCTTAACAAAAGGAAGCTGTTATTTCCTTACCTATGCCTCAGCTTTTTCAGCCGTGAGAGGCTTTTTGGTAGCTTTTGGATGTTTGGTTTGCTGGAAATATCTGTATATATTGCATTTGTGCCTCCTCCCGCTGAAGTGATGGTGGGACTGCAGCAAGCGCAGGTAGCGCTTTGCTTCCTTGGGCTTCACATCATCGATTCTCTCACCTGATGAATCTCTCCAAAAGCCACTGGTTGGACTTTTAAAAGCTTTATTTTTTCTTCTTACTGAATATTAGTTCCTGCTGGAAGGTGGGAAGCTCCTGGTGCTGTGACTGGGGATGTGTGAGGATGGGACGTGGAGCACAGCCCGTGTGCCTCTTTCAAACCATCCTCCAGATTAACAGTGGCTTAAAAGCAACTCCTTCCTCTCCTCCTGCTGGGATTGAGGAAAGGGACCAGAGTAACCCCTTGGCTCACGCTGCCCTCTGTCCCTTTCCTCTGAACCCCCAGGACCCCAAGTTATCACCCTCCCCGGCTTGTGATGGGTGTAAACCCCGTTTTTGTGCTCCTGACTCACGCAAACCGGCGCCATGGGAAAAGCGTTACTCACGTGAGCCTGTTTGCAGGATCAGGGCTCTAATTACGGGCTTTGCCCAGCTCGTAGCATGGGAACCGGAGCCATTAGCCCCTAAACCTCACAATCATTCCCAATACATTAATGTTTCTAATTAGTTAAGCCTGATGCCTTTTTCTCTCTGTGATGACAGCGGCGCTGGTACTTACTCGTGTTCGCTCTGCGTGCCGGTACTTCATTATATAATGATACAGTATGTGTTTTAATACCTATTCCCAACTGACAGCGGGGCTTTTTGCATATGCCTCATCCAGAACTGATTAGGCAACGGAGAAGGCAAGCCGGTGCAAATAGATGTTTGGGTCCCAACCTTTCTAATTAGCTGGGGAGCTGTTGGTGCAGAATGAGGACCCGGGGCTGGTGGGTCAGTTAAAGAAGGTTGTTGCAGGATGAAAACCCATTGCTTGATTTCACGCACCTTTAGGGGGTTATTTGACCCTTTGTGGGTCTGTGTTTTCATTCCTAGTCCCTTCTTCCCATCCTTCCAGGGAAACCATCTCCACGGCAACCTCAAAACTCCAGAGCTGCTTTGCCCGTCTTCAGGACCTGCTGGCCCAGCCGTGGTGGCCACCAGGTCCATCAGGTGGAGCCTGGGGAGGCGAGAGCTGGCGTTGGGCTTGGCTGGGGATATGGGTATATAAACCTTGTACCCTGGCTCATCTCAGCCTCAGGGCTTGGCTTGTGCTTTGTATAGGCTTAGAAACGGGTGGCTGTGGTTGTCCTTGTGCATCCTCTGGTGATGGTCTTAGACCATGACTAAGCCTGGTACCAATTTTTCATCTTTTCCATGGCATTAGAGGCCCAGGGAGAGCAGCAGGTTTGGGGACCCTGTCCCCTCCTGGTGCTGCCTGTGCTTGGAATGTGGTGTCACAGTGGTCACCGCGGTGACTGTCACTGTGCTTGTGACATTCCTGGTGCGATCCCTGGCGGTGCGTCTTCCTTGTAGGTGGCAGAAATGGGTCCTCTTGAGATGAGGGATCTCACTGGGGGCTCGATGCCAGGAAAAGTGTTCATTTCTGGCATAATTGGGATTAATGATGTAAACTGCAAAAAAAATGATGTGTAAGGGTGGGTGTACTTTGTCTCAAGCTGGTTTCTGGTGGTGGGGATGCTGGGGGGGCAGTTTTGTCACAGCTCTGCCCATGGGACTGACCCTGTCTGTCCCTTTGTCCCCGCAGGGCAGGATGAAGCTGCTGGGTGCTGCGCTGCTGGGTGCTGTGCTGCTCTGCTCCCCTGCCCAGCTCTCCGAGCCCGAAGAGCAGCCCGAAGAGCAGGTCTGTTACTTCGACGTGCTCAGCGGCAGGGACAGCAGGTTCTGCAGGTGAGCGGCTCTGGTCTTCCCAAGCTACACCAGCCCTGTGCATCCATCCCGTCATACGCTGCCCCTGCACGTCACCTCCTGGGACAGTTCATTCCAGTATCCCCTTTGCCAGGGCTATAAATATTAGTTGCTTTCTTCTTTTTGCCAGGAAACTGGGCCAGAGCGAAGCTGCACCGTGCAGCTCCTGGCTTATGCAAGTTCAGATCTTGGTGTCTCTGGCCACCTCGAGTTGTTCGCTGCTCTGTTTTGCAAAGGCTTTCAAAGCAGTTTAGAGCACCAGAGGCGACAAACGTTTTCTGCAGGAAGTTTCAGAGGAAGGAGGTTCCTTTTGGGGAAGGAAAGTGCTGGAACAGGTCATCCTGCAAACCTCAAAGCCCATCCTGTTGGTGCTTGCAAACTGTGGGCATGGGAAGAGCAGGCTCTTAATATCCCACATTACTGGGAGCTTCTGCACCAAACCCATCATTTTTGTTACTTATCAATTAGCTAAAATGCTCTCTAAATATGAGCAACTTAACCTTGTGGATTAAGGCAAGTGGAGACTTCACTTGGCCCCAGTTTCCTCCCACAAACCATGAGCAGAAACCTCACTTAGAGCTCTCAGCCCTGTTTGTCCTGGTCCTGTGATGCTGTGGGTATTTGTGGGGCTGCAGGATTTGAGGGTCATGCTGGTGGCAGCTCATCTCCAGGGTGACCCTGAGACACGCTGCAGTGACCTGATGGCTCATCCAGTGTCCTCTTTCTCTGTTAAATACCTCCAGGTCTGACTTCTGTGTTATCTGACCTCTAATTGCACTATTGGTGCTCAAAATAGGAGACTTGTCCCTGCTTTTGTTTTGCGAGTGGGAGAAGGGGGCTCAGAGTTCAAATGGCTTGTCCCAGACCAGTGGGGAATGGGGGTTATTTTGCTTTTCAAGTCTTAGATTGACCTGTATGGACTGATAAATATTGGGAGCTACCTGAATGTTGTGCTGAGCTGCAATGGATGGGGTAGCAAACTCCAGGGTTATATTACAGCATGGGAAGGCACTTATCCTGGTGCACGAGGTGTCCCAGCACCTTTGGTGGCAGAGGGTTGGGTCCTGCATCCCTGTCCCAGCACCTTTGGTGGCAGCAGGTTGGATCCTGCATCCCTGTCCCAGCATCGCATCCTCATCTCAAACCTGGCTGGGAAATGACATTAATTCCCATCTCCTGCATGGTGTGGTCTCTAAAATCTGCTTTTGTCTCCCTAGGGGGGAATTACAAGTCATCTACCCAGATGTGGGTGATGTGAGCTGCATATACATGCCCAAGTGCCACCAGTACCGGTGGCGGATCATCAGGGACTGGATGAGACCCCGCGTTCGCTTCCCCCAGGCTGACGAGGTGAGTCCGAGTCGCGTGCCCCGTGCTCCTCCGTGTTAATTAAACGTGCGGCTGGGTCATGGGGAAGGAATTTGCTGGGCAATAATTACTTATACGTGTGTGCGCTTGTACTTTGAGTTGTGACGCCTGGCTGGGAGTGGGGCCAGGCAGGGACACCCAGCGCCTGCGCTCTGGGTGCTGGGGACATCAGGGAGCTGGTCACCTTGTGCCACGCACAGCTTAGCACCGCTGTCCTCTGGCCAAATTCCCATCAGCTCCTTAGGCTGTGCCGGTTAAACTTTGGCCTGAAATCAGGGTGGCTTTAAGTTGTTTGCTTTCTTTTTTCGGTGCTTCCCCATTGCTTCAGGGTTTTGGTTTGAGGCTGAGTTGTGGGTAAACTGAAACTTTTATGTTTGTTTTGTGAAATTGTAGCATTTGCTGTTTTCTTTGCTATGTGTAGAAAAGAAAAGGAACCTTGCATGTGTAGCTTTTTCATTGCTTGTAAACTTATTTTAAAGCAAACATCTGCTCTGACCGGGTGTTTACACCCCTCGCTGGCTCCTGCCCGTGTGTGTCCCCCTGCAGAACCCGGGTTAATTAAGCTGATGAGCTGGGGCTGTGGGGTTTAGTTACCGGTAATGGGGGGGAGCCCGGACCCCCCCTCCCTGGCCGCTGTTCCCTGTCGCCGCCGCCAGGTGGCAGCATTGAACTTCTGAGGGACTGGGAGCGCTGGGAGTACTGGGGGGCGCTGGGTCCGTCCTGGGGCGGCTGGAGTTGGGGTACCCTGGGGATGAGGAGGATGAGGAGGACAAGTGCGATGTTGTGCGGGTCTTTTCTAGGGGTGAGGGTGGTATCCAGCACCCCCAGTGTCCTCCTGGGACCTGCCCAGTTTGGGGACGTGTCAGAGGATGCGGTGGCTTCATCTTGCAGGGGAGACCTTGTCCCCAAATCCCGAGTGAACCCTTGTCGGGACTCCAGGAAGCGCTGTGTGTCGTTCCCCATCATTAGCTCCAACCCCAGCAGACGCTTCAGCTGTTGCTAATCAGGGCGAAACTTTCTTCTGCATCTTTGCTTTACCTTGAAGTGTTAAGAATCCTTATTCCGGCCACTTTGTTGCTGTCTGCAAAGCCTCTTCCCCCTGTCGATCGCATGGTTTGAAGTATAACTTTCCCTTAGAGATGCCTCATTCTTCCAAAAACATAACCCTCCCTGGCAGAGGATGCTGTGCATAATCATCTGTCACCTGCACATCGCTTTCCAGGAGCTCGACATTTCCCAAGCGTGTAAGCAGTTGCTTTTGTTGTATATTTTTGTCCTGGAAAGCAACTTCATCAGGAGGAAGGGAAGGGATACTGGTGATACTGGTGGGTGCTGCTTTGTCCAGTAAATGATGCTGCAGGTGGGATTGGGGGATAAGTGGAGCCTGGATGTGCTGGGGTGGGGATGCAGGTTTTGCATTGGTGGCTTTGGCACCGTTTCCTTCCAAGACAACCCGGCACATCTTGTGAGGTGGCATCTGAGGACATGGGCCCTGCTGCTTCCCTCACTTCATGTCCCCAGTTCTGGGGGAGCCTTCCAGCTCTTGCAGCCGGCATATGTAGGGGGGGGGTAATTTTGGGCAAGGGGCTGCAAGGCCTTAGATCGGTTTCAAAGGGCTGGCTTTGCATTGCCTCAGGCTTTCTCTATAGGAATACATATTATTCCTATTCCTGAAACAGTGAGGATGCTTTGGGATAATCTTTTTTCCCCAAAAAGTGAGTGGGAGCAAGAGTTGCCTCATGCTGTGCCAGGACGGAGGTGCATACAGGTGATGGGGTTGTTTTTTATGGTTTATGATGGTATTTCTAAGCTCAGGAAACTTGGCATTATTATTATTATTCCAAAGAAATAATGGGAAACCTCCCTTTGCCAAAGTTATCTCCACCTAGATGCGATATGATGTGGTGCTATGGCCCTGCCAAGGCTGGGTGATCTGGTGGATGGAGCGGTGAGAGATGGGCTGGGGAAAGGGCTTTTTTTCCATCAAAATCAAACTTCAGGGTTTGAGCATGAAAAGTTGTGTAGGAAGTGTCTGCGTTCTGTGGAACACTTTGTCTCTTCAAGCAAAACAACCACCAAAAAAAGCTGAACGCGGAGTGTTTGGTTTTTATCTCTGGAAATGTTTATGCTTTCTGAGGAGGGGGGAATGGGATGTTTCCCATCCCTGTTCCGAAAACACCCAAAAGTGCCGCATTTCACCCTGTCCGTGCTTGCGGCCTTGGTGAAGGCAACACCGAGGTGTTTGGGGGTGAAGGATCGCAAAGCTGAGCTTGGGGCACTGACCCATGGGGAATTTTAATATAATACGTTATAGGTGCTTTTATAGGGTTTTTAATACCCATTGATGCTTCATAGGTGCTTTTATAAGGTTTTCAATACCCATTGATGCTTCTCCTGCGATGCTGAAGGATGCTCTGATGCTCTGTCATTGCTGGGCGACTCCTCTGAGCATCAGATAACTTGTTCTATGAGCATCCTTTGGGTAGTGCCACAAAGATGTGACATGGAACAAGCACTAAACACGGTGATTAAAGTATCTGTTGGCATCCTCCTGCAAAGCCTTGGCAGAGGAGCTGCTGCCAGGCCCTTTCCCAGCGTGAGGACGACCAGAGAACATCTGGAGAGATGGGAAATGCGCCCTCCTTGTCCTGCCGCAATATTGCTTTGCTCAACCAAAAATAAATTGGAAAAGAAAATTGGACAGTGCATCAATTTGGGGCAAGTTTATAAATTCTGCAGCTAAGCAATCCCAATAGAAAATGATAGATCGCCAGCGAGCATGCAGCCCCTGCCGTGATGTATAGTCGCATTAGCCGGAACGCCGTGTTACATGATTCTGTTTTATTACCACTGTTGGTGGCAGACAGAAAAACAGATTACGCTTGAGATCAAATCGATAGGAACTTTATTTACTGGCCTTTTAAAAACATATTTCTGCACTTTATAAAAACATACGGTAGATGCTATTGATAGAACTTGTCTGCTTGTTAAAAAGCAATTTACCCGCCGCGATGTTTGCGGGTTGCGGTTCAGGGCGCTACCTTTTACCTGCTCTTCCAGCTTGGTTTTCATCGCGGGCTTTGACAACTTCCTCAGAGGTTTCTTTGGGCTGTGCCATCGCTTGTTTAGGGTACGGGGACGGGTAGGACTTGTTCTCTGGATGGGGGGCCAGATGTCTCACAAATAAAGTGCTTTTCCTGCCCCAAAATGAACTTTGCTTGCAAGGAGCCTCTCTCATCCGAAATAGTTGAAGATCACAACTTGCACATGCACAGAGTAGAACCTTTTTCTGCAGCTGTACAGATCAGCACCTTTTCTCGGCTCTTTCAAGAATTGTACATTTTCACAGTATCATATTTAAAATCATTTCCTCGGCATGATGAGCTGGAGCTTGGAAAGGCAGCTGGAAAAGCCCCCGAGCTGTGCAAACTGTGGGGTGATGCCCTCATGACATGAACGGGTGGTTCTATGTGCTCTTGGTGCCTAAACCCATAACCAGCACCCCAGGGGGCTGCTGTGGGGATGGAAAAGCATGGCCATGCCCTGCCCCAGCGCTGTCCTGCCCTGGCACTGGGAATTCGGGCTGTCCCCAGGGGGAAGGGCAGGAGAATGAGCCTCTCCCAGGAGTTTGGGTTGTGCCTGGAGTCTGTGGCAAAGTCCACTTGTCCCCGACGCTCCCCCTTTTGTGAACACTTGGTGGCCTGGTTGGGGATAGTCCTGATTTATAAAGGTTTCTTTGCTTTAGGGTCTGTGGCCCATTATTTAGATGATTATTTGTATGAGGACATTCATTAGCTCCTAACAAAAGGAGGTCTGCTCAGTCTCTTAATTGGGATGTGCTCTAGTTTTGCAGACCGTGGTTTGCAGCTGGCGAGGAGGGGGTTTCGAATGATGCTCAGGTTCAGTTCAAGTCTCATTAAAAAAGATGGTTCTAAGCAGAAGATTCCTGACAGTTTGTGTATCCTTGTTGGCTCCTGGAAGCATCTGGGGTTAAGGAGCCACCAGCCTGTTTTTTCTCTCAGTCCTGTCTGGGCTACTTTAAAAAACAATGGACCCAGCATTCCTTCCTGATGCTGTCAGGCAGATATTATGGGGATTAGCCCAAGCCCCTGGTGACGAACCTCTCCCTTGCGCTGGGGCTGGTTTGGGTTCCCATGCCCTGGGACATACCAGCATCCCCCACTTCAGAGGGCTCCAGCTCCCCGGCGCCTGGGACCCTCCCGGCTCCGCAGCGCCTTGTGATGCGAGGCCTGCGAGGTCTCAAAAGTGGCTCTTTAAGGGCTTAAATGTGGGGTGTTAAAGCAAAAAAATATGTGCTGTGGGATCTTGTGCGCTGCATCAGCCCTGTCCCCTGCCAGCAAGACCGCGCAGGGTCTGGGATGCCGCAAACGCCTCTGTTTTGGGATGCAACCCCTGTCTGACTTTAGCAAGACCGCGCGGGGTCTGGGATGCTGCAAACGCCTCTGGTTTGGGATGCAACCCCCGTCTGACTTCATTTTCCGTGCATCTTGAGGAGCAGGAGCATCCTCGATGGAAAGCACTGGGGTGTTATTCCACAACGGGCCCTTGCCCAAGCCGAGGGGACCGATGGGGACAGCTGGTGCCACATGCCATGAGAGCCTCTTTCCGTGAGCCATCTTGGCAGAAATGTCGCTTCACATCTGTTTCATTACCTACACATTTGCTGGACGTTTAACCACCCTGGACAAATAATGTTCCCCTTCAGGCAGAAGGATGGGCAGGAACCTACGGGTCATCAAGTCATCTCTGCTCCTTGCTTATGTATTGACATCCACGTCCACGTAGGAGAGACACTTGTACCTGTTTCCACAGCAAAATGTTTGAAGCAGCTGATGATTTTACTTTGATCCCCGTAAACACTATCCAGTAATCAAAGTTTAAGCTGCTTTGGATGCAATAATTGCTTAACAATCATATAAGACAAAGTGATTCAACAAATGACAATTAGGACTTGTGATATACAGAACAGATGCATTCAGTGTACCATATTATAATGTGCTAATACAAGATTGACAGCACAATAATAGGAGAGAACAGCCACTCAGCCTATAATTCGAAACCAAATGTGAGGCTGTCCACAGAGCTCAAATCCTAACAGGCTGTAAAATTAGAGGTAAGAAGGCACAAGGTTCACAAAGACTCATTAGCAGGTTGGCTGTGAATTTCCAAGGCGGGGGGAGAAATTTCCTCCTGGAGAATTTACTTGTAGGCTGCGATGTAAAGAAGAAGTGGGGAGGGGAAACCTCAGCCTCCTCATTCTATATGCTGGAAAGGGAGTCACCTATATCTCCATGGTTTCAACCAGGCTGTAGCTGGTGCTGGTCCGTGTTTAAACCCAGTTTAAATGTGGGACGTGGCAGCGTCCCCATCCCAGGGGACCAGACACATCAGCTGGTGTTACTGTACAGCACGGCTACGTGAACCAGACAACGGTGTTAAGGACCAAATGAAATTAAGACTGATATGAACACGGAGGTCTAAAGGGCGTTCCCCATGGGACTTGGGCGCTTCCCAAGCCCTAAATGATCCTGATGGGTGACAGGGCCACCCTTTGGCTCTGTCCATGGCAATTAAGGCAAGCTGGCTTTGTGTTTGCTCTTCTCTTTGGGGAAATCAAGAGCTGGGGACATGTGCGAGAGGGGATGCTGTCAATCTCCGGTGCCCTGCGTGAGCGGGGAGCATGTTGGCACGTGCGGAGGCAGGAGATGGGGTCCCCCCTCCCCAAACCCCTATGGGCTGGATGCACCATGCAATGTGCTGCTCCATCCCTCCCAGAGCTGCTTTGGAGCCCAAGAGATCAAGAGAACTAATATTTTCAGCTCCGGTGACAAAACAGACTTCAGCTCATCTCGTGCTTTACACACGCACCGTGCACTTATTCCGCTAACATATAATTTTATCATATTTTATTATTAAATAAACATGCCAGAAAAATACACTTTTTGTGTGTGAGGGAGGATGAAAAGGTTTGGTAATTAAAACTTCTATCCATCAACGCTTAACTCGGGAAGATAATTGTGTTGCTCCTGCAGATGTATACTTGGTGTTGAATCACCCGGTTTTGTGTTAAAATCGGAGCTGGTGCTCGTGTGTGTGCGGAGCCGGGATGTGCCATGGGACACCCCGGGGACCGTGTCATCATGCGATGACCAAGGAGTTGGGAACTTGGCTTTTTGTCTCTATGGTGCCAGTTTATTGCGTGGGTTTATTGCAAGGCGCCTTTGTAACCGCTTTGTTTTCAACCTGTTAATCCAAAAGCTGCAGGGATGCACTTGTTGCTTGGATATGTTGTAAAAAAAATATATATATATATATATTTAAATTTGTGTTTTTTTAATGCAAATCCAAACTGTATTGTAGAACCAGATGAACCAGGGAAAAAATTAATGAAATATAACAAGGGCAAGTGTAGAGTCTCGAATCTGGGTAGGAACAACCCCAGCTTCCAGTATAAGTTGGGGAATGACCCATTAGAGAGCAGCGTAGGGGAAAGGGACCTGGGGGTCCTGGGGACAGCAGGGTGACCATGAGCCAGCACTGGGCCCTTGTGGCCAGGAAGCCAATGGGACCTGGGGTGGGTTAGAAGGGGGTGGTCAGTAGGTCAGAGAGGTTCTCCTGCCCCTCTGCTCTGCCCTGGGGAGACCACACCTGGAATCTTGTGTCCAGTTGTGGCCCCTCAGTTCCAGCAGGACAGGGAACTGCTGCAGAGAGTCCAGCGCAGGGCAACAAAGATGCTGAAGGGAGTGGAGCATCTCCCGGGTGAGGAAAGGCTGAGGGAGCTGGGGCTCTGGAGCTGGACAAGAGGAGACTGAGGGGGGACTCATTCATGTTTACAGATATCTAAAGGGGGAGTGTCAGGAGGATGGAGCCAGGCTCTTCTCGGTGACAACCAGTGATAGGACAAGGGGTAATGGGTGCAAACTGGAACACAAAAGGTTCCACTTAAATTTGAGAAGAAACTTCGTCTCAGTGAGGGTGCCAGAGCCTGGACCAGGTTGTGGAGTCTCCTTCTGTGCAGACATTCCAACCCGCCTGGACACCTTCCTGTGTAACCTCATCTGGGTGTTCCTGCTCCATGGGGGATTGCACTGGATGAGCTTTCCAGGGCCCTTCCAACCCCTGACATTCTGTGAACCTATTGAAAATAACCTATTTTTTTAATTTCCCCCCCCCACCCTGTGTTTGGGATTTTCCTGGGATGCTCTGGGTGCCAGTGTGGGTGTCAGCACTCAAGATTTAAAAGCCTTAACTGGGGTGACACTGGAGAAAAGGCTGTAAAGCTTCCCCCCCGCCTTAAAACTCCAAACCCATTTTGTTTTTGAGGACACCCTTAGGAAGCTCGGCCCCCACAAATCACAGAGCCAGATGCCAAAGCCCGGCTGGGGTTTCAAAGTCAGATCCGACACCGCGGTCGATGGCAGATCAATGAGCCCCGGGGTGAGATGTCACTTTTATCACATCTTCCGCCATCCCCAGGACCCGCCTTGACTTTTTCAAAAGAAATTAGCGGCGTTTTGGGTGGGCAGGAGGGTTTATAGCAGCAGGCAGGTTCCTCCAGATGCTCTTGGCGCTTGCGCCTTGAAAATTGAGTTTGTGCGGTCTAAAATTGTGTTTTATTGGGCACAGCACCCCTCTCATCTCCCTCGCACCCTCCCCAGCTTCTCTCTGTGCTGCTGGTACCGACTCCGTGATGGGTTGGTACCCAGAGGGGGAAATATTTACTGGGGGGTGGGTCTCTGCGTGTGTTGTCCTCCCTGCTCTTTGCAGAGGGGTCTGGGATGTGGTGAGTTGCTGAGCACATGGATGAAAAAGCCGGGAAGCGCCGGGTTTTGGTGGCTTTGGTCCAGGGGGAGGGGGAGAGCCGGGCGGGAAGTGCTGTACAGGAGAGGAATTTACCCAGAAAACACACCCTGACCCTGCTGAGCTGCTGGATCCCTCCTGTGGGACTATCTGAGCATCTCACATCCCCTTGGAGCATCTTTGGTCCCCTCTGAGCATCTTCTGTCCTGTGAGCATCTCCCATCCCCTCTGAGCATCTCCCGTCCTGTGAGCATCTCCCATCCCCTCTGAGCATCTCCCGTCCTGTGAGCATCTCCCATCCCCTCCCTGGCACCTGGGAGGGCTCTACCCTGCTCTGCGTTCAATTTTGGCCCCGGAGGGTATTGATGCCCTTCAGGAGATCCCTTTTGTTTCAGGAAAACCCTCTCTGTCCTGCTTTCCCTCTCCGGCCGCCATTCCCGAGCATCACCCCCCGCTTGGGGCAGCATCCCGGGGAGCTCAGCTCCAAGCTGGAGCATCCTCAGGAGCCATCCCCGGAGCCTTCCTCCCCTGCATCCTCCTCCCCGCCAGAACAGGAGCCTTTTTTCCACAGATGAGTAATTCTTCCCAATTTGGGGGCTCCTTCCTGTGCCTGCCTCTTTCCAGCTGCCAATCCACGGCAGAAACTTCCCCCTTTTTCCCGGCGGAGGGGATGGGGGATCTCGGTTATACAAGCAGAGGGTTGTGGGGGGGGTGTGACTATTTTGGGTCCCTCCTTTTCCTGCCTCCCAAATTGCAGCTTTGAATGTGACAAGTTACAAAACACTTGAGTCACTTCTCTCTCTCTCTCGCTCTGTGCGTTTTCCCCCCACAAGAAGCTGGTTTGGGTTGTTTTCTAGGGAAAATAATAATAAATGGAAAGCAGGGGGGGGGGGAAGGTGGCTCCCTGCCTCCCTCCCCGGGGTGGCTGCGTGCAGGGTAACTCTGAGCGCTGTTTTATGTAAGCTGCTCATGTTCTGCTGAGCTGCAGTGAGAGCTGTTGGCAATTCAGAGGAAAACCCACGTCTGCCCACGTAGGATCTTCCCGAGCAGGGTTGTGTAACGGGGATCCAGGCAGCCGGGATGTGCTCGGGAGATGCTGCTGGGGGGTGACGTTGGGTATTTGGGGGTGAACGAGTGGGAAAAGTCCGTTTTGTTGGGAAAAAGGCTGTTTGATGCGCTGCGGGGAGAGGAGGATGCTCGGGAGGTCCTGCCCCGTGGGTCAGCACGTGTGTGTGTGTGTGTGTCCGAGTGGGTTTTAAACTACAATACATCTCTGGTTCTTGGGGTTTATTAAGTGAATGGACTTTTATGACAGACGGGATTTGTTGCTGGATTAGAGGGAAATATTTGCCATGTCCCCCTTGATGGAGCAGGGGACCCGATGGGGACTTCACACCAGTGGGCTGTGACTGTCCCAGCCCAGCTGTGCACCCCCGAACCCCCTTTTTCTCCAGATGTTTGCAGCAATACCATGGTGCTGAGCTCATGGGACCAACACGCCACCCTCTCCGGGAGGCAAACGGCGCCCAGATTTGTCACTGTTGTCACTGTCACCAGTGGGTTTTGCACCCACGGCCTCAATATCTGGGGCGGGCGGGTTGCATAAATCACTACAAAAAGACTGCAGACCCCTGTATGGGGAGGGGGCCGTGCGTTATCGTTTCAACGCTTCTTTACATAAATGTGGAGGAATGAGAAAAGCTGGTGGTTTGTATTGCTCGCGGCCTCTGAGAAAAACACTATCTCGGTTATCGGGTTGGAGTTGTGTGCAGCGTTACAGTTTTTATCCATATTTATTCATGCAGAACAGAGGCGAGTCGCCCTGCCACGGGGCTGCCGGCTGCTCTGCTATACATAAGAATGCACCTTCATTTACATCCGCGCTACTTCCCTGCAATTGAACTATCTGGGTTATTTTTATTCCTCATGTGTATTTTATTTTAAAAAGGTGGGGGAGGGTAAGGAGGGGAAAAAAAATAAACCACCCCCCTCTAAATTCACCTTTTTTACTTCTATTAAGATTTCCCCTGCTGAATTTTTATAAGCCATAGAAATAAAGCAGATGAGTGAGCTCCACCGGAGGGGAGCGATGCGGCCCGGGGGTGAGGGGGAGGAATGCGTTTTGGGGCAAAGAGTAAGTTTATAACTATTTTTCTCTTAACCGGAGCAGTTAGCTGCACCGCAAGCCATTCATCTTCTGATTTAATAACTCATTCTCACTGCAGGGAGAATGGGGTTTTGTGTCCCTGGGTATTGCTTTTCTTGGTATCAACTATCGGAGATGAACCCACATTTTCTAACAAAATACATTCTCATTGGAATTGAAATCATCATTTTCTGCTCCGTGTGTTTTCCCGTTGTTTTGGGTG
Organism: Streptopelia decaocto; assembly: GCF_964273445.1. Lineage (NCBI taxonomy): Eukaryota > Metazoa > Chordata > Aves > Columbiformes > Columbidae > Streptopelia > Streptopelia decaocto. The sequence continues at coordinate 3,360,336 of NC_138680.1, forward strand.
CTGGAGTTCTCCTTCCCCCAAGTCCCTCCTGGCCCGACATTTCTTTATTTCCTTGTCCAAGTGATGATTTCAGCACTGGAAATACAAACTCCCTCATTTTCCCCCATCCTGGCGGGGTTTTTGTGATGGGAAAAGCGCCACCGTTTCCCTCGGGCTGCCTTTAATCAAATAATAAATCAGATATTCTATGATATATCACAGATTTTGCATTCAGGGGCTCCCCATTGTTGCAGGGGCTGATGCGCACCCGGGCACCACGTGGGTACCAACCAGTTCAGGGGCTTTTTGTCACCATTCTACCCTCGCCTGACACTTTATTTGCTGCAACTTGTCCCCATTTCCCCATCAGCATCGTGTGCCCAAGGTCCCTTGTCCCTCAGGGGTGTGATGAGCTTGCAGGACCTCAATGAAGGGCCAGGACCAGGCAGGTCCCGGGTGCGTTTGTGCTCTTGGAGGGTTTTCTGGGAGCAGAGGGAGCTCTTGGTTCACGGCTCTGCCGCTTCCCTCGCCGGGGTGAGCATCTTAAACAAAACTTCTGCCTTTCATGTTCTCCTCACCCGCTCAACCGGGATCATTTGGTCTCGGCGAGAAGGTTCAGAGCCTGATCAGGAATTAATGGGAAGGAGGAATTAAGTAGCGGATTAAAGTGGTTGTGTCATGGGATGCGTTTTGGGGCTGAAAGCAGGGGTGGCAGCGGGGGACACAGGATGCTTGGGGGTGCCAGCGCTTGCTCTGGAACATCTGGGGACCCATGCGGAGGGTCTTTGCACCATTGCAAGGGACCATCATCCTGGTGTCGGTGCACCGAGGGGTTCGGAGGTGAGGTTTTCCCATGTTTGAGGATGCTGCAGGCAGCCGTGCTCAACCCACAGACGTGTGGCAGGAATTCCCTCATTAAACAAATATTTGGTGAGTGGGAGAAGGAGGAGAGGCAGGAGCAACGCTGCGTCCCCCCTGCGAAGCTGCATCCCTATCCCCCCTGTGATGCTGCGTCCCCCCATGATGCTGCATCCCCCCATGATGCTGCATCCCCCCATGATGCTGCATCCCCCCTGCGATGCTGCATCCCCCCTGCGATGCTGCATCCCCCTAGTGATACCGCATCCCCCCATGATGCCACAATCCTCGATAATGATGTTTCCCGGCCCCTTACCCGCTCAGAGGGAGAGCGATGGCAAAGTAAAATGAACCTGGGGCACGGTGTTGCGCCCACCAAGTTTGCAAAAGCAGAGTTTTTCTTTGCTAAAACTCTTGTAATTCCTACTAAGTTGCGTGGACCCGGATGGTTTTTTTTTGGAGTGATGAGCAGGGGGCACACACTGGCCCCGGGGGTCAGGATTCAGTTGCTGCTCAGGGTTTTGTCCCCATTTTGCTCTGCAGCTTCTGGGCTTCGTCCCATCCCCACCTCTCCACAGGGGTAGGTTACACAATATTGATGGATTTGCCAGATTTTGTCCAGCTGGAGCAAAAAGCCTGGGAATTTGGGTGGAAATCTGGCTGTGAGGATGAAGGACTCTTGGCATTTGGGGAGAAAAATCAACCTTTTTGTCACCGCCGGCTGCTCCCGGTCACCTCCAATGCTCTTGAGTTCCACCTCTCCCTGGCCATCGGTGAGATGAGCCAGTCCGGGCTCAACTGCCCTGCCAACCTGGCACCTTTCCCCATTGGAAAGGGAAGAAAAGCCTGGAAAACTGTATTTCTTTCACCTTTTGGTCTCCTCTTGCTGGAATATCCCTGCGATGCACCCCACGTTCCTCCCTGGGCAGTCAGCATCCATTGGGATGGGCCTTTCCAGGAAAACGCTTTATCAAACCTCAGCCTCACGTCCTTTAATTATCTGCATCCAGGGTATAAGTTGCATAAGTATTTCAGGGCTGTTCTCAGCGAGGGCCTGAGGCCATGAGGATGGGCTCCTGCCTTCCCTGTGCCCCTCTCCTTTGTACACCCAGCTGTGTTTCAACACACACACAAAAAGCTTTTCCAAGATGTGCAATTAAAATACCAGCACCGCACACACATAAAACCCAGCCGTGGCAGTCCCCAAACAGTGAATTAAACAAGGATGGAAGGCAAATGTTAGCTCTGGCAAAACCCTAGGAAAGGAGCCATCAGCTGTCCGCATCGTCCTGGGATCGCGAACCACGCCAATGAAATTTGGCCGCTTCATTTCATTCACTGTCAATCAGCGTCGCTGCTACTGATGCTTCCTCCTCTTTTTATATCCCCCATTTCTTTTGGCGATGCCCGGAGCTCAGTTGTATCCCAGCCAGGCAGCCCTCATCACCAAGCGATTAAATCATCATAAAAAGAAGAAAATAAAGGAGAGACGTCGCTTCTCAGACATAATAGTAAAAAGGGGGTGGCGGAGGGGACAGCAGCTCCGGGTCTATTTCTGCTCTGATACGTCCTGGCGCCGATGCTACGCGTTCCCCAGCCACCGCGCGATGCTGAGCCGTTCCGGCGCTTCACCTGCTGCAGATGGCAAACTGCGATGTGCACAAATGGCTCTGGATGGGTTGCTGCAGCATCCCAAAGCCCCAGGGACTGGTCCTGCTTTGGCGCTGGACCCTGCCCTGGTGCACTCTTGCTGGGCTCCTGTGAGTTTTGACCCTGCATGGAGCAATTGGGATGTTGGTGAATGTGGCCAGTCCCCAAACATCCCTGCCCTGGAGCATCCTGAGCCATGAGCATCCCAAAACCTTGAGCATCCCAACCCCAGCCCTTAAGCATCCTGACCTCCGAGCATCCCAAACCTTGAGCATTCTGAACCCCAGCATCCTGACCCCTGAGCATCCCAAAAGCTGAGCATCCCAAGCCTCGAGCATCCTGGCCCAGAAGCATCCTGACCTCCGAGCATCCCAAACCCTGAGCATTCTGAACCCCAGCATCCTGACCTCTGAGCATCCCAAACCCTGAGCATTCTGAACCCCAGCATCCTGTCCCCTGAGCATCCTGACCTGCGAGCATCCTGACCCTGAGCATTCTGAATCCTCAAGCAATCTGACCCCCAATCATTCTGACCTCAGAGCATCTCTGTCCCTGAGCATCCCTGCCCGGTGCCTTTAGTGAGGACAGCTGCCTCCCAGCCTCTAAAATCTAGTGCTTTAATAACAAAGCACTTGGGCTATAAAGGGACCTTGGAGAGGGGGGGGAATAACTGAGTGACCATGGGTTATCATTTCGCTGGGTGTTTTTAGCCCCGAGTTTGGCCATTCCCAGATTAAAAGCGAGCAATGAGGGTCGGGCTGCCCTGATGGGGACTTGGCACCAGTGGGTTGTGACCATCCCAGCCCAGCTGCGCATCCCCGAACCCCCCTTTTTCTGCAGATGTTTGCAGCGATAACACAATGCTGGTTTTGAGGTGCTGCTGCCTGCACCGCTCTCCGGTTTCACCAAGTCCTGGGCTGGTGGAAATACCCAATGAGTTGCTTTGATTTATTTTAGGGATGCGTAAATACAAACCTCGCCATTCCAATGGACCATCCCTGAGCGGCTGCATGGCCAAGGTGGGGAGCGATGGGTTTGGGGGTTTGTTTGTTTGGGAAACGGCATTAAAAATAAGTTGTGCAGCACTCGCGCGGTCGCCGAGCGGGGCAGCAAAGGGCCGGGCCAGCGCCTGCTTTTTAATTTCAGAAATGTCACTGAGTCACGAATGACTCATAATTATAATGGGAGACATTTCCAACCCGGTGCATGACTCGGAGACGTCTTCCAGGGATATTAGAGCTGTTTGTAAAAGCCGGGCCTTGCCCTGGCGCTCTCCCCCGGCTGCTTTGTGTCCCCGTCCCTCGCCGAGGTGACAGCCCGTCGTGCGGTGGCAGCAGGGACTGAGGATGCTCATCCCCGTCCGGCGGGAGCAGGGGGACGCATTAACGTCCCCCATCAGGTGACAGGTGTCTATTAAAGTGACTCCCGTCACCGCTGCACCTAGCCTGCCCTTGACCTTGGGGCTGCCCCGGCAGACAGCTCCGTGTCGGTGGTTCGATCCCCCGCGCCGGGGGCACAGGCGGTTCGTCCCCCTTCCCATCATTTTGGGTGCAAAGGTGGTTTTTGGTGCACGGTCGGAGCTTTGTGCAGCATCGCTGACAGGGGCAGCGAGGGAGTGTTTCTGTATCTGAGCATCGTCTGGGTTACCCCGGCTTTGCCACCATTTCCTCCTCTTCCCACCCAGGGAAATTGTCTTTCCTGATGTGTTGGGTAGGGGATCAACCTGTGGTTGGCTCTATCTTGAGCGTCAGTGGGTGCTGCAATGGGGACCCATGGGTGATGCTCCCCCTTGGAGATGCTCCAGCACCCAGTTCTTCCCATGGCTCACCTTAGCTATGCCTCCAGACCCAATTAATTAAGCAGGATTGGTACGAACTAAATTAAGGAGGCATTTGATCCAGTCAAACCAGTTTGGAGCTCCCAGGGTGACTGGTGTGGGTCCGTGCCAGCGCTGCTCCCGGTGCGATGCTCGAGGAGCCGTGCGCTTCCCTCCTTGCTGGAAATACTTCCTCACCAAATAGCATTAAATATTCCTGAGCTGTGAACGTCTTGGACTGATTTTATTTTCCATAAATAAACTTGTTGGGAGATATTTGGAGATGGGCCTAAGCTGCAGAGCTTGGACCGGCTCCCAAATCTCGCTGCTGTTTGGGCTCGAGGGGTTGGTTCAGGTTTGTTTCGAGCTTTTTTTTATCGGTTTTAAGGGTTTGAGATTAAATAGCTGGGGCTCTCACTTCTTGCCCAAGCTCCCTGGTCCCTCCATGGGCTGATGGTGCGTGGCGAGGGGCTATAGTCTCACTGCCAAGCCTATAGGGTTGTATCTATATAGGCTGCTATAGGGACTGGGGTTTTCGGAAGCGGGTGTTTCCGAAACGTGTGTTTAAGAGGTACCAAGCCCCAGTTGCTTGGTCTGGCATCGCGGATGCTGGAGGTTTTAGGCAGCTGCCTGCAGCAGGAAATCGTGCAGTGCAAACCCTTCCTTGTGCATTTGTATGGTGCAAACCCTTGTGCATTTGCATAGTCAAACCCTTCCTCGTGCATTTGCACGCTGCAAACTGCATTTACATGGTGCACACCCTTCTTTGTGCATTTGCACCGTGCAAACCCTTCCTCGTGCATTTGCACACTGCAAACTCTTGTGCATTTGCATAGTCAAACCCTCGTGCATTTGCACGCTGCAAACTGCATTTGCGCAGCGCAAACTCTTCTTTGTGCGTTTAAATGATACAAACCCTCCCTTGTGCATTTGCACGCTGCAAACTGCATTTGCATGGTGCACACCTTCCTTTGTGCATTTGCACTGTGCAAACCCTTCCTCATTCATTTGCACGCTGCAAACCCTTGTGCATTTGCATAGTCAAACCCTTCCTTGTGCATTTGCACGCTGCAAAAAACCTGTCCTTGTTGCAGGTGCGAGGTGTCCCTCGTTGAATGGCTCTGAGCTGGTGACATCTCTGGTCTGTCACAGCGTTTTGCTGCAGCGGGTTGCTTTTCAGATTAGGAAAGGAAACAAATCAAATCAGTTCTATTTATTTGTTTTTAAATGAGGAAATTAAGTAGGAGAGCTGCAAGGATGTGTTTGCAAACCCGCTCCCTGCGCGGTGCATCCCGGGGAGGCTGCGTCCATGGGGAGAGGAGGTGAGGGTTTAATTCCCTTACCGGAGGGGCCGAGTGCTTTCTGCTTGTCTAACATGTGCCTGATTAATTATGACAAGTACAGGATTGCTCTTTTGGTGAGCGCACATGCTCCCCGAACCCCTCGCCGTCCCTCACCCTCCTCTTCCCTTCTTCTCACTCCATTTTCAGGCTTATGCCGAGCGCAGCCATGGGAAGGGGAGTCTAATCCCACCCGTAAAACTCTGTCACATCCTCGTTAATTTGGCCATGTCTCCCCCGGTAGCCTAAGGGAACCGTCACATTCTGAACGCGGCTCCGAGGAGAACGTCACCGGCAACAGCTTCATTTTGACAGCTGCGATGGCAAAGGTGCAGCGTCAGGTTTTGCGGCAGATCCCGGGGCTCCCGGGGCCGTTAACATTATCCCGTGTGCAGGATTTGGTCCTCGCTGTGAAATCTGTTGCAGGATGTACCGTTTTGGCCTTTTTTTCACCCAAATTTGCTGCGGGTTTAAAGCTGATTTAAGGGGATGCTCTCGTGGTCTTTTATCACTGCTGCAGGGTCAGCGCCGGCATCCCGGTGCTATCCCTTGGGACAGCTCCAAGATTTGGGACCGTGGCTCAAGATGGCCCATTCTGCCTTTTTCCCCCCCTCATTTTTCCCAAATTTAAACATTTTATAACAAAATCCCACGGCAGGATCCCCTTCCCAAGGAATATTCCCCACCAGGGCAGACCAGAGGCCGCATCCATCAGCGGTTTTGTGTTCAGGGTGAGGCTCCATCACTGTTTTGTGCGAGGGCATCGGCTGATCCGGAGGGATCTCGCTCCATCCTGGGAGCTCTTCTTGCCTATTTTAATGCAAATGTGCCTGAGCTGATAATCTGAATGTTGAGTGGATTATTTCACCCCCAGATGAGCTCCTGTAAGGCAATTTTATTTTGCTTTCAGTATATAGGACCAAAAAAAAAAATGCACCACCACAAAGAAACCCACCTTGGAATTATGTTTTATTGCCAGAAATCTGTGCAGGAATACGCTTCTCTCTTTCCCTCGCTCACCCTAAAATAACTGAAGAAATGCGACCTAGTGACACCCTCTAACAGCTTTATCACATATGCACGATAATTGCATCAGCAAACGTTTGTATTGCAATTAAAGCGAGGAGGAAATAAACCCTGAGAAATCAATTAAAAGAGGATCCAGGCTGCGGGAGCAGCATCCCATCCTGCTAAGACGTAACACGACCGAACCACCCTGCTTCATCTTACCCCCCAAAAAACCACAGCAGGGCTCGACCCCCCCAGATAACAGGGACTTGGCTACAAGATGCAAAAGGCGCTTTGCCCACGGAGATGCATTTCCCCTCTGTGAAAAAGGATATTAAGATAAAGCCACCAAAACAAACCCTTCCCTTGCACGTGCGGCTCCTTCCCCCGGGAGAGACGGGAAAAGAGACGGAACCGCACGTGACAGATATTAATCGCATCATTTAATGCACTTCTGGAAGGCACTTGGGTACCGGGCTGGGTAGGGACCCATATGGAGGAGAATAGACTTATTGTCTCTTCTTCCCAGCACCCACGGAGGAATAGATAACCCCGCGAGACACAATTCACCTGGTTTTATACCAAGGTGTAAATCACAGCTTTTAAATTGGAGTGTTTCCTAATAGATACAAGGTGAATACACCCATTCCAATACAATTACCCCCATAAATATATATATTTCTTTTGCCCGCAGCTCCCCAAAGGGCTCTTTGGTCTTGCAGGGGTACAGCAGAGGGGAAATAGTGGTTGCGGTGGATCCGCACCCGAGCATCCCCGCACCAAACCCCTGCTGCTCAGCCTGGGAAATAATGAAAAGGCATCAAATATTGGAGAAGGGCTATTTGTGGAGGGGGAATCGTGTTTTGGAGGCACAAGCAGCATCCCGCGGGCCGCTTCCCTGATTGAATTCCCCCTCGGTGACCCGGGATGGTAATTGGGGAGTGGGGCCAGTCGCGCCCGCCGTGGAAATCAGCATCTCCATCCATCACCCGACCTGGGGAGAAATTGAGGCAAGATGACTTAAAGGTCCCTAAAAGTCGCCGACTTATTGCCTAATAGATTTCTTAGTCATGAAGTCCCCGTGCTCCGTATGTACCGAAATCAAAGCAATTATGGATTTAAATGAAGCTGGAATCCGCGGTGCAGAAAATGCTTGTTTTAGCGTAAGATTGGCCAGAGGTGAGTGACCTGTAAAACCCCGGGTAATGAAAGCTCTTCACAGCTTGCAGCGTTTCACGGGCTGGTAATTGCTGCAGTCGGTGATACGGATCCGGCTGCGTTAATGATGCACTGTTCCTTTTCATAGGACCCATTTAAGCTTCCCATTTTTGTTTTATTTCCTAAGGATTTCAAAGCAACAAGGCATTGTGGAAATTAACACGTTAACATCGATGTTTTTCCTCGCTTGGGGTATTTAAAGTTTTATTTCAAGCTTTCCGAACGGGTATCAATGAACAAAGTGATGGGGGAGAGGGCGGCTGGTGCGTCTGTGTGCTGGAGACAAATGGAGTGCGACGTCGATACGATCTGTATTTTATTTAGCATGACAAGATGGATATATTAGAACAAAACATACATTAGGAAAAAAAAAACACATTTTGGATGGGAATACAAATCCTATTAACTTCCAAATGGAAACCACAACCAAGGGAGACAGTTGGCTTCTCTTTTGAGTTTATTATTAAATATTTGACTAGGGAGGGAAGTTCTGAGCTGAGCATCTTTTCCCTCCTGTTCCTGGCAAGAGTGGTTTGTGTGACGGGGAGGGTTAGTTGTTGTTTCTTTGTTTTCCCAAAGCAGTTTCTGGGTGTAGATCTACAGGTGGTGATGGTGCATCAGGGTGGGGGAAAGGCCCCGGCTGCACTTTTGGAGGTAAATGGATGCAGTGGGTGGGCTGGAGTTTCATTCTCAGCGATCTGCCGCTCCTGAAATGCTTTTATTTCTCCCCAAACGGAGAGGGGAGCTCATCCTCCCTCCCAGCTCTTGCAATCTCTCCCAAGGGGCGCCGGGATTCATTTATTTCGGTGACCCTGGGGGCTGCCGCTGCCTGACCCCGCTGCCGGCGGAGCGGCGAGGGAGCAGAGGGGACCGCCGGCAAACGAGAAGAAATTCGGGGCACTTAAGAGTCGAAACAATACGGAAATGGCATTTCCAGTTAACTTAATCATTGCGCCGGCTCCGGCTGAATATAAGTGCTGAGATTCAATTACCGTCCCCGCCAGCGCGGTCCCCGGGGAGCACCGTGTCACCCCCCGCTGCCACCGGCTGCCGGCACCACCGGCCCACGCCGTCACCCCCCCGGGACCCCCGTGCCCCCCGCACGGCCCTGGGGGTGGCCGTGGGTCCCTGGGGATGTGACTGTGGCCAGCGCGGGGGTCGTGGCTCCGGTGAGGGGTTGAGGCGTGTTCGGGATTGAGAAATAAGGAGGATGTTGAAGAATATGAACTTATTCTGCTGTTTTTCCTGAGAGGTGTCAGGCGGTGATTTCCCTTTTGGGAAGCGGGGTGATGTGGTGACCGTGGAGGGTGTGCGGTACCCGCTCAGCATCCTGCATCCCTCCCTCTTGGAGGGGTGAGCATCATCCGAAACGAGGGCATGGGGCAGCTCCCACCGGGTTCTGATGCCACACGCAGCCCCATCCATTTCCCAAAGGATTTTAGGGCTGTTCCCCATTTCCCAAAGGATTTTAAGCCTGTTCCTGGAGTAGGAGAGGTGATGGTGAGGAGGCACCACTCACCCAAATTCATCCTTACAAAGGGAAGCGGTGACACCCACTGTGACAATGGGTGATTTGCTGAAGAGGGGTCATTATTTTCCTGCCTCTTCCCCCTTTCATTTGGTGATGGGGCACACATCGCAGGTGTTTGGGCTCGGCCTGGAGCTGTGATTGTAACTGTGGCATAATCAACTTTTGCTGAAGCTGCCCCTGCAACTGTTCTTTATTTTTACAGAGAAAAATCTAATCTGGAAAATAAGAAAACACTCATTATTTAATTTTCCCCAGTATTTTTTGTGCTCATGGGATTTTAATAATTATTCTTTAATTGTCGCTTTGGCAATTCGTTTATGCTGAGCTATTGTTTTGTCAGAGAGACAGCGATGCTCGGTGTACTTTGCATTGCGGTCCATCCCACCAGCATCCAGCCCTTCTGGCGTCCACCCATCTATCTCCCCATCCTGTCCCATCAAAGCACCCCGACATCTCCTCATTGTCCTTCTCCCTGTCCTCCTCCTCCTTTATTTTACTTTCTTTTCAACCTCTGGCTCCCAGACCCTGAAGATCGAAGTGTTGCACGTATCACCGGGTGCTATTTCCCTGTACAGGTGTGAGCAGTGAGCAAAGGGCTGTCACAAAGCAGAGGAGCTGGTCCCTGTGGGGTGACCCTGCTGCAGGAGCATCCCTGAGCCCCATCCCCACCCAGACATCCTTCCATCCCGATCTAAACATCCCTCCATCCCCACCAGAGAGTCCGTTCATCCTGATCTGAACATCCCTCCATCCCCATCCAAACATCCCTCTATCCTCATCCAAATATCCCTCTATCTCCATGTGAGCATCCCTGCATCCCCATCCAAATATCCCTCTATCCTCATCCAAATATCCCTCTATCTCCATGTGAGCATCCCTTCATCCCCATCCAAATATCCCTCTAACCTCATCCAAATATCCCTCTATCTCCATGTGACCATCCCTGCATCCTCATCTGAGCATCCCTGCATCCCCATCCAAATATCCCTCTGTCTTCATCCAAAAATCCCTGCATCCTCATCTGAGCATCCCTGCATCCCTATCCAAACATCTCTTCGTCCTGATCTGAGCATCCCTGCATCCCTATCGGAACATCCCTTCATCCTCATCCGAGCATCCCTGCAGCCCCATCCGAGCATCCCCGCATCCCTACCCAAACGTCCCTTCATCCTGATCTGAGCATCCCTCCATCCCCATCCGAACATCCCCCCAAGCCCACCCCATCATCCCTCCATCCCCCTCCACCCCTGCCAGCTGCAGCCCCACTTCCCCAGATAATGAGAGCGAGTTTAAGAAACTTAAAGCCTCTTCCTGCACGCTGGTGACTGACACAAATGGAGTTCATATTTAATCATCTGTTAACTCGTTGTCTATTATAGCTCTTTAATAGCACCATAGATATTCTTAATGAAGCATGATTTAAGGTATTTACAGCTCTAGGACCGACAGACATCACTCACAGTGTGCAGGTAATGAGGCGTAAAACAGCTCTGGAAACCGTAAAAATGGGAGAGAGAGAGTGAGGAGGGAGAGAAAGCAGGGAAAGAGTTAGGAGCTGAATTGTTCCAGGGTTTGTTTTAAAATGTTTAGGCATTTAAAGTCATTTCAGCTTTCCCGAGGTGTCTGGTAGCTCAGAGTTCAGCGATTCCCGGTGCCGTAACCCCTGCATCGCCGGGGGAGTCCGGCCTCGGGATGCTCCTGTTCTGGGGCAGCTCCTGCTTCCCTTGAATGGACGGGAGAAGGGAAAAACCCCTTTGAGAGTCCCCAAGGGCCACCTTGTGCCGCAGAGCAAACCTTGGGGTTGTTTTGTGCATTCAGTTGCCCCCACTGGGGCTGTTTGCTTTGCCCACCCAGTGGCACGGCCACCACGACCCTTTGCTTACGGTGGGGAAACAACGACCTTTATTTCCTTTTTCTTTCCCCCCCAGAAAAACAAAATTAAACCACAAACTGGAAAAAAAAAAAAAAAAAAAGCAAACCACCCGAACCCAAGCCAAGATTCGGAAAATAATTTGTGACGGAAGTGCCATTTTGCATCAAAATATTGTGTAGAAAATGTCAAATGTCACCAATCCATGTGTCCCCCCGCGTGATAGTAATTGGGCTGGAAGGCTGCGCTCTGCCACCGCGGCCGCTCGCCTCCTCCTCCTCCTCGCCGACCGCTCCGTAATGTGTTTCTTCCCCCGGATCCATCCCGTCTCCTGCCTGCGGAGCGGGGACGAGGCCGGGGACGAGCGCAGGGTGCTCATTAGCTCGTCCCCAAAGCCTTGCTGCCCAAATTGCAATAAATAGCTGGTGGGAAAGTGGGGGGGGGGGGTGACACAGAGTAACAGCTCAGCAGGGGAGTTCTTTGGGTGTTCATTCTCTTTTGGCTGGTGTTTTTTGGGTAGCAGTGGGGTTGAAATGTGTGTCTCCATTCCCCCGATGTTGGGTGTCTGGTGATGATGATGATGATTTAGATAAATCTCAATTTGGGGGTCTCTGAATGAGGAGGTTCAGCCTGTTGCTGTCCCCAGTCCCCAAAAGCAATCCAGAGTCACAACCACCTCTCACAAACCTGTATTTACAGCATCCTGGACCCTCGGAAGATTTATCCCATTTTCTGCTCAGTTACATTGTGCAGTTTTATTGCAAAGAGCCAGGTTATTCTGCTATGGGAGAAAACAAACCATTTCTCCATTCCTAGTAAATAACCTGTTCCTCAAAGCATCCCAACACCTTAATCTGGGAACAGACCTTTAACGCGCTTGCTTTAACAATCCTGGATTAATCAATTCTCATTAGAACATCAAGCTGCATAAATATTTGGCCGGATCTCTCCGGGGAGAGTTGCAGAGTGTTAGAAAGTCAATGAAGTTCCCTTGGGCAGCCGGGGGGGCACAGACCTGCAGCTGGGGGGGTTGGGTCGAGCGTTCCGCTTGTCCCCTTGGGCAAGTCCTGCGGAGTAGGGTTAATATTGCTGACCTATTTTTTTGCAAGAGTGAAGAAGTGATGAGGTGCTGGTTTAAAATAAGAAGGTAAAATCCTGACGCCCCCCCAAAGTTTCTTCCCAAAAATCACAATAACACACTCGCTCGCAAACAGTTTTCTTGCCGTGCCGCGGTAGCCACCGAGGAAGGAGCGAGAATTTCTCTTTGGCGAAGAATCAGCAGCAGGATTGCTAACTAGGCGCCCATTATAGAAACTTTTTAGTACTGGGGATGAGCCAAGAAAAAAGCCCAGATTGACTCTCAGCTGGTGCTCGCAGCCCTTGCACCTCGCAGGGGGAGCGATGCCTTGACTCCTGCACTGGCGGGATGCAGGTTGGAGAGCCGGGATGATGGACCCTGGGTACCCTGCCCACCTCCCTGCCCATCCAGGAGCTCCTGCCAGGTCGCTTTGGGTGTATTTAGAATTCTCTGCTTTGCTGTCACTCAGATACTGTCTTAATCTCTTGGTCCCTGCCTTGGTAAATTCATCGAAGGACGCGGGTGGCAATAGGTCAGCTGGAAATCTCACCTATTTCACAGAACCATGGAATGGTTTGGCTTTGAGGGATGTTTTTAGGTCATTTAGTGCCACCCCTGCCATGAGCAGGGACATCTTCACCAGCTTAGGTCATCCAGGGATATAATGGGGCATCCACCACCTCTCTGGGCAACCTGGGCCAGGCTCTCACCACCTTCAGTGGCAACCGTTTCATCCTCATGTCTACTCAATGACTTTTCCAAATCAACCAAACCCTCTAACACCCTGTGTGGGGCTGGGAGCCTGGCTGGGGCTTTGCTCTCCCTTACTTTTGGGGTGGGATTTTTAAGATGAGCGGGACCAGCCAAGCTAGGCACGGTCAGGAAAAAGCGATTTTGTGCCATTTATCTCCATGTCCCGCAGCAGAAGTGCCGGTGGGACGGGGCTTTGCTCCGGCTCCATCCCCAGCCAAGCACGAGCATCCCTGGCAGGACAGAGCCCCACGGTGCCAAAAACGCCGGGATGCTGCATGTGTGCCGCTTCCATGTGCTCCGGTTTCCAAGGAAACCGCTCGCTCTACATGTGTGTCGCTTAACACCCGATTTGCTTTCATTTGGATAAGTCTTTAATTCCTGTGCAGCCCCGACTCGGCGGGATCTGTTGAGCTGTGTGTGTATCCTCGGCGCACAAATCCCTCTCCTGCCTCTCCCAAAGTCCCTGCCTGCTCCGAGCAACTTTCCTAAACCTGTGGCTAATCGGAGTAACCGATGCTTTCCAGTAATAACTGGATTTATCGCTCTTTGCTTCCCTCTAGAAACAATTAGCACGGAAAACGTGACACGCCGAGCTGCTGTCACCTGTCACCAGCGTTGCTGCTTCGGCTCCGTTTTGGGTGTTAAAGGGCACGCGGGGACGTGGGGTGCAAAACTGGGGGGTGAAGCACCAGTTTTAGCTCATTGCAATGGTTAAATGTGAATTGCAAAGCACTCCGGCGAGGGGAATGGCTGGGGAGCAGGGCAGGGTGTCCCTGGGGAGGGTGACCTGGTGGTGTCAACACTGATGTGACACTAGTGGGACGCACCGTGTCCCACACACCAGCAGCTCCTCTGTGCCCCAGGATGAGCTTAAAAGGGTGACAAGGTGCTGGGTGTGCTTTGGTACCCCAAATTTTCAGCTGTCGTAACCCGGAATGGCTTTTTTTTCCTCCTCTGCAAAGCGACACACTATCCGTTCTTCTGCACGGGGGGCGCTGAGCAATTCTTGCATCTAAATTCCCTCATCTAAACCCACTTTCCTCCTCTCCAAAAATCCCCAGGGGCTGGTTGAGGCTCGTGGAGCTGAGCAGCTCCCGTGTCACTCGGGGCTGGCTCCTGCTAATGCTGTTAGCCCGTGTCGGGGAGGGATTGCAGCATTAAACCCCCCTTCAAATCACCAGCGCTCGGGCTGCTCGGTTGCTTGCGAGCAAAACCAAAACCCTTCCCCATGTAGACAACAGCGCTCAGGGAGACCAGCCAGAGGGTTTGGGGTGATTCTGGGGGGCTGGAGCATCACCCGGCTGCTGGAATGGGATGCAATACACCTAAGCACCGGGAGATTAACTCAGGGCCACGCAGGGCTTTGCTATCTTTAGGTGGAAGGTGAGGGATTGCGGTTCTTAGGATGCCCGGCAGGTAACGACAAAGAAAGATCCCCAGGCCACTGACCCGGCTCCCGTCCCCATGGGGGTCTGGCCCCGCTGGCCCCTGGCCGCGTGTGCTGTCACCTTTCTAGGCCACAATCTGTACCGAATTGCGAGCCTGCTGTTAACTTCGCTTGCACTCTATTCTCGTGTTTGCTGTTATTTTTTAACACTTTTTTTTTTCCCCCTTTTTTTTTTTTTTTTGCATAAAAGCACTATCCTCTCCCCAGAGCCTGCCTGTAGCGAAGGCATGGTCTGTACAACTGCAATTATTTCGAAGAACAGATGGAGTGAGGAGCAGAAAGTCTGTTAATAGTAATAGAAATGCTACATGTTAACCTGGACAGCACACGATGACAGTCCCATGACTACACGTTCTGTTCCCACCAGCTGGGCTCCCGAGCCGAGCCGAGAGAAGCACAAACGCCGTCCTCATCTCCGCACCCTCCCCAAAGTTAGAGCTCAAATTCCTTCACACTTGCAGCGCAGGGTTTTTGGGTTGTTGGGCTCCTTCCCCCACTCCCTCCTCCTTCTGATTAAAACCTAATTTAGTTGCCAGCGAGGAATATGGCTGAATTTTTTTGGGGGGGATGCTCTCGGTGATGCAGCTGCGGGGAGGGAAGTGGCAGCTCTGTGCTGAGGTATCCTGAGCTTCGGGGGCATCGTCACAGCTCCTTTTCCATGCACACATCTCCACGGTTGGTGTAAACCCCCCCGTGATGCAAATACCTTGAGCCAGGCTGGGATTAACACACCCGGGCGGCAACACCTCGCCGGCCGTGCTCCCATGCAGGGCAGTTGCGTGAGATTGGGATTTTCTTTGCAACCCTTGCAAACTGTTTGCTAAATGGGTTGAAATCCATGTTTTCTGGTTAAACCGGTTCTTGTTGTGGAGGTGTCCGCTGCAAGGGGGGGGGTTGAGCGATGCGATGCTCCGGTGGGATGCAAAGAAAAGGGGTGACGGGGGATTTCTGGGCATGGCAACACGCTGGGGCTTGCTTGTCCCAACCAGGGGTTGGGAAATAGAGTAAAAAGGCTGTTTCTGCCCCAGCAGTCTCCCCGTGAAAATCCCTGCCTGGTTTCACAAGAGACCAGGTGGTTAAGCCGCGGAGCTCCAGCTAATTTAGGTGGGAATTGTGATGTTAAATCCCCCAGCCGTTTATGAAACCTCGGCCCTCGGGGACGCCGGAGCCGCGCGCGGCACCGCTGGCGAGCTGACAGATGCACCTGGAGGTTTTATTAGGATCTAGATCCCTTAATCGGGGTGCTTGCAGGATAAGCTGGTGCCTGAGGTCCGGCGAAATCCCCTGAGATCCGCAGGTTTGCCGTCCACAACCTCCGGAGGTCATTCCAACCCAGCTCCATCCTCGGGAGACCAAAATATCCACCTCGTCTCATGGCATCGGTGGCACCTTTGGGTGCCGGACACCCAGGGTGGGCTCTGGGGGGCTGAGGCAGATGGAATGGTTGCCCAAACCCTGGGGTACACGGCGAGGCGAGGGGTTTTGCATCCCTGCTTCACACCAATGAGCCCCCAAGGGTTGGTCTTTCGGTTAGTCTGGGCTTAGTTAGGTAGAGCTTATCTCCTTTCAACCATCCAGCCTGTCCCCAGCCACCACCCTGAGGCTGGAGCTGGGTTCGAATCCCCCAAAATATCCCGTCCCCCTTTGCAGAAAGTCCCCTGCGCATTTCTCTGCCCGGCGCATCTGCAGGACGCGGTTAGAAGAGGATAATTCTCTTTGGCCCCTTTTATTTGGAGGCAGCAGCAAAGCCCCGCTCCTCCCTCTCTTTGCAGAGATTTAGATCACAAGGAACAAATCGTCCCGAGCGGGTTTGTCGTCGTCGTGTTTCCCCAGCGCGGGTTCATCGCTTGCATTTTCTGTGCGTGGATGCAAGCGTTGCAGCATGCATGCATGGGAAATGTGGGACAAAATGAATTTGGGGGCTGATGGATGTCCTGGAGGGATGCTCGCAAGCCAACCGTGTCCTCTCTTGCAGAGCAAGAAGTACGTGCTGGTGATGGCCGACCCCGACACTCCCAGCAGAGAAAAGCCCTGGAACCAGTACTGGAGGCACTGGCTGGTCGCCGACATCCCAGTGAGTGTCCCCGGTCACCGTGTTTGGGGTCCCCAGGGGATGAGCATCCCCGTGGGTACCGCAGCGTCTCAGTGCGATCCCCAGGGTTTTAGCGTTTGCAAGAGGGAAATGGGAGCGCTGCTTGGTGTGTGTGTGCAGGGGAGTGATTCCTCCGGCTATATAGAGTGAAGCTGGTCCAAAAATATTGCCTTTTTTTATTTTTCCCCCTAAGGAAATGCTGAAAAAAACCTGCTTTAAAAAATCCCCACCACCAGTTTTCTCCGCAGAGACAACCTGTCGTCTCAAACATCATTTTTATTTGCTTAAAAAAGTGGGTTTGGTGAAATTTAGTGCCGAATTTTCCCCCTTTTTTTTTTTTTTTTTTTTGGTGAGAAAAGCGCTTCCAGGCCAGAGAAACAAACAGGGGAAAATGGGTCTGGCCTGAATTCCTGGTGCTTCCCAGCTCCGTGGCCACGGGACAGACAGACGGGACAGACGGACGAGCCCTTGCCCTGCGAATGGGCATCGCTCTGGTTCGCTTCCAGAAAGGGTTTGGCAAATCAATTTATTCCCGTCCTGCTTGCTTTTATCTTCTAAAAGATTAGGTGTTCCAGCCCTGAATCAATCTAGCTAATAATCTGAGTACTAAAGTCTAATTAAGATATCAATTAATTTGCAGCATGCATTTAACAAGAAATATCTCGTCATTCTCCACTATTATTCTCTGAAATTACTGCTAAGGGCTTTTTGTACAGATACCTTAATTAGACTTTTTATTGTTAATGGGAATATTGAGCAAATTAAAATTGGATATTAATACTTTCCATGAATTCCATAATTGGCTGAGAAACATAAAGCATTCAGAATAATTGCAGAGATTTGTGTACAGGGCTTTATCCTTCATAGAAACCCTTCTGCATTTCTAACGACAGGGTCCTGAAAGTCTCTCATTAATTGTAATATTTGCTAAACGCAAAGAAGCCCAAGCTCTTGTTTCCCCTTCTGCACACAGATCCTTCGCTATTGCTAATTATTGCGGTTTTCTTCTTCGAGTATAAGATCGTTTAAGCAAAGAAGGGAAATGCGGGATCACCACCAGTTCTCTGGGGCAAATGGAAGGTGGGTTTTGTCTCTTGGCATTTGAGTGTTTGCAGTCAGTGTCACAGGTCAGACAACTTGCTGGGCCCAGATTTTGGGATGGAGAAGGACTTTGCATTTCTGCCAGGGATGGGGCTGACCCCAACTCTTCCTGAAGCGTTCTCATAGTGAGATAAATATATATATATATACATGTATATATGAGCAGGGAGTAGGACTTGATGATCCTTATGGTTTCCTTCCAACTTCAAGTATTCTTTGTTTCTATTATACGTTATATATAAAATACATACATTGATATGATATATATAAAAAATACATAATTATATGTGAGATATATATGTCGTAGGTGTATATATATCTCTCACACGCATATATATCTCCCTTATGCTATAAGGCACCACCAAACCCAGCATCATCATCCCAGGCCACCAGGACAAAACCCTCATCCCTGAGGTCACTCCCTGTTTCTGGGGGGGTCCCAACCAGAAAATTCCCAAAGCATCACCCCCCAAAATCCCTGGGGTGAAGCCGTTGGCTCCGCCGGCTCCGGCACACGGCGCCTCGTTGAGATGCAGCGCGTCGGGGGGTACGTGGAACTCTTGGCTCCGAGCAGCTTCAGCTGACAGGCTTATTTGCACACTGGCTCGAAAATAACCGTGTAGGCTTTACCCGACACCTTCTGTTGCTGTGGTGCGGAGAGGGGCTCAAAGTGCCTTTTTTGGGGGGGAGACGGGGTGGTCGGTGGGATGGTTTTGGAGCTGCAAAGTCCTCCATGCCTCAGCATCCCTCCAGCATCCCTCCAGCATCCCCCAGCATCCCTCCAGTATCTCCCAGCATCCCTCCAGCATCTCTCAGCATCCCTCCAGCATCCCTCAGCATCCCTCAGCATCCCTTCAGCATCCCTCAGCATCTCTCCAGCATCCCTCCAGTATCCCCAGCATCCCTCAGCATCACTTTGCCATCCCCATCTTTGGAGGGAAGCGGCTTCGGCAGCACTAAATGCCACTGTAGGTGCTGCAGTACCTTGGCACGCCACCAAATTTGGGGATTCGGCTTGGGAATTCGCTTTCCTAAGTGTGTTTGGGGATGGAGCATCCCAGCCCCGTTCCTTACCAACCACTGCTCCGCCGCTCCTCCCATTGTCAAACACGGGAGATGCTTTCACTCCCGTTCAAAATAATTTAAATAAAAATGTTGCTACAAAGTGGAATAATATCTTTTGATGAATGTTTTTAAAGCCCTTTAGGTTTTCATGGTAATTTGCAGTGTAAAATTATTTAGAGATAAGAGCCAAATTAGCTCTTATAGGCGGAGGTCGATATGTCCCGTTATCCATGCAAGCAGTGTTTAAATATAATCAGCCTTTACTCTAATGCAGCATAATTGTTCATTTGAAATAGCTTTTTATTTTTTTTACACTCCATTCAATGAGTCATTAAAATATTCAAAGGATAATGCAGTGAATTGGAAATGAATTTATCACATTATCCTGTATATACCATCGAGCATCAGGTAACCAGGCAGAGCCGAAACCAGTTTACAGAGAAACCCGGTAAACATTCTGTATTCAGCAGAGGAAAGGAAAAGAAGGGAGAAAATCCTGCCCTTCTAAATGGAAAGCGTTCCGTCTTTTCTTCCCCCTCTTCGGGGAGGAGGAAGGGGGAGGGAGAGAGCAGCAAATTTGTACTCCACCAAAGCTTCGCTGCTTTAACTTTATTTTTATCAAAATATGTTTGTAACAGAAAGTCGTTATGGAAACGGGTTCTGCCAGCCGGGAGAAATCCTGCGCCAGGCTGGAGCCGAGCGGGACCCAGCGGGCGATGCTGGAGCCCGCGATGGCTCCGCCGACCCCAGCATTGGGGAAACTGAGGCACGGAGATGGTTGGAGACCGCTCTGGGGTCAGGGAGGGGAAATGTGTTAAATGTGCTGGAGCAGGAGCCGTCCCCACCCCATCGCTCATCCCAATAAGTGGCTTTTCTCCCCGCGGTGGGTGTCCTGGGGCGCAGCGCCCCAGGGCTGCGCTGGCTCCTGGGGCTTTGCAGAGTGGGATAGGGAACCCGTGGGGGGTTTGGGTACCGGGGGACCCCAGCATCCCAGTTGTCCCAGTGCCACCAGTGCCTGCTCCTGCGTTGTGTTTGTCAGAGCGTTTCTCTGATAAACAGGCTCCGGGTTGCAATGTCACCATAGAAACAGGTGCTATCTTAAGCAAACAAGGGCTTTATTAACCTTAAAATTACAGGATTTTGGCACGATTAGAGGCTGGGGGGTTGGCTGGGTGCTTGCTCACAGTCCCACACGCTGCCCCAGTGAATGTCCCCGTCCCCAGCCCAAAGGGATATAAACTTTCTGTTTATACAGCCCACGGTCCGGGGGTCGAGCTTATCCAAGATGTTTGGCTGCTGACACACCATGAGATGTTTATTAAAAATAATAGAGAGCGGCTGTTAATTGCTGGCTGCTGTGATTTCTGCTCCTCGCTGCTGGGCAAAGCTGGGGACACTTTAACATCCCAGCGCTGGGTTGAACAACCCGGGTTGCACAGGTTTCCCTTGAGCCGCACCCCAAGTCAAGTGTCACCCTCTATTCTTCACGCTCTGCAAACAGATGGGATTTAATTGCTCTTACAGTCAGGCTCTCTGCAAATGCCATAAGAAAAGGGCTTTTTGGCTGATTGTTTTTAAAGAAAAGTTCAGAAACGATGTGTAGAAATTATAGATCAAACGTACTTTCCGGCACAAAGTGTTTGTATTACCTTTAAACACAGTTTTTAGCCAGCAGCGTTAGGAGCAGTGAATGTACTGCACAATGCCGCCCTAGGGCCTGGAACAATATCAGAGCAGTAACTTTCTGCTGCGGGAAAAAACACTGTTTGCACAAGCATCTGTCTGTGCACAAGGATGAGTTTGCACCATTGTGTGTGTTTGCATAAGTACGTCTTTTTGCATAAGCGCGTGTTTGTACAAGGCCATTGCATCCCCGGCTTGGCCACAGTGCTGCACCCCTTTGCAGCCTGTACTAACCCATCCTTACACTACCCAGCCCATCCTTACACTGCCCTTTGCTGCCGTGGTCCGTCTGTCCTGGGTTGCTCCGTCCGTCTGTCCTGGGTTGCTCCGTCCGTCTGTCCTGGGTTGCTCCATCCATCTTGGGTTGCTCCATCCCTTCCCATGTTCCATCCCGGGGGAAATTCGTTTTGCGAACCCCCTATGTGCAAGTGTTAAACTTGCAAACTCCGGCTTCCTCGCCCCACACAAGCTGCTGCTTGGGCTTATTCTCGCCTACCTTGTAATTAATGCTCCCAGGTAATTACACGTGCAAACCCCCTGAGAAGCTGCCACCGAGCAGGTCCCCCTGGGATGCAGCTGAAGGCTCATGGGGGGATGTGCAGCAGCTCGGCTGTTTTTGGGGAGCAGCCACCCCATAACCCGGCTGGTGCATTGAGGACGGGGTTTTATCATGGGGACCGAGCGCGCCTTTGCTTGCTGCACCCCATTTTGGGGCCAAGGGGAGAGGGGAGGAATCACCAGGTACCCCAATATATCTAATTCCCAACCCAGGTCACCCCCCAGCAATGCAGCATCTTCCCCATCTGCACACACGGTGCCAAGCAAAGCGCTCGGGGCTGCGCCGGGGATGACAGGCTTTGCACAGACGTGCATTATATGATTATTATCATTATATTGCCAAGGATCCGTGATGAGCGAGATGATTACGACGGCTACAAAGAGGCTCTTGTAAGCCGGGGCTTCTGACAACGAGCTGCTCGTGGTTTATTCTGCTCAGCCCAACCCTGTCCCGCGGATGCTCTTGGCCCTGATGTAGGATAGGGATGAATTTAGGATGAGACCGTGGTGCTAAATCACTCAGCATCCTCAAACTCATCTGTTTTGGGGGCTATTGGCCGTGTTTTTATGTGCAATACACTTGATTTGTTGCGCTTGCCCCGTGACTCGGTCCCTCTGCCTTCGTCTCCGCAGCAGGTATTGTCATTATGCAGATGGGAATTAAGGTTTTTTTCCTCGATGCTTTTATTTCATTTAACGTGCAGAGGCTAATAATTTGTCACAATTCAATAAAGCGGAGGTTACAAACACTCTCGCTGCTGTTTATTTAAACGATGGTTTGTTAATTAGCTCCTCTTAACGAGGAGAGAATAAATCAGATAAAACATACCAAAACGGTATGGAGACGTTTTGCAGAATAATTTCATTTTCCAGCTGAGGTGTTCCCAGCATCCAGGCGCTCACCAGCTCCATCCCAACCTGCATCCCGAGGTATCGCTGTGCTGATGCACATGGTGATGCTGATGCTCTGCCTTGTTGCATCTCGCTCACCATGGGTCCAAAAAGGACTTTTTTGGCTCTTTTTCTGCTGCTGGGCTCTGGCTGGCCCTGTGACACGCTGGTTCCTCTCCAGTTCAGCTTGTTTAGCTTAAGGTGTTTGGGAGAGGACGTTGAAAATTAGGTAAAGAATAAAGTGGTGCTGATGTAACGGGTCATTTGGGGCACGTTTACCCATCATCAGCAGCCAGAGCCGAGCTCTGATTTCATCGTTGAGAGCGATTAGCACCCATCAGCATCACATGTTTCATATATAGCCTGTGAAATACATGTCCGGGGATGGGATTTCTTACAAAGTCTTGTCCGTGTCCCCCCGTGAGCATCCCGGGACCCCAGTGGCGATGGCCGGAGGAGAAGCGTCGGGACGGCGCGCTCGCCGGCTCTACCTTGCGGAAGAGATGCTAATCAATGATTAATCGGGCATGTGTGGCTGTGTGGGAGCGATTTGTGTTGGAGGAGGGAAACTCCTACAGCACCCCGGTCATGAATCATTTGAAAGGCAAATTTGTGCAGTTACCAAGGGAACGGAAGAAAGGAAGGGACTTCCCTTGCCGAAATGACTCGCGCTCTGATGCGGCTGAGAAAATCGCTCCAAAAAAATAAAAAGAGGGGAAGAAGCAGGAAAAAAAAAAAAAAAAAAAGGAGTCGAAGCTGTGACTAAGCAGCAGAAGTTATGTAAAGCGCTCGCTGGGAAGTGCAGGGGAGGGACAGCACATCCTGCTGCTGCCCACGGCGGTGGCGGGGGGCGGCCGCCGGCCCCCTTCCCGCCTCCCCGGGGAGCGGGGGCGGCGCCGCGGCGGCTGGGCTGCTCCTCGCCCCCTTGCCCTTGCTCATGTTTAAACAGGCCTTGGTGGCACCGCTGGAGGGGGGGGACACCGTCCCCGGAGGAGGGATGGGCACCTGCATCCCTCACCTCTGCGTCACCCTCGGTCCTGGTCCTGCTGGTGCTGATGTTGCAGCAGGAAAATGCCTTTGCTGCAGGCACAGGGGAGGTTTTGGGGCACTCTGGGGATACTGTGCCCCACAGTGCGCTCAGCTGGCTCGTGGAGCTGCTGATTCCACAGAAAAAGGGAGGATGCGGGGAAATGATGCTGCAGACTTCACAGCGGGGTTCATGGTGATGCTCTTGGTGGTGGCCAATTCGGCAAATCCTCTGGCTGGGCTCAGGGTCCAGGGTGGGATCTGCTGCTCTGCACCCTGGGGGAGCTCAGCCGAGGGCCAGATACTCCCTTTGGGTTTGGACATCCAAATTTAATGATGTTTGCCCAAAGTTAGGGATGCGCATCCAAAGGGGCATAAAAATGTGTGCCAAAGGCTGGATACTCCCTTTGGGTATGGACACCCAAATTTAATGATGTTTGCCCAAAGTTAAGGATGCTCATCCAAAGAGGTGTAAAAATGTGTGCACAGTGGAAGCACCAACCACTTCTCCATGGCAAGGAAGGTACAAAAATGCACCTTAAAAACTCAGAAATCTGTTTTGCCTCTGAAAACGCAGCCCGGGGAAAGCAGCAAAGACCCAGAACCGCAGCAGCGAGATCCGCAGCAGCATCTCCGTGCCGGGAAGATGCTTTGGGATCTTTCCAGCTCTTCCGCCTGGGAGCCCCCGAGCCCGGCGGGGAGCTGCGATCTATCTCCCGAAAAGGGAATTGCAGAGGCAGCTGCGCGGCGCAGGAAAACCCTCTCCCTGCCCTCCCCGGGTGCCACAGACAAGCGGTGTCTGAGCGATTAGTCACGGCGCGGGTGCCGAGGTTTCCCTCCTCCACGCAGCGCCTGTCCCCCCACACAGCCGAATGCTTAATTGGAGTTCCTCACACCTACCGGGGTGTAGCCTTAAACGAAGTGACAAGCGCGATCAAAGCGCTTCGGAGTCAGACCCTGGGAGCTGCAGGTTGCTATGGAGTCGCTGGCTTCTGGTTTTAAAAGAAAAGGGAAAAAAAATATATCCCCATATATATATATATATATGTAGCAATCCCAACGCTGTGGGTGCTGGGGGGGTTCTGCTTCTTGATGGGGACGCTCAGCCCCAAAAAGGTGTTTTCTGCCCTGTAAAATTGATTACAAAGCCAAAAGAGGTTTGGTAGTGGCTAAAAAGCCCCATAAAGCTCCCGCATCCCATGTATGGGAAGGGATAGGAAAGCTCATCCCTGCATCCCGTGCATGGGGATGGGACAGGAGAGCTCAGAGTGATCCCTCGGGATCCAACTGTGGCTTTTGCTCCCTGGTTATTTATGAATCCATCTCAGACACTTCAGGAAAGTCACCAGTGAATGTGTCCCTGGGGTGGGAGGACTGTCCCCACGCCAGCCCCCACCGCTGGGTTAGGGCTGGACTTTGACCAAAGGATTAATTTGTCAGCCTGAAATTCATAGTGAGGATTTGAAGCCCATTAAAGCCGGTTTCTCATCCCTGTGAGGTCACACACCACGATCTGGTTTGATCAGCCAGGGAACGATGCATCGGGACTCCCATAGATGGGGATGCCCGTGTCCCCCTGCTGGGTACCACCCCATCACCTACTGCTTCATCTTCCTCCCAGAGATGCTTGGGCTCAATTTTCAGAGGCTTTAAATTGTGGTGAGAGGGTACGGGGCCCCGAGCACCAATTCTGCCCATTGCCTGAGGCTGGATTCCCTCAGGAGAGGGAAATTACAGCTTCATTCCCATCTGAAACACCTTCTTTTCCCCAAAACAGAGATGCCGTGCAAGAGGAAAACAGGATATCATTTGTGGTTTCATGAAAAAGTCATCTGTTTGGGGTTTTTTTTAAATGTTATTCTTGTCGCTTTGGGTTCTATTTAAAATTTGGGTATTCTGAGATGGAAAGTTATCTCAAAAAGGCAAAAACGCGTCGAGTTCCAGAAAATGCCAAAAGCAGCTCTATAGCTACTTTTTCTTCCTTTTGGAAACGTGGTTCTCTCCCAAATCCCCGACCCCATCCCGCGCCACCCTCCCTTGCTCTTGTTTTGCATGAAGGAGCATCCCTGGTACCAAAATACCATGTTTTCACCCCAACCGGTGCCATGGGTGCACCCAGGGGATTTGCAACCCATTGCTGCCTTGAGCACGACCCCAAATATCCCAGCGTGGGCACGGGCGATCGTTGAAGCCCCATCGATCCCGTCCGCTGGCGCCCGGCTTCATCATCGATAAAGCAACAACTCTCGCGGGGCTTATAAAGATCATCTCGAGGGCTTTTGGTTGCCGCCGATTAATTAGTACATTGCAAATGACTCGCAAAGGAGGTGGTCGGTAAATGCGACAGCAATTAAATTTGCAGCGCCTGCGCCCCCTCCGACCCTGTTCCCAAGGCATCGATCTCGCTTGGTAGTGATGGGGTGGGCTGAACCGGGATCGCATCCCCCTAGAATTGGGGGAAAAGAAGGTTTTTCCCAAGCTGGGAGCCTCTTCTGCGTCTCCAGGCAGGTGCAGGCAGCCGGTTCACCCGTCCCCTGCAAAACGCAATGGTTTTATTCCCCACTGGTTCTGAACGAGGGCTGGAACAAGGTAGGAGAGCGAGGAAAACCCTCCGCTGGCTTTCCCTTGATGAACTGAGCTAATTTCTCTCTTAATGGTTCGCTACGGAGCTGAATGTGAGGCTTTCCTCCTGCACAGCAAACCCTCTCCCACACACAGACAAATAGGCTGAATATTTAATTGGAATTCCTCACACCTACAGGGTAAAGCCTTGTCAGTAGAAATATAGCCCATCGCCAGCTGGCATCCCCGCACGCCACCCACCTTCGCTCTTAAAAAGAAATCCCTCCCCGGCCTCCCCCCTGCGCCGCACACCCACGGGCCCCCCAGAACAGTGGGATGATGCTGCTGCCCCCCACTCCCCGGGGTCCCCTCTTGGGGACAGGGATGCTGTAGAAGGGCAGATGCGTCTCATTGTCCGTCGTGCCCAAGGAGATGCCCGGTACCATCATCCGTGGCACCGCGGGGGCGCAATCCTTGCCAGAGCTGCTGGTGCAGCTTGTTGTCCCCACTGGGGACAATGGGGACCCTGCCATGGTCCCAGGTTGGTGGCAGAGGACCAAGAGCAGCAGAGGGCACTGCTGGTTCGTCTGCCCACACCTCGCCTTGCTGGGTGATGAAACGCTGCGTGAAGCGTTGCCCAACGTTGGGATGGCTGACATGGGATGAGGAGGGGACATCCCGAAGTCCCGAAGTTGCTGTTAACACTTCTGCCTGCCCTGTCCCTGCTCCTTCCCACCTCTGCATCGGGTTCTTCATCCCGGGATGCAGGGCTGGATCTGGAGCATCCCCGGGCAGGAAGGTGGAGATGGAGCATCCTGGGATGCAGGTCTGGATCTGGAGCATCCCAAGGCAGGAAGGTGGAGATGGAGCATCCGGGATGCAGGGCTGGATCAGGAGCATCCCTGGGCAGGAAGGTGGAGATGGAGCATCCTGGGATGCAGGGCTGGATCAGGAGCATCCCACGGTGGGAGGATGGATGTGGAGCATCCCTGGGCACGGATCTGGGGAGGGGGCAGCTGGGCTCAACCCCCAGCAAATGGGCTGTTCCCCAGGGATGTGGAGCCTCCAGCGCCCATAGATGAGGAGGAGGAGGAAGAAGGCAGCAGGTCATGCCCCTTGGTTGCAGAGGAGACAGCAGCACCATGCGCTGTGTTTTGTGCCAGCAAGGGCAGCATTTGCCTTCCCCCTTGTTCCCCCAATACCTCCTTTGCTTTCTGACAGAATTGCTCTTTTCTCATCCCATCTTTCCCTTTTTTGCTCTTTCTCCCCCGCTCCTTCTCCTCGTACCCCTCTCGCCCCAGGTTTCACAGACCCCTCTCCATCCCCTGCAGGTCCCTGCCACCCTCTGCGGGATTTTTTCCCTTTCTTGTTCTTTTTATTTTAAAGTTTCCATGTGTCTTTGTCTTAACGAGCCAGGTTAAATATTCCGTAATCAGTGTAATAATACACCTGGACTCGTTCGCGAGATATCTGCCTTTTGTACTGCGACAGGACATTAATAGTAATTATTCTGCTTTGTAATTGGAGCTTTAAATACTAATTCAAACAGCCAGAGGAAAACCAATTAGTGCTAATTTATCTCTATGTGTTTTGGAGAGCCTGTGTCTGTCATACTGTGAAGAAATAGGTTGGTAATTAGTACAGTTGGGTGGTAGATAGAAGTAATTATCAGATTCTTTCATGTTCTTTAAAGGAAAAACAACAAAAAAAAAGAATCTAAAGGCTGCGTGAGTCTCCCTTTCCAAGGAAGTTTGTATCTCGATGATGGGAGTGCCTGGTCCCGGCCAGTTCTGGGCTTGTGGGACCTTGTGCCCCACGATGGGACAACTGATCCCGGGGATGGGATGTTACAGCAAAGCCCTTGAGGTGCTGGAGCGAGTTGAGAAGAGGGAGCGGAGCTGGTGAGGGGCTGGAGCACAAGTGTGATGGAGCGGCTGAGGGACCTGGGGGGTTCAGCTGGAGAACAGGAGCTGAGGGGAGACCTTCTGATCTCTGAACTGCCTGAAAGGAGCTTGGAGCCAGGGGGGTCGGGCTCTGCTCCCCAGGAACAAGCGCCAGGAGCAGAGGAAACGGCCTCAAGTTGCGCCGGGGAGTTTGAGGTGGGAAATTTGGGATCATTTCTTCCCCAGAGGGCTGTGGGGCATTGGAACAGGCTGCCCAGGGCAGTGCTGGAGTCACCATCCCTGGAGGGCTGGACAGACGGACATGAGGTTCTCAGGACATGGGGCAGTGCCAGCTGGACTCGATGAGCTTGAGGAGCTTTTCCAACCAAAATGACCCTGTGATTCTATTCTATGAATCCTACCCTATGCATTTAAGCCAGACCTTATGCATTTGAGACGTAATCCTTCTTTATGAATCTTGCCTTGTGCATATTCTCTATGTTTGAGCCATACCTTGTGCTTTGGACCCGGACCCAGTGCATTTGAGCCAAACCCTATGTGTATGAGCCATATCTTGTGCATTTGAGCCATACCCTATACATTTGTGCCATATCCTATGCATTTGAGCCTGACACTATGTGCTTGAACCATACCCTATGCATTTGAGCCGTACTTTGTTTGAGCCGTACCTCATGTGCATAAACCAAAGCCTATGCATTCAAATCGTACCCTACGCGTATGAATCCTGCCCTATGTATTTGAACCAGACCTTGTGTATTTGAGCCGGATCCTATGCATTTGAGCCAGCCTGCACGTGTATAGCTATACCTTATGGATTGGCCATACCCTGTGCATTTGAGGGGTCATTGGTGGTGCCCAAAGGGCCGCTGTGTCATTGTCCCTGTCCCCACCGTCTCCCGGCACTGTCACTTGCAGCCCATGAGGACGCAGCAGGTTCCTTGAGGACGCTGTGCCCTGCCACATGCTGCTCTTTTTCCTATTTTGTTTTGTCCTCTTATTGGATAAGAGGATCTGGAGGTTTTCTGTGCAGGGAGGATTTGGTTTATGGTTACTTCCATCTCCCCCCGCCCCCTAAATTGTGCTATTACACAAATAAATAATGCATAGAGGGCTTGTTCACCCCACGAGGGTGTCGGGCTGAGCCAGACCAGGATCTGCAGGAATTCATTAATGGCCCATTCTGTATTTCCTTTTCTCTTGAAGAACCCAGTGGAGTTACCTTGGTAATAATAAAGTGCACGATTCCAGGAGGGAGGGAACAGATTCTTATTTTGATTAAACGGATTTCTCCTCCTCCCCTCCTTGCCCCTTTTATTCCTGCCAATTTAAAATTTTTGTTTAGGGGGAAAAAAGAAATTATAAGTAAATGCTAATGATGGAAAAAAGCACATTTTTTCAAGGGAGGGGAGAAAATGCCATTGGAAGTCTTCTATGCGAAGAGATGCTGGGGGGCACAATATATCAAAGAAAATATAATACACCCAGGTTAAAACTAATGATTGCCATATAATTAGATGTGAACCATTGTGCTATAAATGTGTATTCTTCAGCGTGCTGTGATTTTACTGTAAAAGAGAGAGAGAGAGTGAGCGCGAGAGCGAGCGCACAAGAGAAAGACAGAAAAACACAGAACCCAGCAACATACTATAAAAAGCACTCTGTTGACTTTTCTGCTGTTTAGTATTCCTTGCCCGTACTCCCCCGGGAGTATGTAATTAGTGCTTTATGAAGAGTGCATTTAAAGCAGTTTAATATTCACCTCATTCAGTCTGAAACAATGTGATCACTGCTTAGACAAATCACTGCTCCTTACTGACATCCTCTGTCAGTACATTACCTCTGAAAAGACCTTTCAAGAGGCTTGGATGTTAATTAGTTGTCTATCATGTATAAACAGAGCAGTGAGCAGAAGGGCTGCACCAGGCCAAAGACACACAGGGAAATACTGGAAATACTTTTTTCTCCTTTTTTTCCCTCTTTTTTTCCCTCCCCCTTTAATGAATTCCTGGCTTTCTCGTCGCCCGCTCCCCGGTTTGCTGGCATTGCGCGGAGTTTGGCGTGGCCTGGAGTGCAGCCTGGGTTTCCCTGCTGCTGGGTGCCCTCCTGGGGATGCTGAGCCAGCTTGGCCCCGTGGGTCTCTGCGGGCAAGGGGCTTCTGGACCCCAGCTGGCATGTGGAGCATCTTCTGCTCTGGCCAGGCACCTGCTGAGTGCCCTGCTGCCCCCAAAGCGTAAGCATCCCAGCCTCTGCATCCCGGTCTGCATCTCTTCCCTGCATCCCAGTGCTACATCCCATCCCTGCATCCCAGTGTTACATCCCATCCCTGCATCCCAGTGCGACATCCCATCCCAGCATCCCAGTGCTACATCCTTAGCCTGCATCCCAGTGCTACATCCCATCCCAGCATCCCAGTGCTACATCCCAGTCTTTACGTCCCAGCACTACATCCCAACCCTGCATCCCAACCCACTATCCCATCCCTGAATCCCAGTGCTACATCCCAGTCCATGCAAACCAGGGCTACATCCTAACCCTGCATCCCAACCCAGTATGACATCCCTGCATCCCAGTGCTACATCCCTACCTTGCATCCCAGTGTTACATCTGATCCCTGCATCCCAACCCTGCATTCCAGTGCTACCTCCCTACCATGCCTCCCAGTGTTACATCTCATCCTTGCATCCCAACCCTGCATCCCAGTGCTACATTCCAGTCTGTGCATCCCAGTGGCATGTCCCAGTACTACATCCCAACCCTGTATCTCAATCCTGCATCCCATCCCTGTATTTCAACCCTATATCTCAACCCTGCGTCTCTGTGCGATATCCCAGCCCCATATACCAACCCAGCATCCCATTCCTGAATACCATCCCTGTATCCCATTCCTGTATCCCATCCCTGTATCCCATCCCTCCATCCCATCCCTGCATCCCAACCTTGCATCCTATCCTTGCATCCCAGCCCTGCATCCCATCCCTGCATCCCATCCCTGCATCCCAACCCTGCATCCCAGCTCCACATCCTGGCCCTGAATCCCAAAGTTCCTTCCCAAGCAGACAGGGATCTGCAGCCGAATTCCCCTGGCTGCTCCCTATGGAAATGCAGAGCTGCTGTACTTGGCTGAACATGGGAGCGCCCCAGCCTGACGAGCTGCTGAGCTCTCGGTGGGACCGGGCCGGGGACCCCTGGGCTCTCATGGCAGCACCTCACCAGGATTAGGGACATTCCCACTGGGACACGGGCACAGCGATACTGCAGGGCTGGGGACGGCACCAGGCGCCTGCCAGCGCGGGAAAGCGCTTTAATCCCGGCACTGACACCAGTTTAGTGACGGAACGCGCTGAACTAAGCGCTTCTGCACCTATAAAATGTGGTTACTGACACCCACCCACTTTTCTAACATGCTGGGAAATGAATGGATGGGAAATACTATCGGAAAAGGAAGTATTGCTATTTAAAACGGAGTTTAGCTTCGCACAGCGGCTTTACCCGGTGCAAAGCCCGGCTGGTTTGCTGCGGTGCTCGCTTTGTCAATGCTGAGAAGCAGCTCTCGCTGGTTGTCACAGCCCTCGGTGACACCAGCACAGGGGGACGAGGGATGGGGGAGCGGGTGGGACACCTGGCTCTGACACCCTTATTGCACCCCAAATGCCTCTTTAACCATTCAAAGAGACTCTTCCCGTTTTCCGCCGCTGCGTCCTGCTGTCCCGGGTTAAATGTCTGGCAGATGACGGCGGCCACATCACCCTGCCTGCCCCCGGCTTGATCTGCTCAGGGAAATCCCGCAGATCGGGGGCAGCGCTGCAATCCCCCCCAGCCACATGCCTGCAGGATGTCCCCACATCGCCAGCCCTGAGCCCTCCTTCTGTGGGGCAGCATCCCCGCCATGTCCCCCTGCGTGTCCCCAGTGTCCCCTGGGTGCAAGGCACCATCCCGGGAGCTGGCGTTGGCTCTGCTCGTGGTTTCTCCATGGTGGGGATAGAGGACCAGAAGCCACCGAATCCTATTACTGATCTCCATCTGGCCACCCCCGTTTGCTCGTCCAGGTGCTCATGAGCCAAATCCAGCAAATCCAACACTTCCCGGGGCCGGCTCCCTGCCGAGGTGCTGGAGGAGCAGCTGAGGTCCCGTGCTGTCCTTTCCCTTTGAGAAGCAGCAGACACGGGATGCTGCTCGTTCTGCTGCTGGGAGCAACAGCCAAGACTTGAAATCACGGGTGGTTTTGGGGTGAGAGACCCCCGCACCTCCTGGTCAGGCTCCCAATGCACACGTGCCCATGGATGTGTCCCCGTGGCATGGTGGGGACACACTGAGCGTCCCCATGGGACACCATCCTGAGCCTCCCTGCCTGCCTGGCCACTGAGCAGCAGCTCCAACACCCTCCGGCTTGGGGTTTTTCCCCCTTTCTCTCCCTTTTTCACCAGTTTGTTTCCCCGGCTCTCTTAGTCACGAAGGTGAGGCACTGACAGAGACACAGACATCAAAAACAAGAGGTGATGAAACGCCAAGAATAATTAACTTGCACTAAATCACTGGGCCCCAGTGGCACCCTGCCAAAGCGCTGAGGAAACTGGAGCACGAAGGAGCTGAGTTATTATTAATAATCACCAGCGCCCTCATGAAAAACAACCTATTTTGCACCTCTCCGTGCCCAAGGAGTGGGAAGGGAGCAGCCGGGCATAGGGACCATGAGCACAGGGGACAGGTCTCCTTCCCGCTGGCTCTGCGGGTGCGCAGGGCTGTACATCCTGGGGATATTTGGGACTTGATCCATCCCATCGGGACCGGCCGGGCTGGGCCGGAGCAAGTCTGCTCCCGCCGCGCATCCTCCACGCAACCCCCAGCCTTACGTAAGGGCGTCCTTATCCTCCTGCCATCGGGGCTCGTCCTCGCACCGGCTGCGAGCAAGAGCTCCGGTTCCCAGCGTGTGGGTGAGCCCGCGCGCCCCGGGCTGGGCGTCGCGCAGCTCCTGCACCTCTGCTTGCAGCTCGTTTGCACCCTGCATGCAACCGGCTGCCGTTGCAAGAGCTGATGGGTGGCTGATAGCGGGCCAGCGTGCAGCTGGCGCATCCCCGGCTTTGCAGGGCGTTCGGGACGTGTTTTCCTCACGTCGTGCTGGGATTTTGCCCTCTGAAGCTCTTGAGAAGTTGCGGCTGGGTGTGCAGAGCTTGCTGCCCTTGCTGCTTCACAGCCTGCTTGGATTATGTGCGTCAAGGACTGAGGGAAGCCCCCCAGCACCCATTGCTAGTGGAAAGGATGCTCTAGCTCCCGCAACCCGCCCTGGGTACCGCTGTGCTTTTTGGGAAGAGAAAAAGAGACTTCAGCGCAAAGACTCCTTCTCCGCTGAATGCTGAATCAATGGCTTTGCATTGCAAGGCTTGTTTTAGGGTTGGATCCTCCGCAAGAGC
Source organism: Streptopelia decaocto (assembly GCF_964273445.1). Lineage (NCBI taxonomy): Eukaryota > Metazoa > Chordata > Aves > Columbiformes > Columbidae > Streptopelia > Streptopelia decaocto. Next base: position 3,393,174 of record NC_138680.1, read on the forward strand.
CCGGGCAAGCGCTTTGCAGGATTTGGGGTTGATTTCAGAAGCCACATGGCTGAGGGCAAAGCCTGGGCCCCAGTTCCCACCACCATTCCCACCAGTATGTGTTTCATCAGGGAAACCATCCCAACCTGGGCCAAATCCTCCCTGGCGGGGTAAACCCGACGGTGATGAAATTTTGGAGAGCTGTAAATCTGATGCGTTTGTAAAACCTCTAAGCCTCCATCTGCAATGCGTAGGTAAACCTTTAATTCCTTGACAGTACAGAGCTAACTCCCAGCTCAATCCTTAATTCCTGAGCACCGTAGCCCATCAAATTTGGGTCTTGTAGCCCAGCTCTTGTCTGCAATGAGCAGCATCGGCTGCCCGCTGCAGCATCCCTGCTTTTGGGATGTGATCTGTGTGTTCCCGGTGGAAAAGTCCCCTAAAACAAGGTGGCTGTGCCACAGGTCCTGCTGCTTTTACTCCATTGAGCAAAATCTTCGAAACGCCTTTTGCATCTCTCTAAAATAGGGATAACGATGGCTCCTGCATCCTTGCAGTGCCCTGGGATGCAGGGGGACGGGATGGAGCCCTCAGACCCCTTGTCCCAGCTCCGAACCAGCTCTCCCTTCCTCTACAAAAGGCTGAAACGTTTCCAACCGATGTGACATGTTGGAATGAGACTGTTGCTTTGCTCCGGCGGGTGCATCACCAGCATCCGCTGAAAGGCTTTTTCCCTCCCGGGAGCCTGTTGGAGCCGATCCCCGTGCGATAGTGAAGAGGGTGCAGCTGTGGAGAGACCCGAGGGAGCCCGACGGGTTTTTGGGAGCTCATCAACATCACGATGACAAGCGCTGGGGATTGCTCCACGTGTTGTACAACGCGGGGCCCAGCTGCTCGGGAGAACATTTCCCAACCTGGAGAAACCTGTACGGACGACCACCCTTTTCTTAAGCAATTTTCCTGACTCAAGATCCCACCCCGAGTCAGCGGGAGAGACGGTTCTCTGCTGCCTCTTACAAAACATCTCCATCCAAACCGGTTTTCCCATTAATCCCTCTTCCAGGGATTATTTTTTCCTCCCTTTTTTGGGGGTGACCATGGGTGCTGTTGGTTCTTTTGGTCTTGTGTTGGGCCACGGTGCTGCGTGGTTTGGGTTTTCTCAGCTGGGGGGGGACTGAGGCCACCCATGGCATCAAGCACAGATTAACCAAAATTGTGCCCTTTGTAGGAAAGGTTTTCCTGGGCTGGGGGAAAGGGAACCGGGCAAATCCAGGTGAGATGCAAGTGCTGGGGGATGCTCAGCCCTTTCTTATTTTAGTGGCAGCAAATCCAGAGGACAACACCGTGTTCACCCCCCCCGGATTTACAACACATTTATAAGGAGTGAATCCTTTTACAGATGAATGAAAAGTCACTGATTTATTTTGGCGTTCTGCCCTGGTGGGCTAAAACCCACCCATAACATACCCTGGGAACATCTGCAGTCCAAGGCACTTAGAAATTCATTCTTCCCATTTGGGGATGACCCACCGGGCTCTGTGACCATGTCCCGGCAGGCAAAGGGTTACAGGGCCCCGTCAGCTCCGCTCCCCATTGCACAAGGGCGGGTTTGGAGGGTTTATTTTACTACAAGTTTCAGACAATGAAGGTGTGTCTGCGCTCTGTGCCTGGTTTGCCCGTTGTGTAGGCGTCGGGTTCAGCGCCGTCTTGTCAACACTTGAATATGTTGAGCATCACTCACGGGGCATTCTGTAAGAAACCTATTAAGTTAATTACCGAGGCTCGGTGTGTGTGTGTGTGTGTATGTGTGAGAGCGAGCGTGTGTGCCTCTCATGCAAGAGAATTTGGCTTTCTTCGTGGCAAGACACTTGTGATGCAAGGCCTGGCCTCTCGGGGTGATGACATCTCGTCTGCGGCTGTCACTGATATGGGACTCGTGTCCTGCAAGCTGGGGAGCCTGGGGGCTGGTTCTGGGGCTCAGGGGTAGGACCCCCCCAGCCAAACATTGGGACCTGCTTCACCTCCCTGCGCTGACCCTGGTGACAGGCTGGGGAGGAGTTAGGACGGAGAGCAGTCCTAAATTTGAGCTCAGACTGGGGTGTGCTGCCTGCATGGGGCTGCTGAGCATCCCTGGAGGTAGCAGCAGCTTTTGCTGTTGGTTTAGAGCAGCATTTCTGTTCCGTCCCAGCACGGTTTTGACCCCTTGGTTTGGGAAAAGGGCTGAGAAGGACCCTCTTGGTCGTTATATTTGCACTGCCACCCACAAACGGCTCATAATAATATAGGCTGGAGGGGAGAGCTGTCTCAGACCTGGGGGCACGGTTTGTGCAAGGACACAGCGCAAGAATAACACCCAGCAGCAATGGGCATTCTGGGGGGTGACATCCCCTACACTTTTCCTCTCCCCCCTTTCCCTCAAGTCTCTCCACTGCCTTTGCAACCCCTGGACATGGAGCTGGGGGTCTGAACCCCATCCTGGACAAGACCAGGGTTATTTGAACGATGCCGAAACACTGCAAGGAGTGTCTGCACCGCCCCTCTTGGCTTTCCCCGCATCTCACCTCGCCACCCCCAAAAATCCATTAGAAAAATGAGCTTTCCCAAGCCGGGGTAGGGAGCAGGTCGAGCGCCGGCTCCTGGCTCCCAGGGTTGGGGAGGAATAGCACAAACAGCCCCCGGTGCTCACAGGTAGGGCTCGGCCCCCCCGTCCATCCCCCGGGAGCCGGGATCCGGTGGACTTTTATGGAAGAACGGGAAGTCCGTGGCACCGCCGGAGCAGCCTTGGCAGCCGCTGCCGCGGCGCTCGCCAGCCCTGCAGAAAGCGCCGTTAACCCCTCGTCCCCGGGACGGGCGACGCCAAAATGCTGCCTGCGCCACTCCTGGGGGGCAGGTCTGGAGGGGTCAGCATCCCTAATGGGGGTTTGCATTGAGCTGGGGGCTGTAGGATGCTCAGCAGCTAAAAAGGAAAATAGACATCGAGAAGGCGCGTCTGGCTCGTTCTCATCTAAATCGATGCAAAAGGCTCGTGGGTGTCCCGAATCCTTCATGACCCCCCCTGATTTGATACAAAAAATACAGAGCAGGAGGGAAGCGGGGGGAGAACTCGTGCTGCTCCAGCAAAGGATGTTTCCTGTTGGAGTTTTCTCCCGTCCCAGGGGCAGCTCTGGACTCTCCCTGCGAGCGCTGCCAAGTCCGGCTGTCAGGAAGCGGCTTGGGGGGGTTTTAGGGGGGGACACGGCGAGGCCGAGCCCACGGCAGCCCGGATGCGCTGGCGGGGGCCAGACACCGCGCTCCCCTCCCTGCGGGTCCCGGCCAGCGCTGTCGTCATCACGTCCAAAGCGGGGGAGACTTTTTTTTGCCAACACGAGAAGAAAAAGTAATTTTAAATAAAAACAAAATAAAGAATTAACAAATCAGCTCCCCCCGGCTCCTTCCCCATCGCTCCCATCAGATTAGTGAAGCCAAAATAGCCCCGTTGGCCCAGAGCGGGGCTGGCACGCGCGGGCTTTGATCCGCCCCCGCGCCCGGGAAGGTGCTGGGCTGCGGATCAGACACCCCGGGGAGGAGGAATTTGCAGGGGAGGTGTGCGGCGTGCGCAGGCACCCATGGGTGCCCTCCAGCCCCGACGTGCCCCCCCGATCCGGGGCTGGGCTGCTGGGGTGGGATGCAGCATCACTACAGCGGCAAGCATCCTCCCTCCCGACTCACCACTGGGTATCACCCCCAAAAATGGGGGGTTATGCCCCAGTTTCAAGCCCTGAGCTTTCAATCTGGTGCATCAGCATGGACCCGGGTTTTGCGTCATGTCAGCGGTGCAAAAACCCGCTCAGAACTGCGGGACCACCCTGGAGAGGAGGGAGGGGATGCTGCTTTTTGGGCAGGCTGGAAAACATGAGGTTTTTTCTGTCCTCCCAAAGCCTTGCAGTGCGATATGAGGCACCCGGGCTGTATTTTTATCTCTAAAAGCCTCTGAGCATCTCCCACCCTCCTCAGCATCCCTTCCCCTTGGACCAGACGGGAGCTTTGAGCATCTCCACCAGCCTGGTTGCTCCTCATGAGGGGATGTGTGGTTCCCACATGAGATGTTCAGCCCCGTGTGCCCCACAGACGTGTTTTTATTACTGTTTACTACTGCTTTTGGATATCGGCGATGCTGGGAACGTGCTGGAGCTTTGCAGCCACCCAAGCACATATATTCCCGTCCCGAAAGGCGAAGCAGCCGGTGGAGTGTCCCCGCGGGGTCCAGCCCCAGGGAAGGTTTCAGCACAGGCTCCGCTCTCATCCACATCAAATCGGGCTACGGGCCTTTAAATGAGTGAATTAGGCAAAATTTGGTGTTTCTCCAAGAATCCTCCGGAAATCTGCTGCTGGAAAAGCAAGCTCATCTTAAAGCTACACGCACGCGGAGCAAACAAGTTTTCCACTCTCAAGAACTGCAGAAACTTAGGATGGAAAAGACCTTTTTGGTCCTACCCAGCCCTTTTTCTGGCCACTTTGAGCTTTAAATTGAGATCTCGGGGGCTTTACTGCTGGCTTTGGAACCTCTCGTTGTGCACATTTCTCTGGAGTTGTTGCAGCAATTTGCAGATGTCCCATGAGAAACGGGGGTGATGGGGGTACCCTAATGAGCACAGGAGATCCCGCTGGACCTCCTGGAGAAAGAACAGGCTTGTGTAAAGCCTGGCTCAGCAAAGCGGGTGCACAGAGGGAGGCAGGTGGCAAGCGGGGGGGTTTGAGTGGTGCCAAACCAGCGAGGCGAAAAGCTGCCCTAATGCACCTGTGCCATCCTCAAGCCTTCCTCCTCCTCCTCCTCCTCTAAATGAAATGCTTCCCATCCAGTGATGCAGCACCCGTCGTTATCCCATGAGGAGGCAGAGGATGCTCATGAGGAGTCCTGGATGGAGCCCACCCCAATGATCCCTTTGCCAAGGCAGCACCAGGATGGAGGGTCAGGGTGACTCATGTGGCAACCAGCTCCGCCACGAGCTTGCCCGCAATTGCAACACCGCGGAGATATTAAACCAAACCAGCCAGGGAGCCCGGCATCCAGGCAGCTTCCTAACACGCCCCTGGGGTTGCTATCAACATCCCTGTTGTTCTTCGCAATCGCATCCAAGGTTTATCATCCCGGGTTTACAACAGAAGCCCAGGGGCTGGGAGGCGGGGTGTAACCGTGCGGGACGCGATTGCGACGCTCCCCAAAAGGGTCTTTTCTTTTTGGGTGCGCCGGGTTGCAGCCGCCCCACCGTGTGCTGATGCTGCTCCGGCTTTCGGCCACTGTGACCCAAAGCAAGGTGTAGACATCAATGGGAGTTTGTACATCCCTTTGCCATAAGCTGATTTAATTCATCCTTTTATCCGACCGGTGCAATTTTCTTGCTTAAGTGAACCCTGACACTTCCCTGCTGGGAGAGAAGGGGTAGAAAGAAAAGTCTTTAACGCAGTTTCCTAGTGAAACGGGCATTTCAGCGCCCAAATCCGTCACTTAGAGAGTCACGGAATCCTGGCAAAGCCTCGTCTGGGCTGCACATCGGGGACCGGAGCATCCTGCATCCCGTCCTCCCCATCGCAGCGCTGCCCTTTGCCTCCACAATACCCCGGGTGTTTTGAAACAAAACAACCCCCTTTTTCTTTTCGTTTCAACAGAAACGTTTTTGCCTGGAGTTTCAAAACCACCCAGGTGTCATCACAACCTCCGCTCGGACCCCTCACCTAGATCAGGGCTGGAAACACACCCAGCGGAGCCTCCCGCTCTGGAAACGGGATGTTCTGCTGCTGAAACACCATCCTCGGGCTCTGGGAGGGGGGCAGGTGAAGGTCTCTGCAGGGAGCAGACCCTGAATGGTTTGGGTTATTATTAAGCGCAGCATTTTGTCTCTGCTGCTTTCACGCTCCTAGATTAAAAAGAATCTTGCAAAGAGCCAAACACCGAGGTGATTTATGTTTATTTTGCTCACTTAATAACCCTACAGCATGTCCTTCCCTGGGGCATTAGGGTGTATCAGACACGCATTAATTTAAATTACAACCGTGCCTGATATTTATTTTCTAATATATTTTTATGGTAACATTCCCCACTTATAGCCATCTAAAATAATAATTAAAAAAAAGCGCCAGGCCATGCCAAGAAGCTGTAATCACAACCTAATAATCTTAAAAGCAATCGGGGTAAATGGTCGGTGGTGCTGACCCTGGAAAGCTGGAGAAGAGGCTTTTTGGAGCTGTGTCACAGCGGTGTGGCCACCCCTGTCCCCTCTGTTGGGGACCCAGGGGTGACAACGGGACCCCTCGAGCTGCTTCTGCTCCTTGGGGACCCTCGGGGACTCGCAAGGAGTTTTCCCAGGGGCTCTAATGAGCCTCGGTTCATTTTCATTTTGGATGAGGCTGTATAGTGCATGGGCACAGATTTGTGCAGCACCATCTATGTGATGGTCCCTGCCTGCTGAGAAATGGTGTCCTGGCATGATATTGATATTAAAACCACTCGTTTTTGATGCTTGTAGCTGCGTCAATCCCCAACCAGGCAGATCCACTGGCTATAGGGCACCAACCCACCCAGGTTCAGCTTTGGAGGTTCTGGATCTGCCCTAAAGAGAAGCCCCTTGTGGAAAGAAATGCGCTTTTCCCCCCTCTTTCTGTGCCTGTAAGCGGCTTAGATGAAGTTTATCAAACTTTCATGCTCAGAGTGGCAGCGAATGAGCCAAATATCACTTGGTGAGTGAAACCCTGTGAGATTTAAAGGAAATAATGGGCTCTGGGTGATGTATCTGGTTCCATGTAGCTCGGCCGGTCTCTGGGATGCGGTGCTGGACCAGGCATCACCGGAGCCTGCGGAGAGGAGCAGGCGGCCCCGGAGCAGCAAATTAAACTCTCATTTGCACGCATGAAAAGCAAAGCAGCCGGGCAATTAAGAGCTAGGCAAAAAGTGAGGCTGGAGGCGGGGGGTACCCATGTTTCGGTGGGATGCTGAGCATCGTTTCTGCCTCGGGTCCGGGATTATCTGTGCCACGGGCTACCAGCAAAGGTCAAGGACCCTGAGTCACCCCCAGGATTTGGGGATTGCGGCCATGGGGAAGCACCGGGGAGTAGGAAGTGGGAATAACTCTGGGCTTGGGAAAGATGCTCTGGTCCCAGTGGGAAGGGGGATTTTTCTGGGTTTTGGGGTGCGATGGGATCTGGCACTGAGTCCTGGTTTCGTGGCTTCCCTCCTGATTTACCTGTTCTGGTGACATCCCCACCTCGGTCATATTTTCTACCCCCAAATCTTTCCATTCTTTATCTGTATTTATTCCTACTAATTCCTTTCCTGGTGGAGAGAACACGACGTGGACACGCCGAGCTTTGATTCGCTGGCATAATGACATTGGCATAACGGGATGTGACATTTAGAATTTAAAAAAAGAAGAACTATTTGCATGGTAGGGACTGACAGTCTCCTTGGGGCACAAAACCCCCATTTGATGGTGATGGGAGCAGCGAGGGTGGTCTGGGGCGGGGAGAGGGTTGATGTGGGCGAGCTGGGCTGGATCGGGACCATCCCACACCCCGGTGTGGGAACCGGGCTGAACAACCGGCGAATGGGCAGCTGGGCTGGGAAATGCCAGAGGTTGGGAGTGCTGGGAGGGCCCTGCCCTGCTCTCTCCACGCACAAATAATTGGAGGGAGAGTTTCTCTTGGACCGGTTGTATTTTGTATATTTTTCTCACATGTTTTTTTTAGGTTGGAAAGCTCAGAGCAGGACGAGCCGGGGTAGGAGCGATCCTCCCTTTGGCGAAACCCAAAGTTTGCACCTTCCCCTGCGAGGAGGCGGTAGAACAGATCCCGCTCCAGCTGCAATTAGCATCTTATTCCTTTATTCCTTGTTCAAGCCTCCGCTCCGCTCGCAAGAGGCCGGTTTGCCATCCCGCCGGCTCTGCCTTTCCCGGGATGCTCCCGAGAGACGATTCCGAAATCCTGACCTCGTTCCAAAGATCACAGAAAGCCAGAATAACGACTCGGGGCTGCTTTGAAGCCTTTTCTCCCCCTCTTCGAGCTGCGAGCAGCGCAGGTTGTCTGGGGATTAATTTCCCTGCTTGGCTAATTGTTGGTTAATCACATCACCTCCCCACGGGACACGGTCCCCATCACCCAGATGGGGTCCCCAGGGCTGGGATGGGACACGCTCCCGGTGCGGTGACAGCCCAGCCCTGGGTCCCATCATCATCTGTTTGTCCTGGTCCCCTGCCAGCGATTGTGCCGATTCCCACACCCACTTTTCCATCGCCCTCCGTCCGTCCTCGCCCGGGCGAATTGCTGGCACTTCTCACCACCCAACCCTTCTTTTCTTTATTATTATTATTATTATTATTGTTTTTTCCCCTCCTCTCCGATGGGATCAGACACGTTCGGGAGAGGGGGAAGAAAGGAAAAGAAGGCAAAACAAAAAAAAGATCAAGAGGAAAACAAAAGTGTGACTCACTGCCTTCTTAATTTATTTGTATTTATTTATTCCCCCGCCCTCCGCTGAGATGCGCAACAGGCAACACGGAGGCTGTGATCTACACGGATGCTGTCCAGCTTGGCAAAGGGTGTTGGGAATAATGTTCTCCTCTCTTTTTGGCTGAGGAAAAGAGGCACGTAGAGCAGGTCCTGGCATGGAAATGGTGTGGGTCAGATTTTTCGGGCTGTCCAGGTCTCCATGCGAGAGTCCCACCGGCATCCCCTGCCCCGCACAGCACGGTCAGGGGGGTGGAAATATCCAACTCCAGCTCCTCGGCGGGGGAAAGAGAGAAAGAGAAGATAAAAGGCTGGAAAGCTCAAATGGTGTCATTAGAAACTATTAATGCTCTCATAAAAGGGCATTAATAAACACGCCAGCTCATTAGCATCCATTAGCTCCCCTCCTGGCAGGGATTTTTGGGGGCTGCTGATGTGTGATGCTCCCCTTGCCCTCACCGGCATTGAGCCAAGGGGCAACAGGCTGGGGGGGGGCAATTCCTCTTTGCAAACCATTGCCCCCGCACTGGGAAAATCCCATTTCCCACCTGCAAGGGACGGGAAATTCACAGGAGCAAACGGGGCTTCACACCCGACCCCACCAGCATCTCTCACAGCCCGTGCGCCTTGCAGAGTTTGCTCCCTTGCTTCCAAAATAACTGGTTAGTATTACAAATAAAATAAGGCAGGGTTGACAGTGCTCATCCCGACTTTCTCCCTGCCGCCCTCTTCCTGTTCTCGCCTCTTAAAAGGAGATTTCTCCTTTGACTCTCCCCTCCCCGGGGCGAGCCAGAACCCGCAGCATCTCGGGGCGAGCAGGGAACCCGCAGCAGCAGGGAGGAGGTTCGGCCGCTCCCCAGCACCCATGGCCAAGCCAGGAATAGCAGCGAGGTCCCCGCCGCAGGGGAGCAGCCCTACCCGGAGCTGGAATTAAAAGAGAAGCCTTGGAAAAGCGGGGGCTGGCGGCCGGCCCGCCTTGGGGTTTGCTGCGAGGTTCTGCTGGCAGCCCAGCCCCACAGCGCACATCTGGGGGAGCGGGAACAGCTGGAGGGGCTGCGCACACATGGCTGGGGAGAGAGGATGTGCACATCTGGGCAGAGGGGGGCATGTGTGTTGTCTGGGTATAGGCAGCGCGCACATCTGGGCAGTGAGTGTGCACATCTGGACAAGGGAGGCATACACACTATCTGGGCAGCGTCGATGTGCGCATCTGGGTGAATGTGGCGGGCACATCTGCACAGGTTGTCCTCGCACATCTGGGCATCCCGGGTAGGGAGGGAGCCCAGCACAGCCCCACATCCTCATGTCCCACCCCAGTTCACCCCCAAGTGCTTCTCGCCCGTACACCATCTTCCCCTCCCCCTGGGAACCACCCAAAATCTTACTCATCCCCTCTCCATGGGGATATTTTAATCTCTGAGTGTGAGCCAGCGCTGGGACCCGATGGTCGGGGACACTTGGTCCCCGGTGACCCTCACCAGCCCATGACTCAGTGCAAAGCAGGTTTCTTTTCTTGGTGAAAGCAAAACCTTTGATCCCAAAGATCCAGGGAACCGACCCTGCTCCCCGCGTGCACTTTTGCTTGCAGTTTATCTGATGCATCTTATTTCTTTCTATTTCTTTTTCGGGGTAATAACTCCCCGGGCAGGTTGGGACGGAGGAGCCCTGGCAGCAGCGCGTGTGTGGGCAGGACTGGAATAACGGGTGCTGGGGGAAGGATGTACAAGCGCTGGCAGCATCGGTGGGAGGTGGGGGCCGCTTGGGAGTAACACAGCAGGTCAGGGGTGAGGTGGCTCTTTTGGGGCCAGGATGGGGCCAAAGCTCCCGCTGCTGTCCCCTTGTCTTTAATCCAGTCCTAGCGAGATGCTCGTTGTCTCAAAGCCTCCATCCTCCAGGAAAGCAGCATCTGGCGGCCCCACATGTGGGTGACAGCAGGGTGACAGCACCACCTGTGTGCCAGGACATCATGCGTTGAGCATCTCAATCCCAAATATAATAAAATCCCCAAATAAAACCCTGGGGACACTCCTTCCCCACCTCCCCAGCTCCCTAACGACCTTTGCAAAGAAAACACCCAAAATGTTGGAATATGAACCCCCGAGGACAAGCGGGTACAGCCGGGGGGTCTGTCCCCACCGCATCTTTCTCTGGGGGGTCTCAGTAGCCCCTCACCCCTTCTTCTTGTCCTTGCAGGGTGCGCAGCTGAGGAGTGGGGACATCAAGGGACGTGTGTTGTCAGGTGAGTGTGGACCCCATGAGGACACCGGGACACAATGGGGGGGACATGAGGGGTTCCTGGGTGCTGCCTGAAGTAGGAGCCACTTTTTCTCTTATTTTTCTAGAGGCAAAAGTGGTTAAAAAACCCTCCCGGGTGGCTGGAAAAGCTCCAAAGCAGCGCAAGAAAGAGAGGGGTGTGTGTGTGTGTGTGCAGGGGGGATGCAATCAAAAAGAAAACCACGAGATAAAAGCCGGTGAATCCCAACAACTTCTGTGATGTTGAATGAACAAAGACTTTGGGTTCCAAACAGGCTCATGGAGTTCATACCCCCAGGGACTTGGGGAGAGGGGTCAGGGGGCTCGTCTGGCTGCTGGGCACCGAGTTCTGGAGGTTCAGCCTCTTGGCCCTTGTCATTGTGTCCTCCTGTCCCCAAGGGAGGGCGAGGGGTGGATGTCCCAGCTCTCTGTGTCCTCACCAGCCGGTGACGATGCAGCTGCATCCCCAAGCCAGCTGCAGGTCCCACATCTGGGCAGCCGAACATCTGCAGCAACGTGGGGAAACAACCCCAGGCTGCCAGTAACCTGAGAGCTGCTGCTTCCACCACCAGAGCAGCCTCCTCCCCCCAAAACTGCACGTGGGGGGGTTGCAAAAGCTGGAGCGCAATGGCCGGGTGATGGAGGAGAGGTCGGGGCGCTCAGCACGGGGGCGAGGAGCACCCCGGGGCTCTGGAGTTGAAAGACGAGGAGGAGGAGGAGGAGGAGAGGGCGGTGGCTGAGGTGGGGAGCAGGTTATTTCAGGAGAGGGAAAACAGGAGCTGGCCCACAGGCCAATTTAGGAGAGATTTGGGTAAGGGAGGGGATGGGATTGGCGGGGTACAGCAGCTGCTGAGCGCTTTCTCCCTCCAGCTCCACACATCCCAAGGGACCTTGGTGCACGGTGATGGGTGGGAGAGCTTGATCCCAGTCTGGATTGGGCCGGCGTGTGCTGGTTACACTGGGAAGCGGGTTCTATGAGGGATGCTCAGCCGTTATCTTTTGCATCCCCAGATTACATCCGCCCCACGCCCACACCCCGCAGCGGGTACCACCGCTACCAGTTCCGCCTGTACCGGCAGCCGGCTAACGCAACCGTTGTCCTGACCCGCGAGGAGAGCATCTCATTCCGTAAGGACCAGCTGTGTGGCCCCCCCCACCCCAAACTGCACCCCGAGGGGTTTCCTGGGGGTACGGGTAACGCTATGTGTTCGGGCGTTCCCAAAACGCCATCTTGGGGATGCTCGTTTGGTGCAAAGGGACTTGGAATCCTTACACGGGACATGGCTGGGGTGTCAAATCCTTTGTGGATCAGCACAAACCCTCGGCAAAATATCTGGTAACGGCCTGGCTAGCGGGATCGGGAGGAGGGAGAGATCTCTTGGCCATGAAATGGGGCCGAGTCCTGGCTGGCACGTCCGCCCCGGGTTGCATCACCGCCAGCTCGGAGCGTGCAGATAAGGATCAGACCTGGAGATGGTTTAGCAACGGATTGCTCAAACGGGGCTGACACAACGCCCGCCACCTCCCAGCTCCCCTCCGCCCTCCGCCGAGCGCGATGGGGCTGCCGCCTCCCAAAATTGCCGCACGCCAAGGATGGAGGTGAACAGCCAAGACCCCCAAGACGTGACGGGACCATCCCTGCTGCTTTGTCCCGGATGGGTGCACTCCCAAACTGGACAGGGACCCATCCTGCAAAGCGCAAAGCGTCGGTTCCGTCCCCGGGCCGGTGCGAGCGTGGGGCACCGCAGCTCACGTGGCCTCGGCAAGGGAAATTTCCAAACTTTCCCAGCCGGGAGCACAGCTCGATGGGCAGGTCAGGTCGGTGCCTCTCGCCTGACTCACCCCCGCGCCGTCTTCACCAACACGGCACATCCCGGCGAGCTCCTTGTCCCCAAACCCCCCTGCCATTCCCCAAAACCCACCGGGACATGATGCTGCGAGTCTCTCTGCGGGTTGTTTCTGCCCTTCGCTTTGCTTTCTGGCTCATTAGCTTTGTTTCTTAATGACGTGCGCTGAAGACACCCCCCCTGCCAGCACTGGGGCACTTCCCCAGCCCCTCGTCCCCGTGTTGTCAGAGGAGGGGACTCCGCTGCTGTCACCCAGGGCCACACACCGGTGTCCCCATCACAGCATCCGGGGCTGGGATGGGAGCCTGGGACACCCACCAAATGGCTTTTTCCAGATAAATCCTCTTTTTAGCGGGATGTGCATCCCCAGCTCCCAAATCTCACACCTGAAGGGGTTCAGCCACCAGACCCACATGACCCCCAGAAGATCCTCCCTTGTCCCCGTGGCCCCAAGGCACAGGGTGGCTGGGTGCTCCCCACCTCATGCCGTCTCCATCTCATCCTCAAGTTCTTGGTGTCTCGAGGGTTTTGAATAAATCCGTTCCCAGGGACCGCGGTGGGACAAACACTGATGGAACCGCTGGCACATCCAGCCTTGTGTGGGTCACCATCACTGTCACCATCACTGTCATCATCCCTCTGGCAGCTTGTCCTGCTTGGGGACAACACGGAGCCCCATGGGAGTGTTTCTCGGGGACAAGCTCCCCCCATCACCCCCTGCCCAAGCAGGGCTACGGGCTGCACGCTGGAGGCTGAACTGGGCAAGGCGCTGGGCCAAACTGGGCTGAACTGGGGAGGGTGGCGTGTGCCGGGCGGGATGGCAGGAGCTCGGTGGCAGAGCCGAGGGGCTGGAGCCTCCAGGAGAGGGCACTAAACTGGGACCTGCTTGTCCCCACGCCTCCCAAAGAGCCATTTCTGCTGCACATCCCCGGGAAGTCAAAAAGCGAGGGGCGATGGCGAGTACGGAAAATAAATCAGTGCTGCTGCTTCTGGCCAAGGCTGATGGAGCACCCTGCTCATGTCCCCCTGCGACACAGCACCGGTGGCAATGGGGAAACCAGTTGTTTACACCAGAGGTGTTTCTCCAGGCTGGCTCTTGAGCAAAATGACTTGTTTCATCACCAAAAAAACAGCATCCTGATCCTTCTCCGGGAGCGTTTCTGATCAACCCCTGCCCCAGCCGGCTCTCTAGCTGTGCAGCCTCAGGCAAATAACCCTCTTGCAGCCTCAGTTTCTCCACTGGAGCGTGATTCACTCCGCTTTTTGGCTGTGCAATTGAATTGTCAGGGGGTGCGAGCTCTGTCCCCCTTGGGACTGAAGATGGGGAGCCTGGGGGTGTCCCCAAAGCTGAACAGGCACCAAAAGGCAGCGCAGCCCTTCCTCCCCACTCGCCCCATGTCCCTCCCAAGCTGTGTCCCTTGCCAGCCGTGTTTGTACTTTGGGTGAGATGCGAGATAACAGTTTGTGGTCTGCAAAATGTCACGGCCATGGCGGGGAACCCCCTCGGCCAGGGGAATTCGGGTGTCCAGCCACAGTGGGGTGGCACCGGGGACATTTCCACCCATCCACAGCCCACGGGAGGATGGGGGCTGTTTGTTTTCCACCTCCTTCCTTTCCCTTGCCGGGTAACTTTAATTAGCAGAGGATTTTGAGGCTTAACTGCACCTGCCCGCTGGTGCTGTATCTCCCTCTGCTTCCACCCTGCTGCACCCCGGTGTACATGGGGAGATGCCCCCTGGTACCCCCACCCCTCCTCCTGCCCCAGAAAGGGATTTTACACCTGGAAATGCATTTTTGTCACCCAGCAATGTCACCTTTGGGATGTGGCGAGTCCTTTGGGGAGCAGGGGCCCAACCGGCCACCCTCCCCACGGCTCCATCCAGCTCCGGCATCTGCATCGGGGCAGCGGCGTTGACTCACGGACCGACCTCGCGCGTCTCCCATCCGCCCAGCTGGAAAATCGGGTCGGACCGGGGCCCGGCGGGGAGGGAAAGGCTGCGGCTGGGCCGGGAGACAGCAGCGGGCTGCGGGGAGCACACGGTCCCGGCCAAAGTCCCCGGGTGTCGGTTAATGGTGACCGAAGCAGCCGGCAGCCTCCCGCCCACCTCTGCCAGGACATCATTAATCTTGGTGGAAAAGCATCAGGGCTCCTATCACGGAGAATGGCCCCGCTGATGAGGCTTATAAATTACAGCCCCCGGTGCTGCGGGGGAGGCGGGGATCGCTGGTTTGCGGGGGGCAGGGTGTGAAACAGCCCCGTGTAGCCATTGCTGGAGGGTCCCCGAGCTCCCCTGAGCCCAGCGGCCGCCCCGTGCCTCAGTTTCCCCACCCAGCACCCGGGGATCACGCAGCCGCTGCGCGTGTGGGTGTCGGCGGGCGCTCAGATAAGGGTCAAAGCGCGATGATATAATCCTGCAGGAAATGAGCTTGAAAGTGGACCAAGCCGCAGATGAAGCGTCGCATTGTTTTGGCAGGGAGAGGGGCCGGCGGCACCGCGACCTCAGCTCCCCGGCCGGTCCCGTGGTCCCGGTGACTCACGGCCCGTGCTCGATTCGGGATGGTTTGCAGAGGGACGTCACCCTGGGGTGCAGGATGTCGTGTTGGGAAGGCACACCCCATTTGGCAATGCTCCCAAGGGCTTGGATTTGGGGTGCAGACCCCCAGCCCTGGTACCCACCTGGAGCATCGCTCCCATGGCCAAACCAGCGGCTGCACCCAGGGCTTTCCCTGTGGCCGGTCCCGGTTTCCCCAGTGGGACGGGCACAACTGGTGCGATGGCAGGTAGGAAAGTAGGTCAGGAAAAGCCCTCACCCTGCGTGCGGAGACGGCGAAAGCTCGGCCCCCCCGGCTCCTTTCATCCCCATCTCTCCAGAGGCTGCTCCAACATCAATGCCGGCTCCAGGCACCCCTGGGAATTGGGGGGGCCGCTGCATCTCGCTTTCACCCCACTCCCGTGGGGCACCGGCCGCTCCCAGTGGAGTTTTCCGAGCGCTTTGATACCCATCGGATGAAAGGCACCCGCTGTGGGCACAGTGGGAGCATCCCCCTTTGGGATTCCAGAGCTGGGGGGATGGATCGGAACCCGAAGCAAGAGTGTTATTTGGGGATGGAGGTGTTTGTGGAAGGTTTTGATGGCCATGCAGGGGTACGCTGGGGGTCATAGCCATTGCCTGGCAAACCTGAAGCCCCATCGGGCTCCTGCATGGGGACCTGTCCCCCTCCCTGGGCTGCCATGAAGGTTGATAACACGGCTCCATGTCCCAGCTGACAGTGACTCTGATGAGACACGGTGGGACTGTCCCTGCCCTTGGCTTCTTTTGGGTCCTCAGTGGTGGCGGTGACACCTGGGACACCCCCAACCTTATGTGTTTCACCATCTCCTCCCAGCTGGCATCTCGGGGTGCAGGATCTGGTCTGAGCATCCTGCACCCCCTTCCCAGGCACCAGAGCATCCTCTTTGCAGCTTTTCTCACCTCTTTCACCTTGTGAATTTTCGGGTTGTCCTGTGCAGGGACAGGGGACATTCGATGAGCTGTTGGGAGGTCACAGGGTGCAGCGGAACCAGGAACATCTTTGGAGCCCATCGGGGTTTTTTTTGGCCACGGCAGGGCCTGACTCATTGCCTGAGGAGGATGGAGAGTATGTAGGGGGAGCTGGGCACCCCCCGAGCCATCGCTGCCCTGCATGGGGTGATGCAGCAGCTTGGGTTTTGCTCAGCACTTTTATTTTCAAGAGCAACGGGGATGGTTTTGCTCGGCTGGGGCTGAGATGGGGCAGATAAGGGCTGCCAGGCTGCGGTGTGACATTAAAGAGCAGCGCCAGGAAGGGGAGAGGAGGGGGTGACAAGTTTCAGATCAACAACAAGCCCCGTGTCCCCCGCTCCACCACACCACAGCCATGTCTCGGGATGGAGGTGGCAGCGTGAGCTGCTGGGGTCCCCTCGTCCCCGGGGAAAGTCCCTCTGGCCAGGGAGGGTGATGCTCCACCAGTGCAGAGGGGGGGATTTGGCACAAGGGTGCATGGGATGCAGCAGGATCCAGCCCCAGAGCATCCCCCCCACGTCCCAACCACCACCCAACCTTCCTGACCCCCTTTCCCTCTCTCCCCAGTTCGCTGGCCGCTGATGAAATTTGTGAAGAAGTATCGGATGGGCTCCCCAGTGGCCGCCACCCAGTTCCTCACCAAACACTACGAGGATTAACACAACTCATCGAGATCCCCCGTGATGCGTCCACCCTCTACCAGCCCCGCTGGGCAGAACGAACCCCAGCTCCTCCTCTTCCAAACCATGGGGGGACTCTCCTCTCAGGGTGACATCCTAAGCATGAAGGCAATGCCAGGCATGGCCCAGGATCACCCAGGATCACCAGGGGATGGGATGGGATGGGATGGGATGGGATGGGATGGGATGGGATGGGATGGGATGGGGATGGAGATCAGGATAGGATGGGGTGGGGTGGGGAGGAGGATGCAGATGCAATGGGATTGGGATGAGGATGGGGATGGGATGGGATGAGGATGAGGATGGGATGGGGATGGGGATGGAAATGGGATGGGTCCATCTGGGGGGACCCTCGGTGACACCACGCGGGGTGACACTGTGGGAACTGGTCACTGACTCCCTTTTCCCCCACTCATTGCCTCGACCAGCTTCTTTCGGAAAGCAAAACCAAAATTAAAGCCGTAAATCAGAAGAGCTCTGCCTGCTGGCCACTTAGCCGGACCTCCCTTTTAATTAGCTCTTTAATTAGGCTTTCATCTAGGACTCGGTTTTCTCCGAGGCTTGGATTCGCCCTCCTTGCAGCGCGTCCTTGGTGGCTCCGCTGTGACAAGGCTGATTTTATCCCGCCGCTGGCCAGGAGCACTTTGAACAAACTACGGGCAGCGAGGCCCCAGGAAGCGTTTTGCAGGCTGGGGAAACTGAGGCACAAAGGAATGACTCGCTCACAGCCCTACGGGGAGGTTTACCATCATTCAGACGGGATGACGATGCTCCTGTTGCTGCATCTCTCCCCTGCATCACCCCCTGGGTCTGTCCCAGAGCAACCTGCTCCCGATAAAAGGGAGAAAAGGGGTCTGTGACATCCCCAGCAGTGAGAGCAGCTTTCACTCCATGCCGGGGGGTGTTAAACGTGGCCGGGACTTTCCCTCCAGCAGGAAATGGCTGTTTATTGCCTCGCAAGGGCTGAATCACGCAGGCGCATCGCACGGGTCCTGCAAAGCTCCGCCGGCCTCGTGTCCCACCGGGAAGGGTCGGGGTGAGGGGACAAGGGGGACGCTGGGGGTCCCGGCTCCCCCCGGGGTACACGCCACTGGGTGAAGCTGCAGGACACAGCGGGGAAGGAGAACAACAAGAAAAGGAAACCGCGTGAGATACCGCAACCCAGGGAAAAAAATACAAACCACGCTGCCCGGCTTTGCCATCGGCGTTAAAATTAGCAACAGGGGAAATGACACTTCGAGATGTCATGGAAGTCTGCTAAAGTTGGATTTCTCCTTCTCTTTTTCTATACTTACACTCCGTTTAGGGTGTAATTGGCCCGTTAGGTTAATGCGGAGGGACCGGTGTAAATGAAAGGTCACGCTTTGTTGACATCCTGCAGCCAAACTATAGTCATCCTTTCCTCCCTGCCTTTAATTCCTTGTGGCTGGTGTGTTTATTTTTGGTGGAATGAGGAGAGAAAAGGCAATCGGATGTTTGTCCTTCTAGGAAATTATCACCATCATTCTTGGTTTAAATTTGAGCTGAGGATGAGAGGAGTCAGACGCTTGGTGCGGGATGGGATGGGATGGGATGGAGATGGAGATGAGGATGGAGATGATGGAGATGGAGGTGAAGATGGAGTTAAGGACAGGGATGGGGATGAGGGCAGGGCCAGGCATGGAGAATGAGGACGGAGATGGGAATGGGAATGAGGAAGAGGATGGGGATGGGGCTGAAGATGGGGACAGGGATGGAGTTGGAGATGGAGGTGGAGACAGGGACCGGTGCAGCCAAAGGACCAGCCAGCCCGGAGCCACAAACCCTCACCTGGATGCACACAAGGCCTTCACAGCATGGAAAATATTAATTGTGGGGTTTTGGTTCAATTTTGATAATTTACAAAGAAAGAAGGAAAAAAAAAAAAACAGGAGGAAGCCACATAGAGTCACTTCGTGCCGGTCCCACCCCCTTTATCTGTCCTTCCATTCGCTCACCATCAGTACAGGAGAGAAAAGAGAAGCTGAGTCTCTCACTGCCTAAATGTAGAAAGTTTTGCTTCTAAATCAGTTTGTGATGGAAAGGAAACACGTCACGTCCCGGGGGAAGTGGCTGGTTTTCAGCAGCCACAACCCCAGCGCTGCAATGGAACAGCCCAGCACTGAAATAGCTCCACGCTCTGTTATTGTCACCAATATAGATTTTTTTTTTCTCTGTCTACATGTGTCATTTTTAGCATCCAGAGGAAGTTTTATTTGTATTTGTTACCTTGAATTTCCACTGTCGTGGCTTTTTAAACATTTTTAAAATTTTTTTTCTTTTTACATTTGAAGATCCAGGAAGGGGGCAGGAAAAAATAGAGCGGAGGGAGCTCAGGTGCGATGGGCTCGATGGGTGGAACGTGGTACCCGCGGCACCGCCGGCCTCTCCTCCTGCATCTCCCGAGCATCCCGGTGTGAGTGCACCAGCCCTGCAGAGCCCGGGGGGGCTGAAATTCAACAGGCGTATGGAAACACGTGTGGGTTTAGACTCTTCCAGCCCCTTCCTAGAGCAAACCCACCCGCTCGATGGGACAACCAAGGAAGAGGAAGACTCGGGGTTTAAAAACTATCAGAGTGCTTGTGAGAATTGCATGTTCCTGGTGAGCAACGGCAGCTCCCAGCAGCACATTGGGGGGTGTTTCTTTACAAAACCGGGCTGGAGGCCAGAAGAAGCCTGTGCTAAATGCAGTCCCGAAGTCAACAGGGTAATAATTACCTATTTTTAATGATTATTGAAATAATTACTGTAATGAGAAAAAGTCTCAGCCCTTGTCTCAAGAGGAGGTCCCATTCCCTGATGGAGAGCATCACCCCTGTGGTGGGACCACCCCGGGAAAATGCAGATTATGGGGCAGGGGATGTTAAGGAACAGGTAGTGGGGGCTGCCCCTTGCACCCCCTTGGCCTTGGTGGCACATGGGGACAATACAGGGACAACCCAGCTCTCCGGGAGCAAAGTGATGGCAGCAGCTCCCCCTCGCACAGGTCCTTGCACAAGAAGGGATTAGCAGGATCAGCTGCTGATGATCTAAGCGCATAACTATATCAACCTGTGAATTAATTAATGAGATCTCACACTCCACCATGGCACTATCTGCAGATCTGATGCACTCCTCAAGCACTCAGTGAATTAAGCCTTGCTGCAACCCCCCGCCCCGGGGAAATAGGTCAAGATTGTTAATCCCCAGGTGCCAGTGAGGATGAGGTGGGGATGCACACAACTGCACATTTTGGGTGTCAACGCAGGAGATTTTTGCAGGCAAGCCAAGCACCAACATCCCCATGGGACTGGGAGGGGACTGGGCTCCCTGGATCTGCCCCGGGTGGGCAATGGGCATGGCTGGTGGGATGCTTTGGTACCCGGTACTGTGGATACACAAAACCCCCAGCCCGGGGGTCCTGGGGTGCAGGGCTGGGGCTGGTGCTGGGTGCGCACAGCAGGACCCGCGTTCGGGATGCTGTGGATTCCTCCCGGTGGCTCCAGGAGCGGTGACCCGGCAGCCGGGCGGGCCCTGGGAGAGGCAGCCTGGGCTGCGGCAGGAATTTAGGGCTCCTGAAGTAATAGGGGAAGGCGTGCGAGGCGAGGACAGGGACACGTCCCCACCTCTTGCATGCCACGCCAGCACCCGGAGCGGACAGGCAGGCAGCAAGAGGCACACAGGATGCTCCTGGTGTGATGGTTTCATTCATTAGTAATAATAATTAATTCTTATTGGGCCTCAAAAACGACGCGTGTTGTCAGAGGAGCTTTGCAGGGCTGTCTGGAGGAGCCCAGTCCCCCTTGGATTTGGGGGTCCCGGTTTCCCCATCCCACTCATGGTGGCTCAACGGGATGCAAATGCTGCTATTGAGCACAAGACGCTGCCCCGGATGCCCAGACATCCCATCAAGGGATGCTCAGCAGAGACCAAAACCAGCGTTGGGGTTGAGTTTCCTCTCCCAGCTCGCTCTCGGCGTCGGCCGGGCCGGCTTTGGGAAGCTCCCAGCCTCGCCCGCTCCGCCGCCAGCACCAGCACCCTCAGATGTGGTTTGCCCCAAACATTCCTCAGTAGAAAAAGCAAACAAAAACCAGGTTGTCGATGGGGTGACCCCGGCCCAGCAGGAGCACCCACCGCTCTCGGTTGGTGCCAGGCGCCCCTGCCTGCACCACGCAGCCCCTGGCTTGTCCTCACTCGTCGGGAGCGCCTCGCTTCCCATTCCCTCCTCGCATCCCCGCGGGTCCTCGGCTAACCTCACATTTCCTCATCGCTAGGAAATGGCTAATTCCCCCGGGCTGGTTTCAGTGGATGCGCAGATCCCTCCTCGCCTTTGGCCTCTCCCCAGTTTCTCTGCCTGTGGTTAAAGCCGAGCCCTGCAGCGCTTTCCCAGCCTTGGACATGCATCCCCTGGCACAGCATCCTCGGATGGGCACCCACACGGTGCCGGGGGATGGATTCACCCCCAGCTCTGTGCTGTGTTCATGCAAAGTCAAGCCCCTTCCCTTTCAGGCAACATGTGAGGATGGAATTTCTTATTATGAGAGTGCTGAAACACTGGCCCAGGTTGCCCAGAGAGGTGGTGGATGAGCCATCCCTGGAGACATCCCAGGCCAGGCTGGACGGGGCTCTGAGCAACCTGAGCTGGTGAAGATGTCCCTGCTCATGGCAGGGGTGGCACTGGGGGAGCTTTGGAGGTCTCTTCCAACCCAAAATACCCTATTATTCTGATTCCCTGGCATTGCTGATGGACACGGAGGATTTGGAAAGTCTCTGCCGTGCTTTGGTGCCGGTTGCGCCACGAGCTCCGGTCCCATGAGGGAACTGCTCGCATCTCCAGAGTTGTGTGTCATGGCACGGTTCTCGGAGCTGAAACGCAAGCATGCATTTCCTCTTCTGTTTCTTGGTTTCAGGTTTTAAAAAAAAGCCCCAAACCCCTCCGTAGTATCTCTCTGTAAACCCTGCACTGCCTGGTCACTCCAGGGTTCCTGGACGGAGCCACGACACAGAGGTTTGTGCTTGTCCCATAACGTCAGCGCTGGTTTTGTAGCCCCGTCTCCGTCAGCTCTGCCCCGATCGCTGCCAGTGGTCCCCAGGCTCCGAACTCGGTCGTTCCCAGCGGTGCTGCTCCCTCAGGACTGCTTTTTGCTCTGGATTTACTATTTCATTTTCCTGCTAATCACACTGTCTCCTTATCTCTGGGTCACACTGCACCGGCTGCCACCACTATTGTTCCCCTGCTGCGGGTTGGATAATAACAGGAAAGACTCCGGGCTTGCAAACCAAAACCTGTCGCGGACTTAAATGACCCAGAGGTTCCCAGGTCCCCTCGCTGCCACAAGCCGGAGTCACTCGCTGACCCCAGGCCCTGAGAGCGGCAGAAAATCATGGGATGCTCTTCGGGGTGCACAGCACAGCTGGGCATCCTTGCTGTGGTGTGATGCGGGGAAGGGGACGGCGGTGATGGGATGCAGGCAGAGCATCCCCCACCACACCCCATGCTGCTGCGGGTGTTTTCCTGGTCTCCAGCCAGTTCCCAGTGCTGCCACCTTCAGGGACCATCCCCTGGGCCACCCAGCACCCATTTTCCTGAGCAGGATGCTCAGGGTTACCCCAGGTTCAGCAGGGGGGGTCTGCAGCACCTCTGTGCTCCTAAGGGCTTTTCTGCACCCCCGGAGCTTTCCACACTGGTGCTGCGCAGGGCAAGACAAGGCTGGTCTTGCCAGTGGGGAAACTGAGGCAGGAAAGGCCTCCAGCAGTGCCCCAGCCTGGCTCCTGTGGGGACACACACAGGGACCAACCCAGCCAAGCCACCAGCAACATCCCGAGGGTGCAAGTTCTGCCCACGGATCCCTTCACCCCCCAAAAAAGAGGAGGGAGGAGGGAGGCGTGCGTCTCCTTTGCCATGCATATTTCAGTGCGAGTGGTTCTGGATATTTCCGGAGGAGGAGGGTGTGTAGCTTTTCACAGGCAAATCAGGAAAACCTAGGTGAGGCGGGAGACGGCGTTGTGGAAGGACGCAGGCCGTGCCGGGAGGGTGTTGGTCCGCGATCAGGAAGGCTGTCCAGCACTTTCTCCTGGCTGCAGTTCTCCCAGCCAAAGTTTGGCCTGAAATGAGGATTTCCCACACCCAGCCGCAGCAGAGAAAGTCTCTCCTCCTCCAGAAATTACAGATTAGCCCGAATCCCATCCTTAATGGTGCTGAGCATCTCCCACATCCAAGCCCTAGGTTGCCCAGAGAATAAATTGCTGCTCATGCAGCATCTGCCACATCTGGGCAGCCGGTGTTTGCCAGAGGGAGGTGACACCCTCAAAGTGCCGCATCCCACCCGTGCAGCCTCATCGCTTGCAAACAAACCACTGGCAGCCCTGAGAAACTCCGGCGTCTTCATCAGATACCTCCACGACACCCACCTCGCGGTTGGGGTGGCTGAAAGACTCAGGGGTTGATTTGTTCCCCTTCTCCAAGCTGCTCGAGAAGAGATTCTGTTGTCGACCATCCAAGCAGCTGCCTACGCACATGGCCCCGGTACAGTCATGCCTGGGGGTAGGAGGTAGGTGACCTTTCCAGGTCCCCACCAGCCACACTCTGTTTACAACTCTGTGACCTTACCAGCCCCAGATCTACATCTACAGCAAATCCAGGGGGGTGGGGAGGAAAACCTCCATGTTCTGCTAATGTAAGAGCCTCAAGCTTCATGTCTGAGCATCCTCTGTCATCCAGGGCTGGTGGCACAACCACGGCGGGTCCCCAGAGCCTAAACCCCACAGCTATGTGCTGTGCAAAGTTTCTCAGAGCTCCTGAGATACCAGACTGTGTAGTGGGATGGTGACGGGCATCTCTTCATCTCCCTCAGCCTCTGAGGTTCGGCTCTGTCCGAGCTTGACTCAAGCCCACCAGCGTGGTTTAGGGATGATTTTAATGAGAACGAGCATCCCATTTGCCTCACCAGCCTCAGGTTCTCCTCCCTGTAAGTACGTTTATGCTGTCATTAATTAGGTGAAAAAAAATAGCAGAGTAGTTCCCCGTTTAAAAGCCCGGCGGTCCCTGGAGAGCCGATGTGCAGTGTGGCCTCTCAGCACAGCCCGCTGCACCTGCAGCACTCACGGCACATGAATCACCCGCCGGGCGGCAGGTCCCTGTCACAAGACCGAGAAGAGCGGGCAGAAATCACCCATCTGCTGACAGCACCCAGAGGGACGTGGACCCGGTCCCCCTGGGGTGCCGGTGGGGTTTTGGCATGGGGATGGGTGTGCATTGCCCACCTGCAGCATCGCACAACCCCCAAGGGAGGAGCAGGGGCTGGGGGCAGCGGCGGCTCTCGGTGCTCACGTTTGCTTTATGGATAAGCTGCCAGCACTTTTTTGGTATTGGTATTATGGGGAATGAACCCATCTGTGACACCACTAAACAGTGTTAAGGCTTGTCCCGAGGTGCAGGGCAATGGAGAGGGTGCCAGCAACAGTTATTGGCATTACTGAGATGCCCTGATCAGGATGGGCTTCACATGGCCATAGAGACCAAAATAAGTGAAAGCTCTCGGCTGCACGTTCAATTTAGACCCAACTGTATTTAAAACCATTCAGAGCATCCCAGGTGAGATTTTTTTTTCTGCTTTCTCTGGGTAAACTACTCTGCTCAGGACTCTCCGATCCATTAAGCTGAGCTGTAACTAAGCCAGTCCAATCCCCACGCGGCCGTTTTCATGCCAATCTGAGGCTGCCTTGGTTTATTTTGGCTTAAGGCTGTTCCCCATCAACTGGTAGCAAGCTACTATTAGTAACCAAGACGGTGTTGGTGCGGGATTAGACCGTTCTCACAGGCTGGGCTTAGCAGCACACATCCCTCCTAGCCAGGCTTCTGGTCTAAACCAGGGCCCTTATGATTCAGGAGCTTTGAACCAGATTTAAACCCTGCTGCGAGGAGTTGGGGTTATTGCTGCACCCGCAGCCCCAGCTGCCCCGATTTGGGGGGGTCCCAGTGAGGAGCAGGTGGCACTTGGGGAGGGGATACAGGTGCACGTTTGGATGCTTGTGTGACTGTCATCCCTTTGCTCACAGTGTGGGGGGCAAATACCCACCCGGGTCCGTATGAGCCAAATACAGGGCTTGGCCTCCTTGGGGTGGGGGGAAACTGGGTTGCTCTGTGGCGGGACGAGGAATCAGGTCGGTGCCCGTTTGCTCCGGTGCAGCAATTCCCAACACAAGCCCCACCGGTGCCTGCCAAAAAAAAAGGCCGAGAAAACCCTCACCCCCCCGCTATAAAGTCTGGAGGAACTGGGGAGGAGTAGTGGGGGTGTTATGGGTCGGGAGGAGCGGCTCGATTCTGGGGGGGGGGCGTGGGAGCCGGACACGCAGCGGGAGACCCGCAGCATCCCCAGGATGCAGCCGCGCTCCGACCGTGGGAATGCGCTGATGGGGAATGGAGGAGCGGGGAGGGGAGGGGGGGGGCTCGGCAGGACACCCCCACACACACCCCGGGTCGGGGCGGTGCTGCCCCGGGGGGGGGTGCGGGCGGTGGGTCCCCCCCTCCGCGCAGCGCTCCGCGCCGCCCCAGCGCCGGGGGCACCGGAACCGGCCGCCAAAGAAGGCAGCGGAGGCGGGGCCGGATCCAGACCTTGTATGGCGCTTCCCCTCGGCCGCCCGCCCGCCCGCCGCCCCGTTCCCCCCCCCGGAGCCGCCGCCGCCGCGCTCCCCCAGGCCGCGCCGGGCCACGGGAGGGGCGAGGGGGGGCTGCGGTTAAAAGGGTGCAACGGGGGGAGTGGCAATGGGAGGGGGTGAGAATAGACTGAGGGTGCAAAGGAAAAGGGGTGACCTGCAAAGGATGGGGGGAGTGATAAGGGTGCAAAGGATGGAGGGGAGGTGGAAGGGATGAGGGGGCTTTGGGAAGGATGGAGGGGCTTTGTGAAGGAGGGGGGCCTTTGGGAAGGATGGGGGGGGGGCTCTGCGGAGGGTGGGGGTGCTTTTAATGAAAGCAGTGTCCTGCGATGGATGGGCATCACTGCAATGGATGGGGGGGCCTGCAGTGGATGGAGGGACCTAAAGTGCACAGAGCACACGGGCCAGCAGCCCCCCGCACTCATAAACAGGCCACTGTGGGGGCCCTCTGCCCCCCCCCACACCCAACACATGCTCCCCCCCATCCCTGCGCACCGCAGCATCCCCCACACCCCAAACCCCGAGGCTGCTGGCACTGCAGGGCCAAAATCCCCGCGCCCCGCAGCACCGGCACCCTCCTCCCCAGCCCCCCCCGGACCCCCCCGCAGCCGGCAGCGGGTGCCCGGGCCCCTCCAACTGCAGCACTCCCGTAGCACGGATTTCACTCCCATTGCAAAGCCGGCCCTGCAGGAATTGGGTAAGTGGAGCTATTGCAACACAGCATTTTTCCATACATTTGCTATATAACTCGGAGGGTTTTAAAGATAGCATCAGTTGGCACACTTAGCACGAAACCACCTAATTACTGACGCCTTGGAAGTGCCAAACTTTTAAAGGGGGGAGGTGAGGTTAAAAATCACAGGCGACCAACAAGTGTTACCTGTTTTAAAGTATTCAAAGCACTGCTCTCCATGGGACCCGCGGCATGGGGAGGGGGCAGCTCAGTGCAATGCCATCTCCTCTGTCACCACTAGCCAGGGAGGGAATTTTAGGCTTCTGCAGCTCCAGCGCCTTCCCCACTGACCTTCTCCTTCCCACTGAACTCCAGGCTCTGCCTGGCGCTGTGGTTTCCCCCGCACATCTCCCATCCCGCTTCTCCCGGACTGCGGGATGGGGTTTGTGGCCGGTTCCCCCCTCCTCCTGCTCTCCAGGGAGCTGGAGGGGAGGTGGGATAAAACCTCCAGGTAAGAGCCTGTCCCTGAGCATCCCCACGGGAGGACGCGGGGACGGGCACGGCTGCCCCCGCTCCTTCCCGGGGGGGACGAGCAATCCGGGCCGGCACCGGCCCCTCCGCGGGGGAAAACGGCATCGCTCGGCGGATGGGGGGTGTGTGCGGAGCGGGAGACCCCCGCCCGGCGCAGAGCACCAGTGTCCGGTGCAGGATGCCCGCTGCCCGGTGCAAGGTGTCCGATGCCCGGTACCGCTCTCCCGGTTGCCCGTTCCCCACGCTCGCCGGCCCCGCTTCCTGCTTTCTAATGTTCCATTGTGCGGAGCTTCCATTGTGACGTCTCGGCCTCGGCTCGGCTTTGTCTGTCCATATATGGGCAGCTACGTCACGGAGCGCTCCCGCCGCCCGAATAAATGGGCTGCGGAGTCCCCGGCGGAGCAGTCGGGCGGCAGCGAGGGAACCTGCGAGCGGAGCCGAGCGCGGGAGGGAGCGGGGCCGGGGCCGGGGAGCGGGAGCGAGCGAGAGGAGGGGTTAAATCCTCCCACCCGCTTCTACAACCACATCTGCCAGCCAGATCGCCCCCTCCCCCTCGAGGAAACACCACCAGGGACCCACGGAGGACCGCGCCCCCCCCGCGCCCCCTCCTCCGCGGCCACCCCCGGCTCCCCCCCCCCCCCACCTCCTCCGCCTCCTCCTCCTCCCCGGTCCCCCCCCCCACCCCGGCCCCCGCCCCAACTTTTTCTCTTGCATGATTTCCCTCGCACGGATTTGCCACTCGGATGTTGTTTCCTCGGGAGCTGAGCTCGGAGCCACGTTGAACCAGCCTTTTCCTCCAGTGCTATGACAGGCAAACTACTGGAGAAGCTGCCGGGGACCATGAACACTTTGATGAACCAATTGCCTGACAATCTGTACCCAGAGGAGATCCCCAACTCTTTGAATATCTTCTCCAGCAGCAGCGACTCGGTGGCTCACTATAACCAGATGGCTGCAGGTAAAGGGGGGGGAAGGAAAATGGGGAGAAGAGGGGGGGGGGGAGCCGGTGGGGCGAGGAGGAGGACGCTGTGGGTAGGGTGTCATGGAGCCTCGGAGGGAAGGGAAGCGCAGGGGCTGGGGAGCGTCCCCCCCCCGCACCCACCCACCCCTTTCCTCGCCGTGTCTCCGCGCGATCGCTGCAGGGCTCCGCCGAGCGCTGCTGCCGAGCCGCCGCCGCAGGTACGGGGACGGCGGCCGGGCTCCGTGGGGAGGAGGACACGGTGTTGCGGAGGGGGACGGGGAGGACGGGACGAGGGGAGAACGGCCCCGGGTCCCTGTGGCGCGGAGGGGCCACCCGCCCGCGCCGGGATCCGTGCGGGTGCGGAGGCGCCGCGGACGCGTGTGGCCGTGGCGGCCGCCCCCCGCCAAATCCCCGCAGCATGGGCTCCCCGGGACGCGGCACCGACTTTCCCGGAGCGCGGGGTCGGCGAAGGGGGGGAACGACGGGATGTGGGGGGCACAGGTGAGCGCCGAGGGTGGAGGGGGTGTCCCCCCAAGCCTCGCCGGGCTAAACCCCCCCCCATCTCGTGTTTCTCCTCGCCCGGGGCTCGGCGCAGGGAAGGCGGCGAGTCGGTAACGGCGTCGGCGGCCGCAGCCGGCTCCGCGGAGTGCCCAGCGCTGCCGGGGGCTGGACGGGGAGGAAGCCTACCTGTAGCCGCAGGTACCTCCTTCCCCCAGCCCCACCCGCGGGGCGGCGGCGGTCCGTCCGTCCGTCCCCCCTACTCGGGGTAGCCCCGGTCCGCTCCCCGCGGGGGTGGCGGGGGCGGCAGCCCGGCCCCGCATCGCCGGGACCCTCGGCAGCCAGCGCCGCAGTACGCGGAGAGCGGAGCGGGAGGGAAGCAGCGAGGGGTAGGAGGGAGCGGGGCCGGGGGGGGCCCGGCGCATCTCTGGTGTCCCCCCCACCCCAGCCCGGGGCGGCGCGGCCCTCCCGGCTCACCCTGCCCCGCTTCTCTCGCACTTTGCAGATAATGTTATGGACATTGGCTTAGCGAACGAAAAGGCCGGTCAGGAACTATCCTCCTATTCGGGGACTTTTCAACCTGCCCCGGGCAACAAGACTGTCACCTACCTGGGGAAATTCGCTTTCGACTCGCCCTCCAACTGGTGCCAGGACAACATCATCAGCCTGATGAGCGCGGGGATCCTGGGGGTCCCGCCGTCCTCGGGCGCGCTCACCAGCACGCAGAGCTCGGCGGGCAGCATGGGGCCGCCGCAGGGCGAGGTGGACCAGATGTACCCCGCGCTGCCGCCCTACTCCTCCTGCAGTGACCTCTACCCGGAGCCCGTCTCCTTCCACGACCCCCAGAGCAACCCCGGCCTCACCTACTCCCCCCAGGATTACCAGGCGGCCAAGCCTGCCTTGGACAGCAACCTCTTCCCCATGATCCCAGACTATAACCTCTACCACCACCCCAACGACATGGGCACCATCACGGAGCACAAACCCTTCCAGAGCTTGGACCCCATCCGCGTCAACCCGCCCCCCATCACCCCGCTGGAGACCATCAAGGCCTTCAAGGACAAGCAGATCCACCCGGGTTTCGGGGGGCTGCCGCAGCCACCCCTCACCCTCAAGCCCATCAGACCCCGCAAGTATCCCAACCGGCCCAGCAAGACGCCGCTCCACGAGCGGCCCCACGCCTGCCCCGCCGAGGGTTGTGACCGTCGCTTCTCCCGCTCCGACGAGCTCACCCGCCACCTCCGCATCCACACGGGCCACAAGCCCTTCCAGTGCCGCATCTGCATGCGGAGCTTCAGCCGCAGCGACCACCTCACCACCCACATCCGCACCCACACCGGCGAGAAACCCTTTGCCTGCGAGTTCTGCGGCCGCAAGTTCGCCCGCTCCGACGAGCGCAAGCGGCACGCCAAGATTCACCTCAAGCAGAAGGAGAAGAAGGCCGAGAAGGGCTCTACCGGGCAGCCCCCCGCTGTGCCCCCCGCCGCTGCCACCGCCACCTCGCCCCCCGTCGCCCTCGCCCCCGCCGTCACCACGTGTGCTTGAGGGACTGTGGGGGCCGGCGTGGTGGCACCCCCTCTCCTTCCTTGTCCTCCGCATCGCTCTGTGCCCGGGGGGACCCCAGGGATGGCCTCGCCCCCCGGGTTCAGGATGCCCGGGGGCTGCGCTGCACGGGTCCACTCTGCCTGCACTCGGATTGACCGGGTCTAAGCTGCCCGCACCCGGATCCTGCCTGCACTTGGATCGCCGGGACCCGCACTGCCCGGATCGCCCGGACCTGCGCTGCCCGCATCGGGGCTGCCCGCACCCGGATTGCCCGCACTGCCCGCGTCCAGCACCCGGGTTGTCCCGACCCGCACCGTCTGGATCCCGGCTGCCTGTTCCCGCACTGCCCGGGTCCGTCCTGCCTGCACCCTCCTTGCCCGGACCCGGCTCACCCGGATCCCCGCACCCCGGCGACTGGATCCCTGCTGCCCGCACTTGGATTACTCGCACTTCCCGGATTCGGGCTGCCCGGCCCCGGATTGCCCAGACCCGGATTACCCAGTCCCGGATTGCTCAGACCCAGCTCCCCCGGCTCCGGCTCTCGGGGCTGCCCGCACCCCTCTGCCCGCACCCCGCATCCCCCCGGGGTCCAGCCCACCCGCACGCAGCTTTTCCCGGCTCCGGGAGCTGCAGATCTCGGGGATCTCGGTTGACCTGGATTCCCGGTACCCGGGATTCGACCCACCCGGTTTCCCCAAGGGTTGGGCTGGGCAGGATCGGGCCCCTCCTGGATCCGACCCGCCCGGTTCCCCCCGCGGGGCTGGGCTCGCCTGGATGCGGGTGGGGTGGATGGATGGAGCCGATCCGGCTCCTCTCCGCCTCGCTGGGCCTGGATCCAGTCCCCTGGATCCCCCTGGATCCCCCTGGATCCTCCTCCCCTCTAGATCCCCCCTGCCCAGGCACCGCAGGTAAGCGGGCTCGGGTCCCCCAAACCGGGCGGGGGGCGGCTCTGCGGGTCCCCCCCAACTTCGGGGGGCAGCGGGAGCAACGTCCCGGCAGCAGCTTTTGGGTGGTTTGTTTTTTCCTTTTTATTTTTCCTTTTTATTTTTTCCTTTTTTGTTTTCCAGCAGAAGGGAAAAATCTTTACAGAAACGCAGGAAAAAAAAAAAACCCACAACCCCAGTATTTTGCCGAATACTTTTTATAATGTGAGATGTTTTTATTTTATTCTATTCGGTCACTTTAAACCAACCAACCGACTACGGAGGAGAAAAATCAATTAGTCCTCTATTTTATTTCCTTCTTTTCTTTCTCCTTCTGGTATGTGCATGTCATTGCATGACTGCTCTGATTTTTTTCTTCTTTTGTTTTAATAAAACTGTGCTCAGACATTTAAGCTAAACTAAGCAAAAATAATAATAATGACTTAAACTAAACCATCTTTGTTGCCAAAAGGTCGTGCTATCCAGGTTTGGTGTCTGCATGTGAAAAACAAATACATTAAAAACCTACAAAAAATAAAGAGAGGAGAAAGAACGCAGTCTAATTTATGTGAACCGAAAGGAACAAAAACTACCACAATCAGGTTTAACCACACGAACCTAAGGGAATGATATTTTTTGAAAGACTTTTGTATAAAGTTGAGTACTTAGAGAAAAAAAAAAAAATCATACCAGATGTAATATATTTTGTGGATGTTTTTATTTCTTGGATTTATAGTACCTTATACTAAGGTTAAAAAAAAAAATTATGCTTGATATTGTGAAAAGGTGATAATTTTCACACACATTTCATTTGCTCATTTGTCACGTTGTAATGCAAATATGATAGTTAATGCATACAGCATTTTTAAGGGAAAAAATCAGAACTATTGAACTGATGTATTGTTGTACCATTTGCACTGTGAGCAAATGCTAATGCAGTAAATATATTGTGTTTGCTGACAATCAAAAGCTGTAGTAAATATCTTTATTTTACCTTGCTTACAAAAGGTCTATATTGGTTTGGAAAAAGAGTCTCTAATATGTACAGGGGGGGTGTTAAAATGGCTCGAAATGTGTCGGACGGTGCCTCTTTGAAACCTGTTTGTACTTTTTTTTCCTAGTGTTGTATTTTCTTAAATACTTTATTTTTTTAATTATGATTTATTTTAATAACCCAACTTCTTCTCAGCCCCCCCCCACTTCTCCTTCAGTTCTGTTCGCAGGACAAGCCAAGACCATCCGCCCAGGACACCGGGTGATCCCGAAGGCGACCGCGTTCTTACATCCCCCCCCTTTTCCCGGCCGCGCAGGAATGGGGTGAACCCCGAAGCCCCCCCACCCCAAAACCGCCACATCCTTGGTTTGCCCTTGACCTCGCGTCTTATTTTCCTCCCCGCTCGTGCCGCCGCCGCCTTGACCCCGTCACCGTTCCGCCGCCGGTTGCGTCTGTCGGATAACGGTGGGCGAAAAGAGGATCGCGCCGCTTCAGCCGGTAATGCCCCCGCGCCTCTCGCCGCCCAAATCGGCCCAGGTACCGCAGCCCAGAGGGGATTTTTGCCAAGCCGGGCGGCTCGGGTTAAAAATAACCCGCTGGATTTCACAGCCGGCGCTTGTATGGGTGGGAGAAGGAGCGGGATGAGATTTGGAGAGCGGTGGCCCACAATGGTTGAACCCTTTGCTCTCTTTGCTCTTTGAACCCCGGCTCTCCTGGAGCGGGAGGATGGTGATGGTTTGGGGGTTCCTTGGTCCGCGTGGGTCTGGTTCTGCTGGGCTGGAGCACGACTGGAGTGGTGGAGCATCCCACAGGGTTCCCCTTCCCCAGGGCTCACTGGTGGTGCCGGTGGCCGCATTGGCACTGTGGTCGTTCCTGGGTGTGGAGGCACCAGCACCATCGCCGAATTTCCCCGTCTTTCCATTTGCACCCACAGCCGGGGTCTGGAGGAGCAGCTGCTCCCCAGCTGTGCCCGTCCTGGGGTTCCGCTGAGCTCCCCGCCTTGGAGAGGCTTTAATTTTGGGGAGAACCCAGGGGTGGAGGGTGCCCGGTGCGGCTGCTCAGGGACTCGCGGAGACTGTCCCAGCTGGGGACGGGATCTTGTGGTGTTGGGGGAATCGGCTCCCATGTCCTCGAGTGGATTCCTGGGTGGTTGAGCCTTTGGTGACCGTTAAGATGAGGCCGGAGCGGTTGCCGGGTTCGGTGTGGGACAGCAAGGGTGGCGCGGAGTCAGATTGAGCCCTTCCCTCGGTGCTCTGAGCATCTCGGAGGTCCTGCAGTGATCAGGGGCTGCCTCCTGGTTTCGGGGACACCGGTGTCCCCTCGTGCGGCTTGGGACAAGCCAAGATGGGTGCATATGAACCGGAGCTGCCGCGGACACCATCCGCTGGCACAGGGAGAGCCACCGCGGCCACCAGCACCATCTGAGGGTGCCGTGGAGGTGGTTGCACCCATCTCCACCGGTGCTGGAAGACACTGGAGATGCTGGGCACGGCAAAGGCTGCCGGGAGGTGCCACAGCAGCGTCACCGCACCCTGGCGAGGTGCCACCCGAGATGGCTCCAACGCTTTGGGCTCCTTTCCTGCAGTGAGGAGGAGGAGGGAAGGAGCCCATCAGGTGTCAACGGGGCATCGCGGCCCCGGGCTGGGGACCCGGGCGCCGTGCGGGACCCCGTGCGCGTGGAGCAGGAAGGTGAGGAGCACCCTTGGGTGGCGAAACGCGTGGAGCGCGTGCGGCACCTTGCACGAAAAATGTTGGTTGCTACGGAAACACGGCACTTTCCATCCCCGTTCTGGGCTATCTGTGTTCTGGGGAGGAGGGAAGGGCTTGCCTGTCATGTACCAGCTCAACACAACTTGCTGCCTTTCCCTTCTCGACGGCGGCTCCGGGTTCCCGAGGAGGCCACCAACACCTCGCTCCTCGCTGCTGAGGCTTTGCACGTTGTTGTTGGAAGCCAAGAGCTCTTCAAGGGATGGGATTTATTCTGAGGAGCCGCGCCAAGAGCTGAGACCCCATTCCCGGGGCTGGGAGCGACGAGGACCCGCACCCAGAAGCTCCTGGTTTGCAGCTGGTGGATCTCGATGGTGCTGGGATCCTTCCCCGAGCTTCTTTGGCCACCGGCTCGGCCTCTCCTGCTGCCCCAGCAGGACACATCTCCTGCAGAAGGTCTGGATGGGTTCCGGATCCCCCAAACCTCGTCTCCCTGTGCCAGCGCCACGCGGATCTGTCCCCCCCTTTCTTCCCCATCCCCGGGTCCAACCTCTGCTCTCGGCAGAACCTTTTGGACGAAGAGCCTGGGGACAGGGTGACATGTGGCAGAGCTTCCACAGAAGATGCTCCTCAAGCCCCGTGGCCATGGGGACACCCAGGACCTGCTTGTCCCAGCTCTGCTCCTTGCAGCTGTGTCCCCTGACCTGCATGGGGTGACACCGTGGGGACAGTGACCGGGAGGAGCAGTGTGTCCCAACGGCTGGCGGGAACCACCAGCACCAGCCTCCGACACCCCCTCAGCACCCCAATATCAACCCCTTTCCACCTTTTGACCATGATCTGACACCGGCTCCTTCTCCCCATCCTGGCACAAAATCATTCCCTGGGTCTGTGCCACCGTCCCGGCCAGGTCTGTCCCCGTCCCTTGTCCCTTTTCGGACACCCTGGGCACCATTCCACCCAGCTCCATCCCCCCCACCCCATCCCTTTTGGGCTAATCCCCTGTCCTCACCGGTGTCGGTGACACCTTCCCAGTTTAGCATCATCCTCCCCGCCTGTAATTACCGTGCTGTTTACCTCCACCTGCTAATTGATAAAGCCACCCCTTGGCACCCAGCCCGGGGCCTCGTCCCCGTGCGCTGGCACGTGCCGGTGTCACCGGGACCGAGCCCGTGTCACCCGTGGGGACATCACCAGGGGCTGGCAATGGGGGTTCAGGGACACCCAGAGATCAGGGCGGGAGGGGGGGGTGTTGGCTTCATCCCACCGCCCCCCGGGGTCATGGCTGGTGGGGACAGTGCTGAGGATGGGGGCATTGTCACCAAAATGGTTTAAATGCCCCCCACCCCTGCTCAGCCTCCTGCAGCTGGATTTGGGGGGTTTCTCCCCAAAACTGGGGGTGGGAGCCCCCGGGGTTACAGCTGTTGGTGGCTGCTGAGGATGGTGCTGAAGACCTTGGGGGGGGTTTGGTCGCCATAAAGATTTCGCTGCCCCCCCCCACCCCATTCAACCTCCTGCAGCCCGATGTGGGGGGTTTCTCCCCGAAACTTGGGGTGGGACCCCCCGGGTTCACAGCTGTTGGTGGCTGCTGGGGACAGTGCTGAGGATAGGGGTGTGTGTGGGGGGGCTGGTCGCCAAAACAGCTTCGCTCCCCCCCGCCCCATTCAACCTCCTGCAGCCCGATTTGGGGGTTTTCTCCCCAAAACTGGGTGCTGCTGCTTCCCCCCAAAACGCGCCCCCCATCCCTGCTGCCGTTCCCGGGGCTCCCCTGCTTGCGGACAGCCCTGTCCCCCGCACCTCGCCCACCCCGGGGTGCTCCTGTCCCCCCCACCCCGCGCCTCTCCCGTTTTTTTGGGGCATTTTGGTTTATTTTGTTATTTTATTCCAGCACCGCCCGCCCCGTTTCCACACTTTGCACCAAAACCGGAGGATTTTAAGTATTTTCTCCCCACTCGCCCCCCGGACCCGTCCCGTGGCCACACGCTTTACCCCGTGACGTCACGCCCCCCTCCGTGACGTCACACGCACCGCGTTAACGCCCCCGCCCCTCCCGAAGAGCGTTCCCGGAAGGGGCGTGGCTAAGGCGGCGGCACTTCCGGGAGCGGCGCTGGGCGACCATGAGCTGGTGAGTGCGGGACCCCCGGGCCGGGCCCGGAGCCCCCGGGGACCCCCTCGGGGACCCCTCGGCACAGCGGCCTGGGCGTCGCCAACACCCCCCGGAGCTCGGCCCGGCTCACCGCGGCGCTCGGGCCGCCGGGCCTCGGCTTCTCAGCGCGGGCGCTGGAGGCCTCGGGGGACCCCGGTGTAGGCCCCGGTGTAGGCCCCGGTGTAGGCCCCGGTGCAGGCCCCGGTGCAGGCCCCGGTGCAGGCCCCGGTGCAGGCCCCGGTGCTGGGCCCGGTTCTCTCCGGGTTTGATCCCGCTGTAGCTGCCCCGAAGCTGTCCGTGTAGGCACAGATGCAGTATATGGGTGTTTAATACCTGAGGCCGGCCTGGCTTTCGTCCTGGGTGAGGGGGGAGCACAGGCAGAGCCCCTTGTCCCACCCCTTTGACCCCCCCTTGTCACCTGCTGTCCCCTCTTGTCACCCCCTTGTCCCCCGTTATCCCTCCTTCTCCCCTCCTTGTCCCCACCTTGTTCCCTGTTTTCCCCCCTTGTCCCCCCCTTGTCCCCACCTTGTTCCCCATTTTCCCCCCTTGTCCCCAGTTATCACCCCTTGTAGCCACCTTGTCCCTTGTTATCCCCCCATGCCCCCTGTTATCCCTCCTTGTCCCCCCTTTGTCCCCTGTAATCCCCCTTTGTCCCCTGTAACCCCCCCTTGTCTCCCCATTGTCCCCTGTTATGCCTCCTGTTATCCCCCCTTGCCCCCCGTTATCCCCCTTGTCCCCTGTTATCTCCCCATGTCCCCTCACCTCCTCCCAGCCGGACTCGCTGCCCCATCCCAGGCACTGCTGGGGGAATTTGAGGGGTCCCCAAAGATCCCTGGTGGCTCTGTGAGTCTGAATTTCTGTAAAACCCACCTGCGGCGCCGTTAAAGCTTTTTTGTTAAAGAAGAAATAAGTTCCTGCGTGTGTTTGAATGAGACTTGTGAAGGGCTCAGGGTGGATGTAGCGGTGTCTCTGGTGTGCTGCTCCTGCACATCCTGTCAGCGCTTATTCCGTTATATTAGGAATTAATCTTGGCCGCTCTGTGCGGTTTCTCATCCTGGATCGTCACGTAGGGCAACAGGTGGAGGATGTGCTGGTTTGAGGAGAAAAAGACCTTCCTTTGCCTGGCAATCTCAGGCTGAGTTTGGTGAAAACTGAAGATTTGGTTTGTGTTGGGAGCGGGGAAAGTTGTGTTCTGGAAACATAATTAAACAGTATAACGATGCGCACACAGGTACCTATTAAAATGAGGCCTTTTGCTTATAAAGACACACTTATCTGCTGGTTAATTTTTGTTCTGCTTTACTCATCTTGGGGCAGCTGCAATTATAGCCAGTGCTGGTTAATGAGGGTCTCGGAGCCGCCGTTCGCCTGGGTTGCCCTCGCGAGCTGTGCTTTTGGAAAACTGTGTGGTAGAAGAGACCTGCTCTACTCTCCTGCTTCGAGATATAAGAAATAAATATTCCCTTCATGTGATGGATGTGGAGTAATTGGGGTGCAAAGTGGCATCGCTTCCCCCTGTGCTTCCCAGCGTCTGTCCGACCATGCTGCTCCCCAGGGACATCGTTTGGGGACTGGAGCTTATGGCTTCCTTACGATACACGTGTTGTTTTGAGAGATCGGGTGTTTTTGCCTTTTTCTGGGGAAGAATTAAAGGTCATTGCTGGAATGAGGGAGGGAGGACTTAATATTCTGCTGCAATCTGAGTCTCCTCTTTCTTCTCCAGCAGCGTCACTGCTTCGGCGCCTCGTGGCTCCGCTTACGCGTAAGTGCGAGGGGCTGGGACCCGGCGGCATGGCAGGGACACAATCGCTCTCAGTTCGGCCTCGCTGTCCGTCTGTCCCTGCCGGCCCTCCTGGGTGACAGTTCACGCAGCTGGATGAATCGCCCCATTCACGGGGGGTGGCCGGAGTGACGTCCGCCCCGCAGCGAGGGGTTACACTCCCGGTAATAAATGCCGGCGTAGGGGGAACCGATTGTGCCGGGGTCGTGTCCTGCTCTTCAAACGTCAGAGTGAAACGTGCGCGGCCGCGATGCCGCTACTCGGAGGGGCAGGAGCTTTGTTCCAGCGCGGCGGGGCGGGAGGTTGCTTTGTGTTTGCTTAGTTCACGCGTGCGTCTCTCTCCAGCGTTAAATTCGGGGCAGCGTTGATCAAAAACCCCTTTTTTCAGGGGTCGCCTGTCACACACGATAGAGAGGATGGAGCTTCATCCTCAGCTCTGTCCTGCAGGTCACGCTGGGGAAGCAACACGTAACTCTGCTTCTAATTTTGCTTCTGTGCGCTTGTTACCTTAATTAACTTTTTTCCCGTGGTACCAACACATGAAAACTTTGCTCTGGAGAGCAAAGCGTCACCCGCTAGTGCCAGGGACTGGATCAAACCCCCAAATTCCCAACTCCTGCACCAAGGCAACTAGGCAGTGCTGTCTTTCTAGGCTGAGCTTTATTTAGAGCAGGAGTAGGCTTGTTTTGGGAGACAGCCTAGCATGGGCAGATGAGGTGTTTTCGAAATCTTGGTGGCTTTCTTTAGGTTTTACGCCATGGATGGGGGTCCCTTGAACACATCCGCATCCTCCTCTTCTTCACCGGTCCCCCACAGCCACGCGTTTTGGAGGAAAAAGTTGAAAATGCTCCATGGATTACCGTGGCCATCAGTCCTTTTAAAAAGATAAGAGAAATAGAGTAATGGTTTTCACTGTATCATCACCCTCAATTACCACAAGTGTTTAATTTGTGAGGATCTAAAGGATTTTTTAAGGTTCACGGAACCGTGTAAAACCAAATGCTGTTGCAACTCCTACCCAGCCTCCTAAATACCTCCTAAATTCCCAGCTCCTGCAGGTGATTTTACAAACGCAAAAGGGGGTTTTTAGCGGTGTGACAGCTCAATATCCAAGTGCTGCCTCTCGGCACCGCTGCAACAGCTGGTATTTACCAGGAGAAAAAAAATATGTGAAGCAAATGTTGATAGTGAGGCGGCGCGAAGCACGTGTTGTGTTGTTGCACCGCAGCGGATTATTGCTGTGCACGGGGGGGTTGCTGATGCCGGACTGCGAAACCATATGTCTCTTGGCAGGGAGCTCTTGCTGGGTGGACTGAGGAGCTGGCACCACTTGGAAATCGGGAGTGGGACTGTGTGCTTGTGCGAGATTGAGCTCCCCAGATCTTTATGGGGTGGGATCCAGACTTATTGTGAATGCGTGTTGCGAAATATTTAGGGATGGAGGTGAAGAAGAGGAGCTGCTTGTCTCAGAAAGTGGTTGGCAGGGTGGATTTTTGCGAGGGAAGAAAGAGAAGAGCGCGGAGAGGTGGCAGGGATAGGTGGGGTGTAGCATACAAGTGGGTTTGTTGGATGTTTATTTTCTTTCCTGTGGTTCTTCGGAGCTGTGCTGTGGCCACGTTGGGCAGGTGCGATGCAAACACAAACCAAGGCGCCGTTCTCTTCCCGGCAAATCAATATTGATATTTTTCAGAGCTCAAATCGCCTCGTGCCCAACAGCAACGCTCCCCCTGCTCCGGGTTTCAATGAAACCGGGATGTGGAGATGAGCACGGGATAAAATTAGATTGGATGAAGCAACCGGATACCAAAGTGGTGAGCGAGGTGCACGCGGCTCCCAAACACCATGTAGCACCCGTCCAAGGTGGTTTGCACATCCCAAACACCGTGTAGCACCCGTGCAAGGCGGTTTGCACATCCCAAACACCATGTAGCACCTGTGCAAGGCAGTTTGCACAACCCAAACACCATGTAGCGCCCGTGCAAGGCGGTTTGCACATGCCAAACATGGTGTAACACCTGTGCAAGGTGGTTTGCACATCCCAAACACCATGTAGCACCCATGCAAGGTGGTTTGCACATCCCAGAGGTATTTTCATGAAACTGAATAGCCAGCACCTCGGCTCCTCGCAGCATCCATCGCGGGGACATCGTGGGACCCAGCGTGGTCCTCGGAGCACGGTTAGCACGTGGTTATTTCTTAATTATTATTTTTTTCCGCCTTCTTTGTACAGGTAGCTAAAAACCCAGTGTTATAATTGAGCCACAACCGTGTTTCACAACTATGCTTAAAATGGATATTTTTGTAGCACAGTCAAGGCCTAAAACAGCCTTGCAAAATTCTGCTCGCCCACGCGCCTGGCG
This sequence comes from Streptopelia decaocto, assembly GCF_964273445.1. Taxonomy (NCBI): domain Eukaryota; kingdom Metazoa; phylum Chordata; class Aves; order Columbiformes; family Columbidae; genus Streptopelia; species Streptopelia decaocto. The sequence goes on from NC_138680.1 coordinate 3,432,720, forward strand.
TGAGTAATTTTCTTTTGATGGGTGAGTAAAATATCATTATTTTTTTTTTCATGCTCATCTTGGAATGGGTGGGAGAGTGGATTCTGACATTAGTTTTGATTTGCTCGGCTTGGTGCGAGATGCAGAGATACGAGCGGCCCCTGCCCCGAAGAGCTCGGGCACACGTCTCCGCTGCCCAAGTCGAGGAAAGCGCCTCGTTTTCCTCAACATAAAATGGGTGTTTGCATCTTTCCCCTTCTCCCCTGCCGCAGGGGCTCTCCCTGACACCTTTTTGTGGCTTAGTGCCTCCAAGTTCATAGGGATGGCGCTTTTATCTCCCCGCGTCGCTCCTCTCCCTGCCCCTCACCACCCCGTGACCTCCCTTCTCTCCACCGAAAACCCGAACCAGAATTTGGCGCAGAACCTCCCTCGACATAAGCTGTTTGTGATCCGTTTGAATAATTTTTTCCCTTTTTACTGTGTTTGGAGCGGTTGCCATGAGTCCCCGCGAGGCGGGGGGAGCGGGGTGGGACGGTGCATGCGGTTTCCATGGACACGGTTCCAGCGAGGCATCCGGAGCGATGCTGGAGATCTGTGTCTAACCCGCACTCGCCTTCCTGCCTTTCTCACCTGGGCAGGGCTGGGATCCCCTCTGGATCCCTCCTGGATCCCCCCCCAGATCTGGGGGTGCCACAGATTTGCAGCTTTTCAGGATTTTTAGGAAGCCAAAAGTCGCGAGACCCGCGGTCCACGTGCGCAGGTTGGTCCTTGAGCGCGTCACCTCTCCTCGGGCGCTGCCTTCAGCGCTTGTTAGGACTCAGGAACACTAATGAGATAATGAGTCCCGTTTCAGCAGGTGCTGATGATGGGCACAGCTGCCCTTGAACTTCCAGGTTGTCCTGGCTTTCCCGTATCGCACCTCAGAACGCTTTCCAAACACCGATGTCTTGTAGCGGCGCGCACCTGAGTGCAGAAGCTGTGGGGAGGAGAACCCCCCCGGCTTCTCCCTCCAATTAACTCAATAACGGCAAAAAGAAAATGAAAGTTACGCCCTCCATGTTCTCATCCTTCCGTGGATGCTCCCGACCTTCCCGGGGAAGTTTGCAGGAACACAAACACCTTGAGCCGAGTTGTGTCGCAGCGCAGGAGCTCGGTCCAGCCTGGACAAAGGGAAGGACTCGCCACGAACAGGGAAGGGCCCCCGGGGGCTGTTTCTGGGGTGTTTTGGGCTTCATAGATGAGCAGCTTTCCATGGATGGTTTCGTTGAAGCATCGGTATGAAATATTTGGGAAGAGCAGCCTGGGTGGGTTGGGGTGACCCCTGGCAGCATGGGGGCTTGTTCTCCTGTCTGCAGGCAAGAGAGATGTTTCCTTCTGGTGAAAGAATTGAGATTTTGGGTGGACATTCAAAGAGCGAAAAGCTCTGGTGGAAATCCAGGCTGCGCTGGCTTGGCTGGGGTTTGATGAGAGAAAAAAGAAAAAAGCCCTGAAAGTTTCCACGGGAAGTGGGCACTTCTCACAAAACACGAGTTGGGGTGGTGGCGTTACCCATAAAAACCACCAGTTTACACCGCGCTCAGACCCGCTGGTTCCTGGCAAACACCCACGGCTGAAATACTGATTTGGATGGTGCACGGTTGCCAGAGCTTTGGCGTCGCTTTTCCTAAGTTTTTGGGTTATTAACCTCTGAAATGTGGAGTGAGCGAGCGCATCGGCCCGGCCACAGCTCTCCCTGCCCTTTCCCTCCTGTGCTGCTCATCCATCCCTCCATCCCTCCATCCCTCCATCCCTCCATCCCTCCATCCCTCCATCCCTCCGCAGCCCCTGGGGCAGCAGCAAGCGGCTCAGCATCCCCAGTGATTTATCAGCTGTGGGTGAAAACGCTTGGTGCTTATCCCTTGCTTATCTGCTGGGAGTCTTCTGGGGCCTGATTAGGGGTTGTAAAGTGATTTTTCGGACGGGAAAAACGGTCACATCCACTGATTATTTATCCAAATGCTGACCGAGCTCCCCATCCTGCTCTGGGCCGGGGATTGAGCAAAGGTTTGATGTCCAATGCGCCAAAAGGACCATCACCTCCCTAAATTAGCACTGATTGTGATTCACGCCGGCAATTCCTCTGCGCCCGCGTTCCGGGGGAGAGGGAGCGATGTTTGAAACTCCCGCTCCCCGCAGACCTCACCGAGCTGCATTTCCCCCTTCTCCACTTGCGAGGTTTGTTCACAACTCTCCTGTGCATCCAGAGAAGAATCAACCGCTTTGGTGCGTGCGGTTTGCACGTGGAAAAGCCGAGTAAATAGACGACATTGCCGGGGAAACTTCAGAGAAAATCAACCACGGCTTCTCCCACCTTCCCCTCCCTGGGGTTCCTGAGCATGGCGCGTAGAAGCTTGCAGGATTCTCTCCACCCACACTTCTTTTTCCTACTTTTCGGCTTTTCCCACCCCCTCCCTGGGGTGTTTCGCCCTTTTCCCTCCCAGCCGAACCCCCAAACTCCGAGTGACGTCCCGGGGGGGTGCGGGGCTTGGGCTGCGGGGGGACGGGGCTGGGGAGGCTCCGGCTGTGACTCAGCGGAGCTCGCGCTCTTCAGGAACAGCATTTCAAGGGATTTCACACCCCAAACACAACCCCGGCTTTCTCTCGCTCAGCAGAAATGAGAGAGCAAAAAAACCCATCCAAAAATGCACCGATTCTGGTTTTTCTTTGGCGTCTGGAGGCACGTGCTCAGCTTTTAAGGTAACGGTGACAACGGTGCCGCGTTGGTAATCCAGTTAGAGACACCAACCCAAATCTCTCCAGCTTATACAATTCGCGTTATGCATTTCTTTAACAGAATAAAACACCCGGCAGCCCTTGATTTTTAAGCGAATGGTTGTAATGTTGCTGTATCAGGTATGTGTTGTCCCCCCATTTCAGAGCCTGGGACACCAGCTCACGGAAGGACAAATATTCTGGGTGCCCGCAGCAGTTTGGAAGCGCAGGGTGGATCCATTTGTTGTAAAAGCTTAGATAAAATCCATATTTCTCATCTTTTTTTATCTCCTTTACTGTCTTATGCATCTTCCCCACCCCCCAGAGCCGTATTAAAAGGCAAAGATTCAGAAACCAGGAAGATTATCTCAAAAAAAATTGTCGAATACACATGACTTGTGCAGGGTTATTTTGTAGAGGTTTTACCGAGACAGACATAATTAGCCAAGCGGCATCACGATGCTAATAGAGATATTTACCGCTTCAAAGTGTGTTTGTGCTGTTGTGAAGTGTTCCAATGACTTTTCTTTTGTTCTGGAAGAAAGTAACTGGGATTTGTTTTTCTTTCCCCCGTCCCCCCCGCTCACCAACACCAATTCACCTTCCCGCATCCCTCGGTTATCACCAAAATAGCCTTAATTTAACCCAGTTTGCCCGCAGAGAACGACGGTCGGGGTTGCTTCTCTACATTCACCCCGGCAGGGTTGGCCAGACAAGGCGGAGGGGAAGGTTGAGCGCAGGTAACGCTTTAATTTTGATTTTAATTGTGTTTTCCCGTTAGGAACCAGCTTAACTCCATCCTGAACGCAGCAGCCGCCGCGGCTCGTCCTGCAAATGCTTTTTCCTTGAATCCCCTGGGTAAAACGCGTCTTTTTCTCCTCTTTCCACCGAGATAAGTTGATGCCAGCGCTTCCAAAACCATCGAGTGACGGCACCCGGGTGCGGATGGCACAGCCTGTGCTCGGGAGGCGCCTCATTTCGGTTTATATTTGACCTGCGGAGGAAAACACAAAGAGAAAGATCCATATTTTTCCTGCTTTCTTCCTGTAAGGCACCACACAGCCGGTTATTGACGGGGTAATTATACCCCAGAGGAGTGGTTGTTTATAAAAGCAGCGTGATTCAGGGGGGCTGGAAAGGGTTAACAACCTCAAATTATGTTGGCCCGACCGGAGAACCATAAACAGGAAGCTCTCCAGAAAAGAATTTACATTTAAAGCTGGTGACTCAGGTTGGCCGGTGCTGCCTTAGGTGCGCACGGGCCCCGGCTCCTTACCGGCCCTAATTACACCGTCGGGTGGAAAAACCAAGACCGGGGGTCGGGTTGGCGGATAATCTTGGATTTTGCTTCATCGGCGTGGATGACGCGCGGCCTCGTCGCAAACGCTTTCTCCCATTGCGTGGTGTTGCTTTTTGGGGGATTTAGGCCATAAATGGGTCATCTTTGCTTTTCGTGTTCTGGTCTTTAAGATCCACGTTCTTCTGACCCTTTTAGAGTTGGTGGTTGAGTAGTTTTCTGGCTGTTACGTTTAATTTGAAGGCAGAAAATGGTGCAGCGTTGCTTTTGATGTGAAATGCTGTAGTGGTGAACTCCAAGAAGAAATAATATGGGACTTGGGGACTATTAGTAAAAGGAGGAGTGAGGTTAACGCCAGATAGATCCACACCGATCATATTATGGTAATAGAAATATTTGGGGGGTTCTAGTCATCCCATTGAGCCGTGTTACAGCAGCGCTGGTGAGGGGGAATTTGTGCTTTTAAAATTAAAGTTCTAAAATCCACATTTTTGGGTTAGTGTGAGAATTCGGGCTCGTCCAAGAGGGACTTGGGCACCGTCCCAAGGAGCGCGTGGTGCGGTTGGGATGGGGCGCCGAGGCAGCCCTGGGAAAAGACACTTGCATTTCATCACCAGCCCAATTCTCCCTTTTCAGTTAAAGCTGTACGGTGCAGAAAACATCCGGAGATTATGGACGAGATGCTTTAGCCAAGCAGCGCCTTGAAATACATTGAAAACAGCAGTGGAATTCCTGGATTTTTATTACACTGATAGGTGAAAGAAATCCAATTATTTCCAGGACGGCTGCATGGCTGTACCCATCTGACCCAGCCACCCGTGCATATGTTGTGTAATTTATTTGGAGTACTCTTCACCTTTGAGCTCGCTCGCGTGGGGAAAAGCATTCAGGTAACCCAGATTTGACTAGCAACCATATTAAAGATTTTAAGAATGAAGGTTGTTGTGCTGGCAGGTGAGCGGCTCCTACAGCTGTTGTACCAGAGAAATCCTTTGAAGCAGCTCACAGCTCCAGACACTCGCCTTGTTACTTTTTTTAATACCCTCTTTCTAAATATTTACAGGGTTTGTTATTTCTTTATTTATTTTTTTTCCCTCCCCTTCGGATTTGTTTTTAAACAGAGCGTGTTCTTCAGCTGCTTTATTTTGCCAAGGAACGCCTGGAGCATCCATCGCGTGTATTTGCTTTCCTAGGATGGAGATGCTGGGAGGCAGCAGCTCTGGGAGGGGGGACCACGCCGCCCAGAAAAGGGGTGTTGCTGCCCCGAAACCAGCCCTTCTCACCCCAAAACCCATCACCCAGCATGAGACCCGCGGGGCTGCCCGTTTGAAACCATCACCGCTCGCTCACACCTCCCCTCTCCTCTCTTTTCCAGGATACCGTTCAAGATCGGGCAGCCCAAGAAACAGCTTGTACCCAAGACTGTGAGTAAACCAGTTTTGCCCCTTTTTTAGCTCCAGCTTTTTGATCATGTGGCTGATGAGTCAAGCCGGCACTTTGACTCGTCCCATTTTGCCAGCGTGTGCCTGTGCGCGCGTGGGAGGGAGATGTGAGCGAGCAGAACCTGTTGCCGCGTGTGACCAACTCTCGGTTCCTCGTGCGACGAGTGAGGGGGAGCCCCAACCGGGGAGAGTATTTTGGGTTTGGGATCTGTTTAATTTTAATAGTTTTTTTGCTTTTTTGCTTTTTGGGGGGTGGCGAGGGGAAGAGCTCTTTTGGGCTGGCACAGTTTTCCTCGGAGATGGCTGAACGGGCTTCCTTCCTTCCTTCCTTCTTTCAGCAATGGCTTGTTTGTTCATCCTTTCTGAGCAGATGGAGGAGGAGGAGTGGTTCAGATCGCTGAATATAACTGTTTCCAAAGAAAGGCTTATAAGCTGAGATGCTTAGTGCTCGGGCGTGAATTAATTTGTGCTGCACAGCATTTGCTTTAAAAGCAAATTAAAAAAGCATTTTGTATTCTCGTGTCTTTGAGACTCGTAGCCCAAGTGCTGCTGCTCGCAGCTGGCTGTGGTATTTTCCCTCCTTAAGCAGATGGTCTTTGCCTTTGTCCCGTGTGAAAAAAGAAGCTGTGGGACCTCACAGTAGCTGTCCCTGAAAAACTAACCTGCCTACCTGCTCTAAAATAAGTGCCCGGCAGCGAGTGCGGTGGAGACCTTGTCTTTATAACGGCGTCGGTGACCTAATCCCTCCAACAGACTGACATCTCTGATCCTTCCTCTCCGGGACGCTCATCACTGCTAATTCCTTAGCCTGCGTGGGCACTCGTGTTTATGGGGCAGTTTCTCCTTGGGACATGACATTTTCCCCCGGAGGCAAAGGGCTAATTCCACCACTCCCTTGGTGTCTTGGTTTGCCGTGTTTTATTTTCAAGGATTTGGTTAGTTGTCTGCTGCCGTAGAGCAGCAATTTTCTGTAACGGCTCCAAACTGTCAGTACAAAATTTAAGCCAGGCAAGCGATGAAGACAAGGGCTGGTAAAATTCCTCAACGGTTTTTGTGTCTCTTCAGCTGCCCTTTCTCTGGCGGGGGGAAGTGCTGCTGTCTGCGGTCCCCGGGACACCCAGCCCACCAGCCTCAGCTCTTCACACCCCTTCCAGTTCATTTCGGGAGCCCCCACGTTGCCTCGCTCCACGAGATTGTGCCTCTCGGCCTCTTTGCGGTGTTTCCAACACCCGTGTCCTTCCAGGCGGTTGCACGAACCAACCGCTCTGCAGCTCCGGGTGTCTTGGCCGCCTTTCTTGGCCGTCTCCATCCCACCCATTCTCACATCCGAGTCGACTATACTCTTTTTCTCTTGCCAGCGCTTGCTGATTCCCGTCCGCTCCTGCTGCGTTTGCTGCTGCGAGAGGTTTGTCTGGGAGACCTGGTCTCCCCCGTGCCGTGAAATCAGCCGTCCCAGAGCTGTGTCAGGAGCTTGGACTCGGTGCAGATGAACGGTTGCACCTTGAGAGCTTTCCCTGAGCTGCTGGGGCAGTTGGCAGGCGTTGCTTTTGTATATATATGTGTGCATTAAATAGAACAGCTCAGAATATCCAGTAGGCAGAGGTTCATTCAGCAGCACAAGTGCTTCCAGGCCTTGCCTTTCCCTCCCTTCCTTCCTTCCTTCCTTCCTTCCTTCCTTCCTTCCTTCCTTCCTTCCTTCCTTCCTTCCTTCCTTCCTTCCTTCCTTCCTTCCTTCCTTCCTTCCTTCCTTCCTTCCTTCCTCCTCTTCCTCCTCTTCCTCCTCTTCCTCCTCTTCCTCCTCTTCCTCCTCTTCCTCCTCTTCCTCCTCTTCCTCCTCTTCCTCCTCTTCCTCCTCATCTCCCCCAAGAAGAACAACAAGTTCTTATGTAGTGACTCGGTAGCTCAGAGTCAGACGCTGATTTTCAAACGGCTTCCACTCGCCATGTGTTGACGACGACGATACTTCCCATGCAGCAGATCCGTGGAGAGCAGGAAACAGGAAGCCCAAAGCTCCGCAACCCCACAGCAAGTGTAAAGTCACAGCTCTTCAAAGAAGAACAAAACGGCAGGAAACCACCGATCCCCCTGGGGTTCAGCACTGGGGCTGCTTTGTAGCTCCGGTCCTCCCAGTCGCAGGCTGAGACGCTCCAGCTATGCGGGCCTGGGGACCCGCGGTTGCTGGGGAGGTGTGGGGTGTTCCAGATGTTGGCCTCTGGAGCCGCTGCAGGAAGTGGGAAGGTGTGGCAGCTCCAGGGCCGCGGCCCCAGCCCCGCAGAGGGGAAGTGGTTGTGGGTAGAGGTTCTCCCACTCGCAGAGACTGGACCACAAAAGAGGAGGAGAGGGGAGCAAGAAAATCAATAAAGCATTTGTTAGGATCTAACTTCTTTGGCTCTCCGCAACTCGAGCGCAGGGGAGGGGAGAATCGCTTTGCTGAAAGAGGCTTGGCTTGCTGGTGAGCCTTTTTTTTCCCTCTTCTTGATGAAACGATGCTGGGGTTGGTGTCAAATCTAGGCCGGCAGTAGTACTGAAAAGCAATTTGCTTAGGCTGCCGAGGGAATTAGTCATGACTCCCCATGCCCACTCGCTTGTGATCCTTTGAAGAAGGGCATGGTGTCAGCCGCGGTTTAGCTCTTCAGGTAGAAGGAAAAACCCCCATAGAAAAATAATCGGCTGGTGAACTGAAGTGATCTCCCGCCCCCCAGACATGCCTCTGCTTTGTTTCCACCTTAACCTGGGCAAATCCAATTCCAGACAGCGTAATCTCTCCCCTCCTCTCCCCTGAAAAGAGCAGCTGTCACCGGGCTCGGTGGGAGGATCTGCTGAACAGAGGGGACCTGCAGAGGACACAGCAACACAGCCCAATTAAACTAATGCCCAGTGATAGGACTTAAACCTGTTAGAATTATATCTCTCTTGCAGAATGTTTATTGCTCGAAGCCGCCGCAGCGATGAAGCCTCTTATGGCAGAGATGTTCTCCCCCAGGGCCCGAGCAGAGGTTACGCTGGAACCAGCGCTGCGCTTGTTTTCCGAGCTCACTGAAGTTCACCTGCGTCACCCGGGGCTTGTTCCCCGCTCTTCACCGGGGCTCGGGTTATCCGAACCGGCAGGTTGTTGAGAAGAACCATCCGCACATCCCCACGGGGCACGGAGCCGTGGAAATCAACCCTCTCTTGGGATGGGGCAACCCAGCAGAGCCCCTTCGCATCCCCCAGCTTTTCCCCCTTCCTTCGCCCTCCCTGGGCTGACTCAGACGATTCGCCTCCCTCCTCCTCGCTGGCTTAACCTCGGGTGAGTCAGCTCGGCCGGGAGCGCAGACCCTGCCAAACCTCCCGCCTTGAGTCATCCCGCAGCTCTGCCTTCCCGGGGGAGCCCCGCGAGCAGCAGGATTCCACTGCAGCCTTTCTGGGCTCCACCGCCCGCCTGGAAATCCCCAAATATCCAAGCAAAACATCGCAGAAATGCCGTGGCAAAATCAAGCGATACCAGTTAAATAAGGATACTCATTTTCGCTCTCTTCCTTCAATCTTCAGCGGGACTTATCAGTGTGTGCGGTTCGGAGGCGCATCCTTTTTCCCTGAGCGGGCTGTTTTGAAAGCTTTCTTGCTAGGTGGGGGTTTGGGGAGCTTGCTGGGTGTTCCATGGAGTCCCAGAGACACCTGCACTCTGCTGCGTTGCTCTTGCACACAAAGCAAACATTCCCCCATGTTACTCGCACAAATCTTGCTTGATGGCGTGGCAGAAGTTCCAGGTTATAGCAGAATTCTTGGCCTAATTTTATGGGCTGCTTTTTTTTTTCTGGAGGGGAAGGAGGAGGAAGAATTTGCTTCCCTTTTTCCCAAGACCCACAAAGAGACTGAGACCACTGGAACGTGTAGAAATCAGCTAGTCCTCCTCCAGGAAAAGAAATGAACCTCAGGGGAATAAGAAGGTTCATCACAGTCCCTTATTTCCATCTCTTTGTAGTGTTGGCTTTGGTCTTTCTTCGTTGCCTTGTAACCATGGTGTCGATTATGATATTGCCCTTAAAGCGGGAGGGCTGTTATCAGGGGTGGAAGGCCCGGTGTTTGCAAACAGAAATAACCGGGTGAAAAAGGAAAATGTCCTTTATTTCAATGGTTTTGAGAACTCATCGTTCTCCATGTAGATTTAAATAAAACCCCAGAGCCGAGCGATCTCGCATTAACGAGCCCGTATGCCCAGAAGAAAAAGCGTTCGCTACAGAAACACGTTTTGATTTCTGAGTTTTCAGAGAGAAGCTGCACAGAAGTGGGATTATTTTAATATCACGGAAACTTCCCTCCAGGATATTGTAATTTCCTTGCCTGTACTTCTTGTTCTCGTTCCCCTTAACGTGATAATCCTATCCGTAGCCTTTTGCCGTGAGTGTTGGGGACGTGTGGCCGTTGACGATCGCGACTGGGAGCGGGAATTACTGTGTGCTCTGCAGAACGTGCTCGCTTTGCTCGCAGCTTCTCCTCCGATCCGCGGGTCGCTGCCGCCTGCGAATCTACACGGCGGGAGCACGTGAGAGCGGCTTTTTCTGTTACATATCTGGGCTCCCGCGACGCAAACGAGAGCGGCGATGACTGGGAGCCAGTTGCTACTGTGGGCGTGAAAAATAAGAGCAATCCTTGGGCAGCTGTCTCTGCATGGATGGCGCTGGAGACGTGAGTCAGGCCGGGCAGCTGAAGCAGATTCACCTCCGTCCTATGGAGAAAGCGCCCGGGCAAACCGTGATGGGTGTTTTGGGGGGTTCACATCACCCGGGGGGGTCACAGGGTGGGGACGTTTTGCCTCGTTCGTATCCATTAGGCGTTTGTCTCCACTCATGGTGCACAAACAGTGAAGAAGAAAGGGGTGCACACCGTGAATCTTTAATTTCATAGCCAAACCCTCTGTTTTTTGGAGGAGACACAAGAGAACACGAAGAGGGCTGGAGCTCCGTGCCAGGGCCAGGACATCACCCCCCTTCAAAGCGCATATTTCTTGAGTTCTGCCCGACCCTCTCTGCTTTGCGACCAAAACAATTCACACATAAGGCGTATAAATAGAGCGCAGTACTCCCTGGTTATTTTAGCAGCCGGAACAGCCATAGAAAATCGAGGGTGATTTGTTTCTCTGTTTTTCTGTTCCCCTGTGTGCTGGTTCCCTGACCCCCCGGCACCAGCTGCTGCGGATTTCTGCAGAACCGCCAAGCGGGCAGGAGCGTGTGAGCTGCCCCCGCGCTGCTCCCTGCCTGTTCCCCAGCGAGACCATTTTTAGCAGCACCAAAGGGAGCTGGAGCTCGGCAGAGGGGGGGTTTTTACGCGGTGGGGAGCGCCAGGACGCGTCCCCCGGATGGTGGGAGCTGATGGTGCGGACAGCTGGCCAGGATCGCCGCTCGCCGCCTGCCTTCACGTCGGGCTGCTCCTATCGCTCTGGAGTTCAACTGGATCCGAAAGCGCAGACGAAAAGGATATTTAGAAACGGAGGTTTCGAGAAAACCGATATTCCTGCGCTCCGTCTTAAAATACTGCTCTTTTAATAGCAGTTTTGATTGAAAAGCAAATGTCCCTTTTTAAGCGTTCTGGTTTCACATGATGCTGTTGCATCGAGCCTGGGTTTGTGAAATCCCGAGGACAGCGTGAAGATTTGGAACAAACCTTTGGATCCTTCTAGTCCTGGCTGCTCGCAATATTAGCATTTCCTTAATAGCTTGACAACACAAACGAACCCAGTTTTGATCCCATGACAACAAAAGCGCATGTATTTACTCTTGGCTGGTCAATTGAAATCCATTTGCTTATTTGGTCGGCGAGGTGTGGAATGAATGTTTGAGTGTGTGTTAAAACAGTCAGCATGGAAGGAAAATTCCTTAAAATATCTCGTATCGCTGGAGATCTGCTGCCAGATAGCAAGTAGGAGGGAGCAGTCATTGATGTAGTGTCGGGAGAAGGCTGTTCCTTAGCTCAAGCTGCTTGGACCAGCGCTCCAGATGAAACGTTTCATCGGAGGGAGCTGTCGCAGGAATAGAGTATCGAGGGGGCAAATAATGCGGGGACAGGAGGACAAAACTTCGTCTATTTTGAAGCGTAGCTCCCGTTGCAGCTGCAGCGCTTCCCACAGGTAGTTGTCGCTCCGGGCTCTGCTGCGGTGGCTTTGAGCTGATTTCCATCTCTTCTTTCCGCAGGTGGAGAGAGACTTTGAGAGGGAATATGGAAAGCTCCAGCAGTGAGTATCAACCACACCAGTCAAACAGGAACAGCGACATAGTTCTCTCTTGTGCCCTCTCATCGCATCTTCCTGGGAAGTGTCAGCCGGTTGTGCTCTTCCCAGCAAATCACTCGCTGCCCTGTAATTTCTAATTCTTCCGAGTTTCTCTGGGTGTTCAAAGGTGGCCTAAGAAGTATTTGCGGTAGGGTTGAGCTTTGCAGATTGCGGCAGCTCTGAAGTAAGAAGTGTAAAATTGCCAGAAAAGTGCCAGCTCAACACCTCTGAGGGCAAATACTGGTTTTACCGTACTGCCTGTGTCACATAAGCTCACACTTATCACCTGGAAGCATTTGGCTCTGCCATTTCTGGTACGACTTAAAAAAATGTGTGACTTTGAATAAGAGAAAAGGTTGAAAACCATCTGAAAACAACCAGAAAAGGTTGGGCAGCACTGAACTTTCGCAGAGCCTTGCCTCGGTATTTTTAACTCACAACAGAAGCCAGCATATTCAGCCCGTAAATGATTTGTTGCACGTATGATACACTTCGGTTTGTTTCTTTCCAAGATTCAGACTTTGCCTTGTTCTCCCATCTTTCAGATTGGAAGATCAGACCAAAAAACTTCAGAAGGATATGAAGAAAAGCACAGATGCAGACTTGGGTATGTGACTGTAGGATACATAGACTGTGAACTTGGCCACAGAGAGACGAAGTGACTTTTCTCGAGATCACATGAGTAATCTGTGACAAGTCTGGAAAACAAATCTCGCTCTCAGTCCCACTCAGTTTGCTTAGTTACAAGGCCATCTGCACAAGGGCTGCTGAGCCGCATCTCAGCCGAGGGAACAGCAAGTATGTTATGGGCTCAGTCCCTGTCTCTGGAGCTGCGCCTTGCTGGGTGGCCTTGGACAAGCCGCTTCTTTTCTTTGCCTCGGTTTCCACAACCAAAAAATAGGTGTAATGATTCCAGTGTGTTCAGCCTGGATAAGACGGGACTAAGGGGAGACCTTATCGTGGTCTGCAGGTCCTCATAAGGGGAGGAGGAGGGACAGACGCTGATCTCTTTAGCGACTAGTGATAGGACCCAAGGGAATGGCAGGAAGATGGAATCATAGAATAATTTTGGTTCAAGAGGCCCTCAAGATCATGGAGTCCACCCGTTCCCCCACCCCTGGCACTGAGAACCTCATCTCCGTCTGTTCAGCCTCTCCAGGGATGGTGACTCCCTGGTGGCAGATGTGCCAGCGCAGGTTCAGGTTGGACATTAGGAGAAGGTTCTTCAGCCAGAGGTCGGTGGAGCACTGAAACAGGGTCCCTAGGTAGGTAGTTCCAGCCCTAACCCTGACAATATTCAAGAAGCAATTGGACAATTTGAATTTCGGGGTTGTCCCGTGCAGGAACAGGGTTGTGGTCATCCTTGCGTGTCCCTTCCAGCGCAGGACATTCTGTGATTCTCCAGTAGGAAAGCGGTGTGACCACAGCACATGGCGCAGGTTTGAAGGAAGATAGGAGGGAGGAGAAGATGGAGAGAGGTTGATTTTGTGGGTGCCGGTTATACCCAGATGGCTTTTCTCAGCGTGCGGTTTGGAGCCCTCCCGGTTTGCAGCGGGGCCCCCGCAGCTCGGCAGCCAAGGCAGACGCACCAGCGCAAACAGGTGTGGGCTGGACTGGTCCAACATCGTCTGCTGGGAGTTCGGTTCACGAGGGGGTGGGAAGGAGCCCCAGCGGGTGCTTTGCCTGGTGAATTTGGGGCTTCCCATGCTGCAGGTTTTCACCTGTGTGTCTGCACACTCCGATATCGCCCGGCGTACGAACACATCCCACGTTCTCCCACCCTGCCCAGTGCGTGCACAGGGAGGGCGGTGGGAAAGGCACCAGCAGCCGGCGCTGCCAGGACTCCTTTCCAGGGTGAAAACTGCTCTTTCTGGGGACTTTGGTCATTGTCAGGGATCCGTGGTAAGTTTTTCCTCGTTAAGGATTCCCCTCCCCTCCCTTGCAGTGGGCGTTGTTTATATGGAGCATTTCAAGTCCCAGAGGAGCTGTGGGAGGACTTTCTTTTTCCGTTCTGCTACATGGCAGAGTCACAAATGAGCCTTGGCCAGATCCAGCGAGATCTGATTTCTCATTTAAAGGCATGAAATCATGAGTGTAAGGGAAGATTTTGAATGTGGTGTGGTGAGGGACGGCTGAAGGAGAAGGAGATCGATGTGACCAAGCGCTGAGGACTGTTTCCTTCACCTGGCAGCGCCCGTTCCCAAGAGGAGATTGTGATTTTTCAGCCCCCATATCCGACGCGTATGGCCGTATATCGGCATCATTGTGTCCTCCCGAGCATCTCCGGAGCCTCTTATTTCTTCCACTGTACCTCTGTGCCTTGGGGGTTGATTATTCACTGCCCGCAAACCCTCCCTAGCAGACTGGACCTGGTGGCTCGAGTCTCCACCTTCTGCCAAAAAAAGATTCAGCTTAGAATGAGACCGATTCCTCCCGGAAAATGTTCCTGCAGGCTCGGCGTGGCGGGGAGAGGTCGCGGGTTATTAGCAGTGCTCTGTGGCTAAAGATCACTGACACCTTTTCCCCCCTCTTTTCAAACAAAATATGATCTTAAGGAGCAGGGGGATGTTCTTTAATTGGAGACAAAAGCTGCTGCTTTGATGCAGGTGACCTCCTCCATCCCCATGCCTCGGTTTTGCTCTCTAGAGTGTGCCTGCCCGTTCTCCACTGCATTTATCGTGATGTAAACCAGCAGTGATGCTGTGAAGTCACCTCCTTTGATTGGAGTCGCATCCCGCTTGTGTTTTGGAGTCTCATCCCGCGTGTTTTATGAGCAACGTGCGGTACAGACCCCATGAAGCGCACCCCGAGGGGCTGGCGATCCTCCCCCTTTCCTCTCCAATGCAGCGTGTCCTGGGCTCTGCAAAGTGCCTCGGGAACCACGGAACCTGCCACATTTTCCTTTTCAGAGCCGTACAGGTGAGGTCAGTGATGCAGGGGAAGTCCCTGGCTCAAAATCTCACCGAATGTGCCTGAAAACCCCCGGTTTGTGGCCTCTGGACCTGACCCCGCCGCTCCCCTCGCTGCAAGCACTTCCAACCTTCTCCTTGTGAAGGGAAACTCATTTTTCCTCCAGCTGAAGGAGTTCTGCCGCCCTTAACTCCATCCCATTTTGGCACAAATCCTTCCTCAGATGTGGTCACACATATGGATTATATCCCATCTGTTTAAAGGTTTAAACGCCTAAACCCTTCATGTTTGGATAATAGACGGATACGGTAGCTTTGTTATTCCGTAGTTAGTGTCTCGTTCTGCCTTGAGCTTCCCAGCTATTCCGCTTCTGAGCTCTCTGTATAATTGTGTGTAACCTTTAAATCAGAATGTTTAACCCCTTGATTTATGATCTTAAGCCCCATTATTCGGATGACTTTAACTTTTAATATCTGAGGGAGTGCAGTAGGAGTCTTTCCAAAGCTCTGCAGCACGGCTCAAGCATCTGGCTTTCTGATCTTAAACTGGAATAACTTCCAGCAACAGTGCTGACGAAAATTCTTCTTCATTCCCATTTATATAGATTCTTGCCTTTTTATTCGTGGTTTTTTTTTTTCCATTCTGTACCTTAGCTATTTTCTTGCTCTTTTGTAGTGGTCCTGTCATGGGGATTTAATTTTCCCTTTGAAGCCCGACTGTGGATAGGAAGCGAGACGTGTCTGATGGAAAACAAGCAAAAGTGCTCAGCGAGACGGGAACTGGAGCATCTCAGAGCGTGTCCTGGTGTTCCTGGTGACAGTTTCGGGGTCTGCAGAGGCTTCAGCCTTTGTGTTTCCCCCTGAATTGTGGGGTCTCTCTCCATGGACAGAAGGTTTAGGTTCATTGGGGGAAGGTGCTTGTCCAGCTTGTGTCTGTGCTGCTTGAAGTGCCTGTTTTGAGGGTAAAAGAGAAACCTCGTCTTCCAGTCCTGTCAGGCTGGTCCTTTCCAGCGCTAAACCCACTTCAAATCTATATTTCTATAAAGCCATTTGAAAGGCTTAATGGACTGTGATTTTTCTCATTGTGGAAGAGCTGTAGTGAGACTGAGAGTGACACTTAATAGTCTGTCGAGAAAAGGCATATGAAAAAACCCCCCATCTACATGTTTTTTAAGAGAACGGCGCTTTTGTTAGTCTGCGAATATTTCTGGCAACATCACAAGGCGCACACCGGAGTGGTTCAGACTTAGATAAACCCCAGTTCTCTGGGTGTTTATTTGAAGGAATTGGTGGCTCTTCCTTCCATGTCTCCCAACCACAAGTGAATATTTTCCTGAGAAGTTGTGCTATAAACCTGCTTTTGGTGGCTGAAATCCCTGATTTTTGTCCACAGGCAATGGGGAGTTGTATGTCTGGCCCACAGGCAGCTCCTGAGACATCATCCTTTCCCTTTCCCTTTCCCTTTCCCTTTCCCTTTCCTTTCCCTTTCCCTTTCCCTTTCCCTTTCCTTTCCTTTTCCCTTTCCCTTCCTTTCTTTCCATGCTCCTACAGCCATGTCCAAGTCGGCCGTTAAGATCTCCTCGGACCTGCTGTCCAACCCGCTGTGCGAGCAGGAGCCCGGCTTTCTGGAGATGGTCACGGCCTTCGACACGGCCATGAAGAGGATGGACTCCTTCAACCAGGAGAAGGTGAATATCTCCAAGCTACGAGTTTCTCAATAATCGTGCTCTTCATCTTCTTCTGACTCTGGTCGTGCTGGGGATTTCAGCTCATAGAACCATTTTGGTTGGAAAAGCTCCTTAAGGTCATCGAGTCCAACCATAACCCACCCCATGTCCTGAGAACCTCATGTCCGTCTGTCCAACCCTCCAGGGATGGTGACTCCAGCACTGCCCTGGGCAGCCTGTTCCAATGCCCCACAGCCCTTTGGGGATGAAATGATCCCAAATTTCCAACCTCACCCTCCCCTGGTGCAACTTGAGGCCGTTTCCTCTGCTCCTGGCGCTTGTTCCTGGGGAGCAGAGCCCGACCCCCCCCGGCTCCAAGCTCCTTTCAGGCAGTTCCGAGATCAGAAGGTCTCCCCTCAGCTCCTGTTCTCCAGCTGAACCCCCCCAGCTCCCTCAGCCTCTCCGTGGGAGAAATTTGCTCTTTTTCGGTGAAAGGGCGTTGTGGTTGTGCTCAGAAGCCCACATCACCCTATGGCAAGCGCTGTGCAAACATGTACCCTTGTGCAAACAGGCTTTTTCAACAAGCCTGACATATAATCATCCCTTTCGCTTCCAACAGGTGAATCAGATCCAAAAGACAGTCATAGAGCCTTTGAAAAAGTAAGTACCAGCGTTGCCTTATGAGCCATATCGAGTGTTTGTCATAACCGTGTACTTTAGGGATGCGTATCATCAAACGAGGTTAGAATCACCCCTTAGTAAAGAGGTAGTAGTGCACATCCCTGTGACAAAATGGCATTGTCCTCACTTTACTGGGGCACAGGGGGTTTAGCTGAGTCCATATGCTTATTTTGTGCCCAGGGTGAGGCCTTATTGTGCCTATGCCTGCCAGATGTTTTTACCTGTATGTTAAAGAACATTGAGTAACACTGAGTGCATTAAAGCATTCAACTTCTCTCCATTTATGTGTTGCTTGCTACTAACACTTTACTCCAAGGAGAAAAACGAACTGGGGGAAGCTCCAGCCCAGGTTGGGGAGACTTTCCTCGTTTAAACAGAAGTTTATTTCCTTTATAAGTTTTCTAAATAAGAAAAGAAGCGCATAAATCTTTTTAAGATACTCTTAGCGAAGGTTTTCCGGTGCAATCCCCTCCGTCTGCACCATTTCCAGCCGCATTTCAGCCGCTCCTCCAAATGTCCTCTGAAATCCTGAGGTTTGCTACAGGAACACAGCAAGCGAGCGAAAATAAAAATAAAATGCCTTTAATATGACAGTAAGTGTTGCAAATTGCTGAATAACAATTCGAGTTTAGGTTTGACACAGGGTGGGTTTTTTTTCTTAGTTTAAGTTGTTGTTTCTGCCCAAATCTGAAAGTAAAATCTCCTATACCACTTAGCGCATGAGGTTACAGCGCTTTTCTATCCGGGGGATGTTTGATGACTCAAGTTTCACCTTGGTCGTCTATCCACGACCAGAATTTCTTGATTATTTAAAGAAAAAAAAGGAAGAAAGAAGAAAACTTGGGCTTGTGCTGTGGAATTGTGTTGCTTATTATCTAGATTGTCCTCATGAAAGATACATTAACTTCTTCTTCCAGCATTCTGTTCAAATTGGAAGAAGGGTTTGCAGCTCTGAAATCTTCATGTTGTTTTGTGGTTTTTTTCCCCCAACTTCTGTTAGTTGACGAAATGAAAGATAATACTTTTTCCTGCAAACCTCGCCTTGTGTTTCAGACCCCGAGCAGCGTATGTGGCCGTTAATTCCCGACAATAAAGCCCTTTCCACGTCGTTCTATTCTGCGTTTCGCAGCCGTTGGCTGGGGATGCTCTGGATGCTGCCGTAGCACAAATGGTGTGGAAGGCGCAAAGACCCGTTTTCCTCTTATTTTGGGTTTGAGGCAGCTGTGCCAGATCACGTTATATTATTAATAGTCCTGCCGCAGGGAAATAGTGGAGTTTTGCTGTTGGTTTGTCCCTCCTCGGTGCGGTTTCACTGGGATGTTTCACCTCGTGGGGTGTAACGTTATCGGTTCAGTCCTTGCTTCAATTTCAGGGTGTTTACTTCAGCGTCCTGGCCGCTTTCCAGCCCTGGCAATTCTCTCCTCAAACTTCCTACATTTCCACTGGAAATACGGTATATTTTTCCCCCCCTTCCTGCCCTTTGGCACCTGCGTCCACTTAAACAGCTTATGCCTCATGCTGCATCTCCACGCCGAACAAGAAACCATCCTTTTTTCCCCCTTTCTCTGCCTTTTTGCGAGCGTAGGTACGCGCGTAGCCGACGAGTGCAGCCAGGAACGTTTTCTCCATAGCCCAAGGGTCCGTTTTGAGGCTGATGAGATGCAGGATTGAAGCAGCACTCTCACCTCCCCTCGTCCTGCTGGCAGATAAACCCCAGCAACGTTTCGAGGAGGAAAGTTCCAGATTAATGAAAGCTGCCTTGAGGAGCTCTTCTCCTTTCCACTTTAGGTATCGCTTCCCCTTGCAAAGTCCTCCCAGCTTCTCCCAAACTTGCTTTGACCTAGAAAAAGGCGCTTTTTTTTTTGCTCCAACAGCTGCACTTTATTACATCTTCACTGGTGGTCTTTTGTAGTTTATTAGCCAAAGACAGAGATAAGTATAATCCAGGCAATTATCATTAGTGGTAATATATTGTAATCAGAGGCACATGTGCAGTAAAATCTCCATTCAGTTGTCCAGGGACAGTAGGTTTCAGACAAATATTGGAGGATTTAAGCCATGCAGAAGCAAGCGGTGGTGGATTTAGAGGGGGTGGAGGCTCGTATTGTTTCTGCTGCTGGGGACGGGGGGGTATGCAGGATGTGCTGTTCTTGAGCCCGTGGCTGGAACGGCTGCTGTGACCTCAGGGAAGGAGCGGGGCTGCGATGAGAATATCCCATATTTCCGCAGTGGGGTGGGCAGGGAGCTGCCGGCGCTGGGAAGGATCCGGAGGGATCTGCTCTCTTCTTCGGGACACAGATTTTTCCTACTTCTCCTTCATCTTCTTCATCATCTTCTCCTTATTCTTCTCCATCTTCTTAGGCTTCTCCTTCAAAATCTTCTCCTTCTTCTCCTTCTTATTCTTCTTCATTTTCTTCTTCTTAGGCTTCATCTTCTCCTCCTTCTCTTCCTTTTCTCCTTTTCTCCTTTTCTCCTTTTCTTCTTTTCTCCTTTCTTATCTCCTTTTTTTCTTCTTTTTTTTTCTCCTTGTCTCCTTTTCTCCTTGTCTCTTTTTCTCCGTTTCTCTTTTTCTCCTTTTTTCTTTTTCTCCTTTCTTTTCTTCTTTTCTTTTCTTCTTTTCTTCTTTTCTTCTTTTCTTCTTTTCTTCTTTTCTTCTTTTCTTCTTTTCTTCTTTTCTTCTTTTCTTCTTTTCTTCTTTTCTTCTTTTCTTCTTTTCTTCTTTTCTTCTTTTCTTCTTCTTTTCTCCTTCCTTTTCTCCTTTTCTCAATTTCTCATTTTCTCCTTTCTTTTCTCCTTTTTTCTCCTTTTCTCCTCCTGCTTCTTCTCCATCTTCTCACTCTTCTTCATCATCTCCTTCTCCTTTCTCCTTCATCTTTCTTCTTCTCCATATTCTTCTCCATCTTCTTCTTCTTAGTCTTCTTCTTCCTCATCTCCTCTTCCTCCTCCCAGCCCCGTTGGGGTGACCCCTCCAGCTGCCGTTCCTCCCCCGATAACCGACCGCGAGCAGCCCCGGGGGTGCCGGGAACCGGAAACGGGAAAAGCCGCTTTCATGTCCTTAACGAGCCCCTAATGAGGATTTTGCGCGCAAAGCCCCGGCCACATGGCCGCCGGGCCCCCTCCCGCCTAATCCCCAGCTCGCCGCTCGGGCTTTTCCTCCCGCCATCCTCATTTCTGCTCCTTTTCGCGCTCCGCGGAAGGCCCGGCTTTAGTTTCCCCCTTTCCTGGTGGGTGGACGTGTGGGCCGGGGCTGAGGAATGGCCGGCATCCCCCGGCATAGCCGGGATGCTTCGGCCTCGCCGCCCTTGCGCCTTCCTCCTCCTCTCATCCCGCTTTTCCACCTCATCCTCCACAGCTCTGTTGGTCCCTTTTCGCAGCCGTAGAGCTCGTCCGCTTCTTTTTGCTTTCGTTATCCCTAAAATAACGCAAAGCGCACACATGCACACCAGCCTAGTCCAGCTCATGGGGCTGCCAACGAGAATGCTTGAGAAAAATGGGGAGAAATAAAGGTTTTAGCGTTATTTTTCCCTGTGCTTAAGTCCCGGCACCTCTTTGCATTGCTGACATTAAAACGGGGGCTGGAGGAAGCCACAGGGCGAGGGATGGAGCAAAAATGGGCTGGGAAGTCCTTTCCCTGAGCACCCCCACAAATAGGAGCCGTCCGCCAGAAAAAGGAGAGAGATATTCAATTTTCTAGCACCGGCCTCGTTGACCGGGCCGACTAACGAAGGAGCCGTGGGAATCCTGGTGGCGCTTTGCCGCCGTGTCGCTCCAGCCCCATCCTTTAATTACGTGGAGACGAAGCAGCAACATGGTTTATAACTCAGAGAACTGAGTGATTGATATTCTTTTTCCCAAGGCTAAACTGTCATGCTAAGAAGAGCTCACCGGTGCGTTCCCCCTCTCCTCTCCTCTCCTTTAGTTATCCCTGCGTGTCTCCCCTCACCTGCTCCTCTTAAGCCGCCTGCCCTGTAATCCTGGCTCAGCAGCCTTGCCTAAAAAGTGACAGGGCCCAACGCCGGCTTATTCCACAAGCTGCTTTGGCGGCGGGGGCTCTAATGCCGCCGTTTTACCTGCGCCCTGTGCTTTTAGCACCGCACGCATCAAATTTGCTTCGAGTCAGTGTTGGCTTTGTGTTAAAAAGTAATTAAGCGATGGGTAAGAGAGGGCTTGGGATGTGCTTGTGGGCGGCTGGAGCTTTTGGGGGGTTTGCAGGCGGCCGTTGTGCCCAGATTTTCATGAGGAACACTTGGAAATAAGGAGATATTTGGGAAGATATTTGGGGGTGATGTGGGAAACGCAGTGATTTATTTAATCCGAATAACTTGGCGGTGGCGGGAGCCTCTGTCTCCATGTTTTACGGGAGTTTGTTTGACTTGAGGTTATATTTCTGGACACATGGCGGGGGAAACACAAGCAGGGCTTTAACGGGGGGAAATAAAGCTTTTCTTGCTGAACTCGGGGGTATTTCAGCGCTGCTGGGTTAATTATTGGGCAGTAATTACTTCAGGAGCCGGCAGCGGGAAAATTAAACCGAGCGATGCACGGTCAGCACGGGGAGACTTGGTACTAGGAACAAAAATGGAATAAAGGAAAGGAAATCAAGGCTTTTTGCTCTTTAAAACAAGGTTTAACTTCAAAGTAAATGGAAACTGTGTCGCCGCTCGTCTTGTGCGCTCTCGCCCGCTAAAGGGTTCGATTCGTTCTCCCCCCGCGGTAGCGGGTTTGTAAGATGTAAATTCTTGGGTGGCTCGTGGCTCTTTTAATGCACGAGCACCCTGGAATTGCTGGAGTGTGCGAGGGAAAAGGCTCCTCGGGAAAATAAAGCCATTTAAAAGCTGCTTTTGGGTACCAACGTAGTGGTTTTGCGGCATCTTGGTGCCGAGCAGTTTCCAAGCGCTGATGGATGCGCGGGCGGCGACGGCCACATCCAGGTGACTTTGGTGACCCCGGGGGGGAGGATTTTGCTAACTCATTAATAATTTTAATTAATTAATTTTATTATTTTTAAATTATTATTACTTTAATTAATAATAAATTCCTGCAGAAGCCACAACCTCAAGCTGCAAAGAATATCTGTGATTTGATACCATCCCGTCCCAACTTCCCCAGCCCTCCCGCGGAACATTTTTAATGCAATTTTGAGGGATTTTCGCAGCCTTGGAGGTTGCAAATCATCAGGATTTATATATAACGGGCGGGCCGAGTGCGGACGTGTCCATAAAAAGCAACGTTGGGGCAGTAGCATCTGATCCAGCAGGTCCCTGATGACTTTTGCAGGTTGTCCCTCGTGCCGTGACGATAATTAATTGCGCTAATGCGTTGGGCAGAAGGAGAATATCACCGAGTGGGCACACAAGAGCTTTTGCTGCTCGGAATTGGGAGAACAAACCCCTGGGTCACCGGCCCAGTTTGGACTCGAATTCTTGAATAAAAATGCTTGAATATGAATATTTCCCCCTTTTTTCCCCCCTATTTGTCCTTTGCAAACACTCACATCTCAGGAGCAAAAGCTTTTGCACCCACTGATCTGGCACATCAGGTCCCTCCGGAGCGAACACAGTGGTGAAAAAATGAGATTTTAATGTATTTTTTAAAAATTTTGAATTAAATAGAATTCAATAAGGGCTGTGGAGACCCGTGGATTTTGTTTGAACCCAAATGCCTCTGTTTTAACCCAACATCTGGCTACTTCTAAAGCAAATTAACAGCCGTGAAGTGGGATTTGTGGTGTCGGGGTTTTTTTGCTAATGTGCCCTCCCAGCCTTGATTACATATTATATATATATATACATATATATATATACACATATATATGTGTGTGTGTATGTGTGTGTGTGTGTATATATGTTTGTGTGTATATATATATATGTGTACACATATATATACACACATATTTATATATATATATATATATATATATAAAATTTAAAGAGAGCAGGAAGACATTTCCTCACCTCTCAGAAGTGAAAAAATCATCATTAAACCTTTTTATACACATATTTTTTTTGCAGCTGAATCCTGGCCTTGACCCCCCCAGAATGACCCTATAATTTGTGTAGGTTAATTTAATATATCCAGACATAACATGCCCCGGTTCATACAAACCAGCACCAGCCCAGTCCCCACCAGTATAACTTGATTTATTGGAACTGGGAGCCAGTTTCTGGCTTTCCTTCTTCAAAACAATAATGTAATATATGTCTTGGGCATCAGATGTTCGTGTTTCCTCGATTTGTAACACATTTTAATGAGATGAACGGGCCCGTAGCGGATTGTTGGCTGCTCCTCATCCCTCTGTGTGGGCCCAGCAAAAGTTGCTGCACTTTGTATTTATTATATTCCACTTCATATTTATTTTCCACTTCATTTTTGGTTTCTTTTGCTGGGTTTGGAGCCAACTCCTCTCCCTGCTCGTTCCCTTTCCAAAGGTGATATTGGGGCAATCCCACCTGGGTTAACTGGAGATGTGAGAAGGGTTGTGCAGTGATTGATTTTGGATTATTTTCTCTCTTTCCAGGGTTAAAACCATTAAAAATAAAGAACTAATGGGCAGGTAGGGGAGCTCAGCAGCAGGTGGGGACCGTCAGAGTATTTTCAACAGCCTTTGCAAAATTGGCTGCAATTTAATATTATTATTAGTTTAAAAATACACCCTTTGACATGTGAATTGACCTTTGGAAAAAGAAGAATGTGCCTCTGTGTCTCCTCAAACACGGAACCTGGCGAGGCTTTGCAAAGCTTTAGATAGTTTTTATTAGATATATTAATATATATATTAATATTAAATTAATATATATAATTATATATTAATATAAGATGGTGTATTAATATATAATAGATATATATTTATTATAATTACTTATTATTTAATATGTCTTTAATGCACTATTTTAGGGATAATAATTTAATAATGAATTCTTATTGTATATTTGTATTCTAGATATTTAGATATAATTTCATAAGTTTGGATACATTATCAGACATTATTCCAGCATCAATTATATATTATTATATCATGTCATGTATCATACCATATATCATATCATATATCATATATATAATTGAAAGGATATATACACATATATATGTGTGTATGTGAATATATAATCTCAATTTATGTTTTTATATAAATATATATTTGAATATATATGTGTGTATATTTTTATATTTTTATATATGTATATTTTCTATATATACACTATATTTTATATAGTATATATATTATATATGTTTTTATATATACAATATATAATATATAATATATAATATATATATTATATATTATATATTATATATTATATATTATATATTATATATTATATATTATATATTTTAATATATTTTTAAAATATCTATTATATATACTTTTATATATTTAAAAAGATATATATTTATAATTTATATTTAGTATATTTTCCTTTTATATTTTATTTTATATGTATTATCTTTATATATTTTTATATATTTATATATGTATATATAATATAAAAATAAATATATATAAATGTATATTTTTATATATAAATATATAAAAAATATAAAAATATATATAAATATGTATAAATATAACCCCATTTCTTCCAGTGTCCTGGCAGATCGCACTGAAACCTTGTACGTTTGGAACAGTCTCTATTCACCCCCCGGGGTATTTTCCGCCCGACCCCCACTTCTCCGTGCCCTTTTCCCTGAGCTGCCCCCCCGTGCTCCGCAGGTTCAGCAGCGTGTTCCCCAGCCTGAACGTGGCCGTGAAGCGGCGGGAGCAGACGCTGCAGGATTACAGGCGCCTGCAGGCCCGCCTGGAGAAATACGAGGACAAGGAGCGAACCGGGCCCGTCCTGGCCAAGCTGCACCAGGTACCCAGACACAAATCACCCCCAAATTTCAATATATATATATATATTTTATTGCCATCCCCGCCAAGCCATGTGAAACATTCCCATTACAGAACGACGTCTTTCATCGATGTAAAGTCAGCCATGTCGTAGCAGAAAAGTGAATTAGAGCGCTCAGCAAAGGGGAAGGAAAATGAAAAGCACAACATTATTTTTCTAAAGTGAAATGGAATGAAGGCCCCGGGAGCTGAGGATGCGCAGAGGAGGGGAGGAAAAGCCCCGGGATGCTCCAAGGAGGGTTTGCCCCCAAACCGCCGCGTCTCAGCGAGCAGCTGGATGGGAAATGGATCAGAGGGATTCGAGGCTTTGTGTTTGCCACCTGTTGCCAAAAACTCGCCTCGGAAAATCGCAGTAATTGGTTACCAGGAAGCTTCGCCAGATTCTTTTCTCCCTCTCCTAAATTTTAGCAAAATTTATGTATATATTTAAATTAAATCTTCACCGGTGCTTCTCCCCAAATCTGCCGCTTCTGCAGAATGGTGCTTGATCTTTGCAGAACAGTTGACTTTCTCGGCCTTAAAGAACATGTATTTTCGGATGACTTTCCCCTCAAAAATTAAGTTTTGTGTTAAAGAATAGCCCGATATCGGCCCTAACAAAAGAGCCCTCCGATTTACTAGTAAGCAGCTTATTTCGCTGAGCCTCGCTGCCTAAAGCTGTGGCTGGAAAAATGCAGAAATGCTTTTGTCCTCATGATTAAGAAGGGTTGAGTTATTTTTTTTAATGAACTTCTGTGTGATCTAATTCCCCCCCACCAAAAAAAAAAAAAAAAAGGAAGAAAAGGAGCATAATTTCATCCAGGTATTTTTATTGCAGTTTTTATTTCAGCGCTGTTTGCTCAAAGTCTTCTGCACTCAGTGAACCCCACCCCACAAGTTTAAACGCTCCTTGAATTTGCTCATTTGCCTCTCAGGCTTAATTAAGCCTGGTTTGATTTAAGGCTTTTCCAGGCCAGAGCTCTGTCCATGCCATCCCTTCGGAGTGACGTCCTGGGGCCAGGGACCGGCGCCGTGTCCCCCTCCCGTCGGAATGGCACCGGGATTAAGTGGCAGACTTGAGCCCAGTCTAATATTTCACAGCCCACCCCCTCCTGCCCTTTTCCAACACCATCTCGGAGACATTTCCCTTTCTCCCCACGCTTCTGTTTAAAGAAGCCAGTTGGGCGCGCTGAGCTGAAGGTCACGGGCGAAAATGACGATGGGGACAGGATCCTGTGGCGATGCTCTCGGGGACGGCAGGGCCAGGGGACACCGAGGTGGGTGGGATGTTCTGCAGCCTGGCTGAGCTTTGGGGCTGGTTTGTGTCCCCATTCTGCCCCCAGAAGAGCAATTGGCTTGTGATTTTTGCAGCAGCCTCTCTGTGTCCCATGGGTTTCCCCATGGTCCAGGGTCAGAGCTTGGGTCTCACCAGGCTCTGTTAGTTGGTCATTGGGTCTCACCAGGCTCTGTTAGATGGTCATTTGGTCCCATGAAGCTCCATTGGATGGTCATTTCGCCCCAGCAGACTCCATTATCTGGTCACTTGGGTTCCACCAGGCTCCATCAGATGGTCATTTGGTCCCACCAGGCTCCCTCGGATGGTCATTTGGTCTCACCACGTTCCATTAATTGGTCATTTGGCCCCACCAGGCTCCATGAATTGGTCATTTGGCCCCACCAGGCTCCGTTAGTTGGTCATTTGGCCCCACCAGGCTCCGTTAGTTGGTCATTTGGTCCCACCAGGCTCCGTTAGTTGGTCATTTGGTCCCACCAGGGTCTCTTATCTGGTCACTGGTTGTCCTTGGGTCACTCCGCTGGCCTGGGGTGGCCTCAGTGCAGCTCTACCCAAGGGAAGGACATTTTCCCAGCTCTCTGACCCCCCATCTTCTTTCGCAGGCCCGTGAAGAGCTGAGGCCAGTGAAGGAGGACTTCGAAGCCAAAAACAAGCAGCTCCTGGAGGAAATGCCCAAATTTTACAGCAGCCGCATCGATTACTTCAAGCCCAGCTTCGAATCGCTGGTGCGGGCGCAGGTGAGATGCTGTCCCCTCTCTGGCAGGTGTTCCTTTAGTGGCATCCTCACATCTGGGTCCTACCTTGGGGGGAATTGCTCTTCAAGCTGAGCGTTACACACAGGTAAGGTGCAGCAAAGCTCTGCCCAAACGCCATTACATACAGTAATTCAATTATTGAGTGGTGGGACATTGGGCAGGTGTTGGACTTTGTCCTGGGAGAAGAGCAGGTTGGCATCTGCTGGTACCTGTGGTGATGGGGTGCAGGGTAGAAAGGAGGTGAGTTTTTTGCTGTTTTATATGGATTTGCTGCATATCAGGGATACTCCTGGTACAATATGGTGTCCTGTTCCCTGAAATTACCTGTAATAAGGCTCAAGCCCTGCTTTTACATCAGGTGCTGGAATTTGGTGGCTTTCTCCATCTGGGCGCGCCATCTCTTTGCGTTTGTGGTCCTGAGCTCAGGGTTGGATCTTGTTGGAGATGCTGAGATGCTCGAGGCTCATCTGAAGGCTCCTTTGTGGCAGAGAGAGAGGCGGCTGCTCCGTCAGCTCCACACCAAGCTTTGCAGGGAGGGCTGGCCTAAATAAACCCCCGCCCGCTTCGGTTTCCATCCTCCCGCTTCCTTCTGCTCCTCCTCCATCTTCCTTCTCCCCTCACCCTTTTCTTTAGGCTGGAGAGGAGCATTTTGGGGATGTAATCTACCTTTGAACTTGGGCTGGATCAGGGTGAAGCCACGTGCTGCTGGGCAATTTTCCTACAGTATTTTGATTTTGGAGCGGGTGTGGTGACACAGGTGCGGTGGCTGCAAGGAGCACGTGTTTCCATCTCACCTCTGATTTTTGGGGGGGGTTTCTCTCTCTCTCCATGGAGCTGCCAGCGAGTTGTCTGCAGCCTGATTCACCTACCAGATGGTGCCGAAGCGCCCGGCCGGGTGGGTGCTGGGGATGCTGTTCTCGCTGTTCCCTTCGCCATCGCCTGCCGCGGGGCTCCCTGTTCCAGCCGAAATAACCAGACACCCTGGAGCCACCGCAAAAATCTCACCGGCCCTTCTCCCCACCCCCCCGCAAACCCTCCGCTTGCTGTGGGTGGGTTGTTTGGACGAGACCTTGAAACCCGAATGCCACCGGCGGGTTCCGAAGAGAAGCGGCTTTGCTTTCTGTGTCCTTGGCCGCGATGTCCCTCGCTCGGCTCGTGCTGGGTCCTGGCTGCCAGCTGGCTCCTGCCTCGGCTTGTCGGGAGCCTGGGGTGGAGAACAACGTACTGGGAGCACTGGGAGACGCCAGCAGGGTGCTTTCAACTGGGGCTGTTTGCAAGTTTCTCCGTTCATACCTTCCGCTTCCTTGGGAATCCTCTATTTTGTTTCTTGGCCCTCTTCAGGTGGGGGTTTTTGTTAGGAAAGGCGAGCAAGAAGAATCTTGGTTTTTATTATCACCACAAAGCTGAGGCATCTCCCCTAGGCTAGACTAAAGCTGGGCCCAGAGGGATGCTAAAGCCCTCCCCGCTGACCTAGATGGGAGCAGCATCCCTCTCCCCCAGCGCTGGCTGCATCTTCATCCCTGGGGAGGGACCACAGCATCTCTGCTGCGGGGAGGAGAGCTCGGTGCTCCCCGATAACTCTTTGTGCTGAGCTTGGGTTCAGCATCCCCCCCATTCAGGAGCTCTTGCCTGGGGGCTACGCAGCATTTTCCCCATCACAGGTGGCCGGAATGAAAACAAGAAAAGGGAAACGACTTGCCCAAGGTAATGTAATGAATCAGTGGTGAGCCAGGAATAGCACCAGGGAGCCCTGAGTCACCGCAGCGGCTGCTCACCTGCAGGGAACCCGGTGGGGACAGTCAGGGGGACACCGGAGCATCCCCGTCCCAGGTGCGAGATATTGATGGGGGACACGGGGACGGGCTGTGCTCATTCATCCCGCCGCTGATTCCCGCGTTCTCCCTCTCCCTCCGCACCTTCTGGAGTTATTGAGCATCTCGGGGGGTTCACGTTACTCGGTGGAATTCCTATTTCCAGCCTCTTTCTGCAGGTACCTCTAGGAGCGACGGTTGGTCCGGGGTGCTCGGGGAGAGGGGCAGGCAGGGCTCAGCTCTCTCCTGGTATCTGCAGTTGCTTGTCCCCAGGTCAAACCCACCATTTGAAGGTGCAAAACTGTAGTTTTCCCTTTTGTTTTGCCCCTGAAGAGAGAAAAGTGGTTAAAGTGAGACAAGCGTCACTGGCCAGCACAATGATGACCTGTGAACACATCCATTCCCTCCAGGAACAACCCAGCCATGGCAAAGGGAAGGACCCCGCTTTAAACCATCTCCGGAGCAGCAGCTTTAAGTCTTTAACCCACCGAGACCCTCCCAGACTTGGGTTCCCATGGCCCAGCTTGGCCGCCGTCCCCAGTGCCGGGTGTGACATGTCCCGAGCTCGCTGGGGCTGTAACATTCAACACCAAATACTTTTGTGTCCACCCACATGCCCGGGGCCGAGCCAACCGAGGCAAATATTTCCCTCGCTGGGGACTTTGAAGCGGCCAGATGAAGACGAAAGGGGGAGATTTGGAGCCCCGTCGCTGGTGCGAGTGTAACGAAACTTCCTTCCCGCCGTGCTCTTTGTTTTCCTGCTAGAAAACATGATACTCCTCTTTTTTCTTTTTAATGAAATGGGGGGAAAAATGGGGCTTGCGAGTCCATGGGACTGTCCAGCCCTGGCAGCGACCCCAGGCTTTTGTTTTGTGTAGGGCTGACATAAACACTGCCCGGCTGTGGCACTGTAAACGCGATCTATAGAAAATGAGGAGAACAGGGTGTCCCGAAACAGAATTAGTTCAAGACAGGTGGACTCGGGGCCCTTGGCTCGGTCTCAAAGGCGAGCTGGGATTTGCTGGGATGGGGATGGAGCATATGGCATCCATAGCTGGAAAAGTACCGAGCTGCAGGCAGGGGGTGCCGCAGGGCCCCCCCCGCTGCTGGAACCGTCAGCACCCGTCGTCTGGGGTGCATCCCCCTCCCCAGCACCCACCCCAATGCGGGGACCCCCCCCAGAGAGGCAGTGATGGTTTTCATCCTGTATTTCAGCAGGAGAAGAGCATGGGGGCTGGGTAAAGCACAGGAGATGCATACTGGTTTAGGCACTGGGTCCTACCGGGGGACAAGAGCGTCCCCAAGGAGACCCGCAGGGACCCGGCGTCCCCCACGGGAAGGGCTCCATGGCAGCGGCACGTGGGCGGTGGGGATGAGACCAAAATATTGGCTCTGCTTTGCCCATTTGATATGGAAAAGATGCTGCTGCGAATGCTGGTGTTGGGGGGCGCAGGGGACAATTCTGGGGGGGCAGCAGCTCCCCAGTTCCCAGGGAGATTCATTTCAACGTGCCGGTGCCTTTTCTGTGCCGGAATTGGCAGCGCTGCTTGGCCATATGTGACTGAACCGAGCCCATCTGACACCGGGATGGGGACAAGGGACACGGAGCTCCAGCATCCAGCTGTGCCACCCTCCAACAGGGAGGCTGGGTCCCCAGCATCTCAAAATAAGCGTCATTTGGAGCAGGATTGGGGGAGCCGGTCTCCATGGAGACTGCGCGGCTCCGCTCCCGAGATGCTGGTGCCTGCCCGTGCCCTTCTGCAAAATGGGGGCAACGCATCGTCCTGCTGAGAGGCAGCATCTCCCCGCCACATCTGGGGGATGCCTGGGCCAGGTAACCCACATCACCTTCCTCCTGTGGGGCACAGCGGCCCCCCAGGCTGGGGGTCCCTGATCCTGCCCCTGCCCGCAGGCAGGGCTCGCTGCCTGCCCTCCTCCAGCAAAGCACCCGCGCTGGTGCCATCTGCCTGCGCCGACCCACCAGCTCCCGCTCTGCCGAAGCGCCGCTCGCTGCCGGAGTTAATTGGCGGTACTAATTAGCACATTATTAAAACACCCCCCTGCTTCCCCGTTGCTTCGTGCCAGGCGCGCTGCTTGCGGCGCTCGCCGCCCCTGCGCCGTGACCGGGGACCTGTTGCAGAACCCGGTGACACCGGTGACACCCTGGCTGTGGCACGGGGACGGTGGCTGCACAGGGGGGACAGTGACAGCCCCACAGATGCATCTCCCCAGATGGGAAGCAAGCAGAGAAGGGCAGCGCGTTATTAAAATGTGTTGAGTTGTAATAATCTAAGGGGGTGGCACCAACACATGGTAGAGAAGCTATTTTAGACCATGAAACGCTGAGGCGAGGGGCTGGCTCCACTCACCCCCCATCTTTCTCCTCCCCGCACCCCAGGTTGTCTACTACACCGAGATGCACAAGATTTTTGGGGACCTGACGGCACAGATCGACCGGCCCGGCTTGAGCGACGAGCAGCGGGAGCGGGAGAACGACGCCAAGCTGAGCGAGCTGCGCGCTCTGTCCATCGTGGCCGACGACTGAGCATCGCGGGGGGATGTTGGTGATGGGGAAGGGGCTGGGGAGCACCCCCGTCCCACCTCCTCCATCCCTTGTGGTATGGCCTGGGGGACACAGCACAGCTCCCCCCTCCAGACAGCTGTTTGCAAAAGACATCTGGATTGTCTCCGCCCGCCCTAAGACCAGGTTTTGCCTTAAGTAGGTGTTGGCAGCAGAGCTGAAGACGGGGAGTGGGCTGGGTGCTGCCAGTCCCTTTCTGGCAGGAGGACACGGCCACTCCTGCTGCTGGGACATTTATTTTGTGCCTTAGGACCCCACTACCCCCTGAAAGGGGAGAGTAAAAGTGTTTAAATTCAATTTTTTGAGGCATCGGGAGAGGGTGATGAAAGGGCCCAACTTCCCATGCTGAGCATCAAGTGATGCTGTGCTCCGGATCCACCCCGTTTTAAGCAGGAATTCCTGTTTTAAGCAGGAATGGTGTAAAGTGCCTCTTGCCCCACAGCTGTGGGGGCACAGGGGGTGCACATCTGCACAGCGATGGGTGCTCAAGGGCGACGATGGGACCCCAGGGCAAAGGAAGCAGGGGGATGCAAAAGGGAAATATAACCCAGGTGGGAGCAAAGCCAGGGAAAATTAGGGGGCCTGGGGGGGCTCCACAGCCTGAGTCAATTGTAGCCACTTTTTGGGGGGCACGAAGGCTCCAATAAAGACTTTTTGGCAGCTGGGGTGCCGGTGCCCTCTGCTGCCACCTGCCTGTCACTGCGGGGGGACACGGGGAGCGGCCCCCCAGCTCTGCCACATCCCCAGCCACAGCAGGACACCGGTGCTTTGGGGGTGTCATTTTAAGCACGATATTAAGGGGCTGGAAAAGGGGAAAGAGGGACTGAGCAGCCCCCGAAGAGACGCAGGAAGGAAACGGGTTCACAAGCACAAGAAACACAGTTTTACAGTGAAATACAGTGAATGGTGAATGCAGCGAAGGAACGCGCCACGGCCACAGCAGCATCCAGAGATCCCCCCGAGCAGCACAACGAGTACCAGCCATCAGTTTGGGTCCCTCCATCCTAAAAAAGCTGGTCTGGCCCCCAATTTGTGCATCCAGCTTGTAGCATGGAGGAGGCCATTGTCCTGTCTCCAACACACTAATTTCCTACCCAAGAGGTTTCCATTAAACACTAAAAAAAGGGTCAGAGCAAACCATGAGCATCCCTACAGCTGCCCTGGCTGCACGGGGAAGGGACGAGGACAGAAAAAGCTCTTGGGGACCCTGCCACCATCCCCAGCGTGTGACACCCAGGCGAGTGGGGTTGTCACCCTCTGCTGGTGGAGAGCAGCTGGATGCTGGTTCCTTCATCTAGAAGAGAAGAGAAGAGGGGGTGACCGGTGGCCTGCGAAGACGGGTCCCCACAGCCCAGTGTGTCTTGGCTTACCCAGCCTGGATTTTGCTCTCCGGGTCAAGGCGGCTGCTCCGTTTTCTCCAGTGACTTCCCAAGCTGAGCATCATGGTGTTGGAGGCAGGAGGCAGCAGAGGGGGGGTTCCTGGAACAAGAACAACTCGTCACCCACCCCAAAATCTCCACCAGACCCCCCAGCATCCCTACACCTACCAAGGAGCTCCTTTTCCCTTTGTGCAGCTGTGACTGCTCAGGGGACTCTATTTCTTGCTAAAAACTGCCCTGTTCAGGTGGGAGGAGAAGGTGCTGGGAGCTGTCACCCCGAGCAGGATCTTCTCCACCTCTCCACAGCCCTTTCCAAGCAGAAATAAAAACGCTTTTTGGGACCCCCGAGCTGGCACGTCACCTGGTGTCACCGCACAGGACCCCTGGCAAAGCCTCAGCATCGCGGCTTCTCCTCTGGGTCCCTTCTCTGCCTTGAGCTGGCACGGGGATGCCCAGATGTCCAGCAACAAAATCGCCACATCCCACCGGTCCATTAATTGGGCAAACCTGTGTCACAGCAGGGATGCCCAGGGAATCCCAGCAGAACATGGGGAGCTGGACCCCCAATAAAACCTTCCCCAGAGGGACACTGCAACAACAGGAGTGATGGGGATGGGGCCAGAGCCCTGACATGGAGGGGCTGGTGACTGTCCCCAGGGACACGGAGCAAAGCCCCAGTTCAAGAGCATCCCCTATCCGGTCCCCACTGGACCCAACCAAACCTCCTCCCCCTGCACCCCAAACCTCACCCCCATTCAGCTGTTCCTTCCCTACCACATCACATGCCGGGCTGGGTTTAAGCAAAATAAAACCAGTTGCCACGGTTACCCGGAGCAGGGATGCTATATTTATACATATATGTATGTATATATAACTGCCGTGTGTGGAGCTGAGCCCATGCGCCCCAGCGAGGGCCACGCTCTTCCACGGGTGACACGTGGGGACACGAGCCCCGGCAGACCCTGCGCCAGCTCCAGAGACCTCTTGGCCAGCTGCTCGGTGGCCCAGAGGTGCTGCGGCTGGATTAAACCCTGCCTGGGCTCCCCTAAATCCACATCGCTGGGTCACCCCAACCCCCAGCAACCTTCCTCTCCTCCACCCAGCGCATCCCCCCGTCCTTAAACCCGCATCCCCGGAGCTGCTCAGCAAAGCGCAGATGCTGCTCTGGGCCAGCAGCTCCTCCTGCTGTTCTGCTCAAAACAGAGACACATTTCACCCATGGAAACTTAACCCAGCGCTGCAAACGCTGCTGTGATCTGGGAATCTGCTCCTGAACCAGCAGCTCTTTGCAGGGCTGGGAGGAGGAATCAATCTCGCATAGTAAAAGTGGATAATTACGGGTTTCTTGCACCACCCCAGAGATCCCAGCGTTAATGGGGAGAGCTGGCGGAAGGGAACATTGACTCGGTGATGGAACAAAGCACCGCGGTGCTCAGACCTCCGGAAAGCCGAGGGAAGGGATGTCCGATCGGGGGGCACTCACCGCTTTGTGTAACCGCTCAGGTCCAGCCCAGCCTGTCCCACTCAGGACTGTGGGGTCAGTGTCAGGATGTGGCCGTCCCATGACAGGGACCCTTCACACACCTTCATCCTCTTTCATCCTCAGCCCGAGCTAAGAAGAGACACACAGTGAGCCCAGCTGCATTACAGCATCCCGACTGTCCCCAAATCCCCTGGCCCCTTTGGGGACAAGACCAGGTTTTGCGGACACAAGCTGTCCAGCAGTAAACACAGATGACAGCGCAGCACCAAACCACAGGGCTTTCCCCCAAAACTGGGTGAAACAACCCTCGCCGGGGCTGCTGTGTCCAGCACACGCCTGGATCCTCACCTCGATTTGCTTTTTTGGGTGCTCAGGAGCTTTCCCTTGCTCCAGGGGGTTGGGGAGCACCAAGGCCATCACCTGCGCAAGAGCAGACCCTCCTCCTCCTCACCTCAGCATCACCCAGAGCACCCTCAGCATCCTCCTCGGGGTCAGGCAGTGGGATGCAGCCGTGGTACCACGGACACGGGGGAAGGTGTCCAGGCAGCCCCGGCACAGGTTGTAGAAGCCGTGGGGCGGCTGGATGCTGCCACAGCACCTCCCTGGCATCGCAGAAGGGGATGGAGGCAGAGATCCATGTTGAGGGCGTTTGGGCTCACCCAAAAGCAGTCCTCTCTGACCACAAATATCCCCCCCAAAAGTCACTGCGTAGCCAGAGCACCCAGTAGGGATGGTGTCCTTGTCTTGAGGTCTGGCCCGGGTGGGTGTTGAGTGCTCCAAAAGGCACAGAAGGTACAGGGCAGCGGGGTGGGGGCTGCCCAGATGTCCCCCCAACAGCAGGGACACATCCCCATCCTGATCATCTGCCTGCATCCCTTCCCTATGGTCCTGGCCCAGAGCATCTCCCCAGGTGAGCAGATGGGGCAATGGGAGGAGATTCACTGCTGGGGAGGGAGGAACAACGATCATGAAACCCCACGGCACCCCCAGGAGCTCCAGAAAACCCAAACACCCACAGCACCCCCTCGTCCTGCTGCGCTCACAGCCAGGGACCCCCCGCCACCCGGATCCGTCCCCCATGGTAAGGACCAGCACTCACCTTCACCGGGCAGGAGCGTGGGATGCAGGAGCAGGCGCTGGGCTCCGGGATGCTCAGCTGCTGCCCGGGGGGGCACAGGGGGAAGCGGGGCCGGGGGGCTCGGGAGAGGCTGCGGGAAGGGAGAAACCAAGTCACGGTAGGAAATCGTCAGGAAAGAGGGGGGGTGGAGGGAATAATGGGGGTACCTGTTCGGAGAGCACCTGCAGGCAGCTTGGAGCAGCATCTTCCCGGCGGCGGCACCCGGCCCGTCCCCACGGTGAGGGGCTCCAGCAGCACCGAAACACCGCGGCGCACCGTCCCCCCCGCACAAAACCGCCTCGCCCACCGCCCCGACCCCTCCTGCAGGCTGGTGAACCCCCCCCAGCAACACCCGCTGTTCCCCCCCACCCACCATGCGATGGGGAGCATCTCCCGTCCCGACGCCCCCTCCCCACCCACCTGCGGTAGAAAGGGGAGGGAAAGGGGTTGAGCCCCCCGCCCAAGTCAGTGGGTGCCCCAGGAAGGGGTTCGGGGGGGACCCGGGGAGGGTGGGGGGCGGCAGCCGCTCGGACCGGGCGGACAAAGGGGCTGGAAACGCGCTCGGAAGTGATGCGGCCGTGACGTCACGCCGGGTTGAGAGTGATGTCACCGCGCAACAACGCATCGTCTCGCAATGAGCCGCCTCTTTTCCAGTGAAAAGGTTTTATTGGGGGGTGTGGGGGGGAAGGGGGGGTGCAGCGCCGGGCCGGGGGCCGGCCCCGGGTGGGCGTGACGTCACGGGGCGGGGTATGACGCAATAGGTGCAGCGCGGCTCCTCCATCCAGGGGTGGCAGCGGGACCAGGACCCCACCCCGGTCCTACCTGCACCGGCCCCCCCGCAGCGAGCGGCGGGTCAGGCGGGTGAGCAGAACCTTCACCCGGCCCCAGTGCGAGTGCCTGTCCTGGGGGAGACACGGCTGTGAGCGATGGGGGCGACAGGCGGGACCCCCCCGGTTCCCCCCGTCACCCCCGCCCCTACCTTGTCTGCTGCAGGGGCGTCCATCCCACTCTCGGGGGGGTCCAGCAGGCTGGGGGAGCTGGCAGAGTGTCCCCACATCCTCCGGCATGGGCCAGGGTCAGGCGCTGCATGGTGGGGGGGTTAAACCAGTTTTGGGGGGGTTAAACCAGGCACGCCCCCCCCCATCCCTGTATCCCACCCCACTCACCTGGCGCTTGGCTGTCTGAGCAGGAGCGCGGGCGGAACCGCTCACCCCTCCACACGGTGGGATCCTGTCCCGGGGGGTCCCGAGGGGGCTGTGGGTGAGGAGATGTGAGGTGTGAGCTGGGATCCCCCACACCCCCCCCCACCCCGAGCACCCCCGGCCCTCACCGTGGCGTCAGGGCGGGTGCTCCGGGCATCTCCCACCTGCTGCCGGAGGAGCCGGTTGTCCTGCTGCAGCCGGGCCAGGCGCTCCAGCATCTGGCAGACGTGCTCCAGGTACCGCAGCCCCTGCCCAGGCACAGCCTGCGGCCGAGGTGGGGGTCAGGGCCTGCCGGGTGGCCGAGCGCCCCCCCAGCCACATGCACCCCCTCCCAGCACCCACCGCTGCCTCAGGGTCCGCCGTGCTGGGCTCCTCCTGCTCCCGGGGGTCCCACGCGTGTTCTCCCCGCAGCCGTGGGCAGCGCCCGGGCAGCCGCTGCCTCTTGCTGCGCTGAGCTGCCTGCAGCAGCTTCTTGCTGCCCGAGCGGCTGCGGGGCGTCCGGGGGGGCTCGGGGCCCGGCTCCTCTCTGGGGGGGCTCTTCTTCTCCGGGGGGAAGCTGTCGAGGGAGAAGCTGCTCTCGGAGCCCAGGGGGGTGCAGGGGGAGTGCTCGTTGCTGGCCATCTCCACCCCGGAGTCCTCCGATTCGGACTTGAGGAGCCGTCCGCTTGCCAGGGGGCTACCGGGAGAGAGGGCTGGTGCTGGGGGGGGTCCCCAGGTGCTCAAGCCCCCCGGGGGCTGCCGCGGGCTCTCCTGCAGCCGCCGGTAGACGCTGGCGGAGGTGGGTACCACGCAGCTCTCCGCTGTCTCCCAGGGACCATCTGCGGGGCGAGTGGCATCAGATGGGGGGGTCCCCTGGCACAGGCGGGGCACACTCGCCACCCCCCTGCATGCCCTGGCCTGCCACCCCTCTCAGCCCCCCAAATCACCCTTCAGCAGCTCCAGTCGTACCCATGACCTGTGCCACACAGTTACAGCCCCCTGCCCGGTCACCCTGCTCTGGAGGGTCCCCGCAGCCCTGCCCTGTGCCAGGGAGGCCTATACGCCAACAAGTTGTTGCTGCGCCCCAAAAACACATCCCTGTGCCCAGCCCCATCCTCCCTCTTTCCCCGTACTCCTGGGGAGCCCCCATGCTCCTCACCCCAACCCAGTGGGGGCTGCACAGGCAATGGCTCTCACAACTCGCTCCAGCTCGGTGCCAGCCCACCCCAAACACAGCAGGGCATGGAATCCATCCCCCCCACCGCAGGATGACTCCAGGGACCCCCAGCATGGGGGGCATCACTGCCACACGGGGGGCATCACTGCCCACCACCCCACAGCTCAGGGTGGGATGGCAGCGTCGGTCTCGGCTCTCACCTCCCTTCCCATCCAGGCCACAGCCCAGGGCTCAGCGCGGTGGGGAGCGAAGCTTTGGCACCCTCCCGGCACTCAGCTCGGGGTGCAGAGCAGCCCACCCCCCCGGCAAACCCCTCCTCGGAGGGTCACCCCCCCCCAGGCACTCACAGCAGCTGAACCTCCTCTTCCAGGCAGCGCGGGAGCCCCCCCACATCGCCGAGAGCCGGAGCCGAGTGCCGGGCGCGCGTCCCGGCGCTGCCTTTTATACCAGCCCAGCCGGCGACGGGCCCTGTATCCAGAGGCACCTCATTACAGGACTGGTTCCCAACTGGTTCCTCGCAGGATTTGGGATTGGCGATACTGGCTGGGCCGGTGGTTAAGGGCTCCCTTCCCAACCCAACCGGGAAGGCGAGAGGGCGGTTTGGGCACCGGCAGACAGCCGAGCGCCGGATGAGTCCCACCGCTTTCGCGAAACCCCGCTCAGGGCTGAATTCACGGCCGGGGGTCCCAGTGCCCCCAAATTCCTACCCTGGTGGGTCTGGCGAGGCTGGTGCTGGAGGCCACAAGCACCCAGGGGACAATCCCACCGTTCAGAGGCCGCATGAATCCCAGCAATGCCGTGGGGGGGCCCCTCCGCCCCGGCACCGCCGGCTGCCCTGCGCCCACACACCGAATTTCCATGGGCTGCAAGGGCTGTATGGGACGGCCCCACATGCTGGGGGGGGCTGCTTTCCTCCCTATCCCTGGGGTTTCAATGGGGCTTGGAGCCCCACCAGGGTGGGGGGCACCTGTAGGGTGAGAGGGGCACAGGGGGATCCCCATCACCAGGAGAGCAAAAACATCCCCTGTGGGAGCTGCTATGGGGTCCCTCATGTCTACAGCTCCAGCTCAGACCCCCAGTGTCCCCCAGGCTTTGCTGCCGGAGGGGGTCCCAGCACAGCCTGAGCTGGGGGGCACATAGTGACGGCCAATGGGTTTTTGGGCCCCCCACGCTGCATACAGGGACCCAGTGGCCGTGACCCCAGTGCACACTCAGGCTCATCAGCCCAAACACTGGAAGGCAAAACCTGGTTTGAATTCCCAGCACAATCAGCACCCTGAGCCCCTCCCAGCAGTGGGAACACAAACTGGGGGTCTAGAGACCCCCAGGGCTCATCTACAGCACAGCTCCCCAAAGCAGGGATCCCTGAGGATCCCCTTCAGCAGGCTGAGGGCTGCAGGGACACCCCCAATCCTACCCCCCCCCAAGCTGCTCGGGGGTCTCTCTCAAAACCCCCCGGGACCACCGACTCACCGCGGAGCGGCTCCACGCTGAAAGCTCCGCGGCGACGCAACATCCCCGGGCGGGGGGACACCGGGAGCCGGGGAGGGGACACCAGGAGCCGGCCAGGGCGGAGCAGCCCCGCGGCTCCTCCGCCGCTTTATGGGGCAGGGCGGAGGGGCGGAGGGGCGGAGGGGCGGGGTTGGGCGGGGTTGGGTGGGGCAGGGTGGGGCGGGGTGGGGCTGGGCGGTGCCACTCTGGGGGGGGTGGGTCCCGACCCCCGGTACCCCCAGCAGAAGCGTTTATTCCTCTTTTCTTGTGAGCGCAGGAGGGGCGGGCGGGACCATCCCCGTCCCTCCCTCCCTGGGGATGCTTCATTAAAGCCACCGTGTCCTAATAGCGCTGAAGGTGGGGGGCTGAGCCTGCCTGCCCGAGAGACCCCCCCGAGACACACACAAGTGCGGCAGCAAAAGGTGATCGCTCCTGGGGGGCTGCGGGAATTCGGTGCTTGCATGGGGACACCATGGAGACCCAGGGAGATGCAGTGTCCCCCAGCAGAGAGAGGGCAGGGGACCCGGTTGGGGCCGTGGGCACCCGGCTGGGGAGGTGGGAAGGGGCCGGTGACCCCCCAGGCTGGGCGGGGAGCGGCTGATAACAGCAAAGCCGCGATAACAGCAAAGCCCATCTCCGTGCAAACAGGCACGGGAGGGCGGAGAGCAGCGATAAGAGCCCACCTGGGCCCCCACAGGACAAAGGCCCCGGGTTAAACAACCCGCAATAAAGCCCTGACACCTCCCAGGGACACCCGGAGCAGGGAGGGGGCAGTTCAGCCCTGACCTTCCCGGGAGGGGGGCGAGGGCCTGGATCCTCCCCAGGGTGGGGGGGTTGCTCCCTGCTCCCCACCGCAGCTATGGGTGCAGGGAGCAGGGATGGGGGGTCTGGGGTCTCTGCCTGCACCCTGGCCCTGTTTCCCCCACCCTGCACAGACCAGACACGGGAGTGGAGCAAATATATATTATATTTATATAGAGATCTGGTTTAATACCTCGGAGAAGCCCTTTGCAGTCCGTGCACAAAGCGGTGCCAGCCCCCTCTCCGGTACCTAAGTGCTCAAGCGTCCCTGTGCGACCCCCCCTCAGTGTCCCCGCTGTGTCCCTGGGCACATTCTGCTGCTTCAGCCCAGGCTGAGAAGTGATCCAGCTCATCTCACTCGCTCGGGCAAAGGGGGGCAGCTGGGGGTCAACTGGGGATGCCCTCACCCCCCCACTGCAGACCCCCACCCTACCAATAGGGCTGGTGGGGCATCCCAGGGGGGGACGGGGTATGTTCTGCTCCCCAGGACAGGGGGATGCAGGCGGCGAGCTCCCCATTGCACCATGCCAGTGCCTGGGGCTCAGGAGTGCTGGGACACAGCGGGGGTGCTGGGCCCCCCCTGGTAGCGCAGGCGGGCGTGCTTCTCGCAGTACAGCTCGTCACCCACCCAGAAGTGTCCCCGCATCTTCAGGTTGAGGCCGCAGTCGGCACAGGCGTAGCAGGATGGGTGCCGGTACCGCCCGTCCTGGATCCGCACCGCCTGCGTCCTGCGGGAGACGGGGACATCAGCGGGGCAGCCCGTGTCCCCCACCGGGGTCCCCCTTTCATTTTGGCCCTGCTGGAAGTGCTGGCAGGGACAGATCCTGCCCAGGGAACCCCACTTACGCAATGGTGCTGGTGCATTTCTCGCAGACGTGCAGCTTCTGGACACCGGCCACGGGCTTGCGGGCGCTGGGCGAGAGCCGGCTGGGGAAGGGGGCTGCGGGGCCAGCTGTGGGGACACAAAGCCATCAGGGACCTGCCACCCACCCCACCAGAGCGTCCATTGTCCCCTGTCCCCCCCCTCACCTCCGCCCTCGTCCTCCAGAGCCTCCTGCAGCAGGCGGAAGGTGCTGGACTGTCGCGGGGCCGCCCGCAGCTCCCGGTTCTCCTGCAGCATCTTGTAAACCTCCGAATCCTCCTCCAAGCGCCTCATGGCCGGTTCTGAGCCCAGGCTGTGGGACGGCACCCCCGGGGGAGGTAAAAGGGGGGGTTCCCAGCACCCGGACGCCTGGGTCCACCAGGCTGCACCCCGCCACCTGCTCCCTCCGCCCTGGGGAGCTGCCCCAGCCTGCCCGGCCCTCCCACGTCCCTCCCTGCCTGGCAGGTGGGTTAACTCTTTGCATGGGTTCCCTCGGCTCGGCAGCACCCAGCGTGCACCCCAGGGATGGATGCACAGGGCTGGGGGCTTCCCCACCTCTGTGTGTCCCCCCCCCATAGCCCTGAGCATGCTCTGTACCTGTTGCAGGGGCTGGGACAGGGTGACGAGCGGCGCCGCTCTCTGCACATCTCCCAGGGGTCTGGGGGGGCCCCGAACCCCGGCGAGGGTGGGCGGGGGGGTGGAGGCAGGACTGACCCCGGGGGGCTGTTCTGATGGATCGGGCTTCCTCGCTCCTGCTGGAGGGAGAGAGGTGCTGGGTGCCCTGGGGTGGCAAGGGGGCTGCAGCAGCCCCCCCGGTGTGTCCCAAACCTGGGGGTGAGGGTGGCATCTCCCAGGCACAGCACAGGGAAAGGCATCTGCAGACCCCCCCCCCTCGTCTTTCTGGGCACCCCAGGGACACCCTGAGCTTTTCCCAAGCCCTGTTCCCCCGGGGGGGTGGGTGCTCAGCTGAGGGATGCAGGGATGCTCCAGGGTGGCTGCTTCTCCTCCTCTCCGGTACTGGGGCCAGTGGGACCCCATGGAGGGCCAGGGGCAGCCCCCCCAATGCTCCCCATGTCCGTAACCCAGCGCCTGCACCCATCCCCTCCCCGACATCTGCTCCTGCTTAAGAGAGGCAGGAAAGACAAAACCCGGGCTAAGTGGAAGCCGATGTTCTCGGGAGCAGCCGCCAAGCAGATGCAAACCCCGGCGGGAGGCTGGGGAGGGGGACGGGGACAAGAAGCCCCCGCAGAGAGGGAGAAGGGGAAGGGGAAGGGCATCGCCAGGGCTCTGCGGGGTCACAAACAGGCGAGGAATGAGCTAAAATTAGGCACGGGTGGAGCTGGGAGCCTTGGCCTTGTCCCCACCAGCACCAACCCGCCCTGAGATGCGATAAAAAGCATGGTCCAAGGGCAGCCCTTCCCCTCGCCCCCGCTTTGGGCAGGGGTTTTGGGCACAGCACCCCACACAGCCCCACAGCGGGGGGGTCTGGGGCAGGGAGGGACCCTCCGGGGCTGGCACCAAAGCAAATAAAGGGCTTGGGGAGGAAGGGGGGAGCGGGCGGCCAGAGGAGCCAAGGGGCGGCCGGGGCCGCGGCCAAAGGCAGCTGGGAAGGGCGGCGTCCAGGGCCACCGCGCTTCCCGATTTGGGCTTGAAAAACAAGAAAAAAGAAAGATGGGAGGGAGGAGAAGAGGGAGACGCCAACCCCGGAGCCAGCGGCTGCCCCGTGGGGCACAGCAGCCGCCCGAAACCGCGGCGGGGAGGGATGGGGGGGCCACGGGCACCCCAGGACCGGTCCGGGTGGCGGGGGAGGCATCCTGGCCCCCGGGCATCCCGCTGCGGGCACTGCCGGGGGTGCGCCGGGTCTGTGGGTCCCTGCCCTGCCAACGCCCCAGTCCCCCGGGCTCCTGGGAGCTGGGCTGGGTCTCCCCAAACTGGTTTGGCCTCCCCAGGCTGGCGCCATTGCCAAGAGGTGCCGGGTAGGAGCCAGCGAAACATCCCCGGGCAGGTTTGCCGGTGCCCGGGGGCGCTGCCAGCGCGGTGGGTGGTGGCGCTGGCACCGGTGGTGGCATCAGTGGCACAGCAGACACTGTCCCCGAGGCAGAACGGGGCTGGGGGGGTAATGTGGCATTGGGGCTGCAAAGGGGGATGCGATGGGGCTGCAAATGGTGATGGTTTGGGGTGGCAAATGGCGATGGTTTGGGGTGGCAAATGGCGATGGTTTGGGGCTGCAAATGGTGATGGTTTGGGGCCACAAAGGGTGAGAGTTTGGGACT
Organism: Streptopelia decaocto; assembly: GCF_964273445.1. Lineage (NCBI taxonomy): Eukaryota > Metazoa > Chordata > Aves > Columbiformes > Columbidae > Streptopelia > Streptopelia decaocto. Next base: position 3,475,768 of record NC_138680.1, read on the forward strand.
GCAAAGGGTGAGAGTTTGGGGCTGCAAAGGGTGAGAGTCTGGGGTTGCGAGGGGAGAGGTTTTGGGGCTGCAGAGCTGAGGGTCCGCAGATGCCACCCCCAGCATCTCTGCCTGGCCCCACACAGCCCCCCCGGCTCCCAGCTCACCTGGGGAAGGCTGGGACTGGTGAGCTCCTCTTCCAGGGGCTGCGAGCTGGGGGGAGAGGACGGAGCCATCAGGAGGGTCCCAGACTCCTGCCCGTCCCCCCAAAGCCAGGTCCAGCCTTACCTGTGGGTTGGGGGGCTGAGGGATGTGGGGCTGGAGTAGGATGCTCTCAGGGTGCCCTGGATCTCCTGCATCCGCACCGTGTCCTGGGGAGGGAGGGGGAGACACCAGCAGCTGAAATCGGCCCTGGGTGGGGGGTCAGGGGGTGCAGGGGCTGCCCGGGGCTCACCTGGAAGCGCGTGGCCAGCCTGTCCGGTGAGGTGTCCCCGTTGGTGTGGCTGGGAGGTGGCATCAGGGACCTGGGGACCAAGGGAGATGGGGGGTCTTGCATCTGCCCCAGGAGCGTGCGCTCCATGGCACAGCGGCCCCGGGAGGGCGTGAGAGGCCCCAGGCCCCCAACTGGGACCAGTTGGCCAGGTAACGGCTGCCAGGGCTGCCTGGCCTCATTACCGCCTGACTCTTTAATTACAGAGCCGGGACAGGCTCCCGCGGGGATGGCGCAGCCCCAAGAGTAGCCAGAGGGGAAAAACAACCCGTGGCTGGGGATTCCAGCCCACGCGAGGACTTTGTTTCCCTGGGGCTGGGGACCCCGGCGTCCAGGCTGCTGTCTCCCCCCATCACAGCACCCACCTCTCCACCTGCAGCTGGAGCTGCCCTGGGCTCTGCTTGATCTTGTTCTGCGCCTCCACGTTCAGCATCTCGGCCGTGCTCTCCCCATTGATGGCGGTGATGATGTCCCCTGGACGCAGGTCACCCGCGGCTGCCTTCCCGTGTTCTGTCACCTCCACGGAGAAGAGGACATGGGGACAGCCCTGGTGTCATCTCAGAGGTGCTGGGGGCAGCAAGACCCCCGCCAGCCGTCCCTCAGCACACCGGTGGGAAGCAGCTTTTAATTGCAGCATGGAGCCCTTGTCATGGCAATGTCCCTGCACAAAGCTGGGGACCACCAGCTCTGCGGTGGTCCCCAAATCGCACCCCACCGGGATGCTCCCACCCACTGGGGTCCCTACGGCCCTGCCAAAACAATGCCAGCGAGGGGGGACCAAGGCCATGGCAACAAGAGGTGGAAACTCAGCGCAGACCTGCCCAGCCCAGGGGTGACACGATCCCTGCGCTGTCACCCGCCGTGGGGCCGATCCCACGGAGCAGGATCAAGGCCACCCAACCGGATCCGCTCCCCGGAGCAGCCCGGCACGGCACCCACCCCGTCAGCCCTCCCCGGGGCGAGGGAGCTCCTACCTTGGACACAGTGATGGGTTTCCCGAAGTCTCTTCCCCCGGTGATGCGGAAGCCCCAAGGGGCTGGGCCGGCCAAGGTCACTGTCACCGGCATGGCAGCGGGCGGCTCTGGGCAGGCAGGGAGTGGCGGTGTTGGGAAATCCCGGGGTGCCCTCTGCTCCTCCGGGAGACACAGCCCAGTCGCACCCCCCAGCCCCACACCCCGAGGGTCCCAAACACGGGGTGACAGAGAGCGGCAGCGCCTTCCTTCCGGGGAGGGGACCCATGTCCCTGTGCTGTCACAAGGTGCCGGCAGCCACCGCTGCTTCCTCTTGCCGCCCTGCTGTCCCCAGCTGGGGCTGGTGGCTTCCCCGCTCTGGGGGACACAAGGGGACCCACTGCTGGCTGCGTTGGTGCAGGCGGTGGGACGGGGCAGGCGAGGTCACCCCGCTGTCCCTTGCGCAAGGCAGGAAATGGGTGCCAGCTCGGCAGTTTGTGGCACGGCAGGGCCAAGCCAGTGGGGTTTGGAGGGGACGATGCGGCTGCGAGGGCAGCCAGCAGCCAGCGAGGGACGGATCCTGCTGCTCACCGCACACCCGCACCGGGAAAGGATGCTGAGGGTCCCCCAGGGTGGCACAGGGTCCCCAAGGCGCCCCAGCAAGCACCGTAACCGTCAGTGGGATCCATGGGAATGGGCAGCCCCCCTAAACGTCAGCTCAGGCTCCCTGCTCCCCCCCAGCCCCGTCCCACCGGCACAGCCCTGGGGTGGCCGCGGGAGCCGGGCGCCCCGTCCGCAACCGCTGGGGAAGGCATTTTAAACATCCCAAACGCACAAAGAGGGGCTTGAGAGGCTGCCCGGAAGAATTTCCTGGGCTGGGCTTCGCAGCGGCGGGAGGAAACCCCAAACCCCCTCCCAGTGCCCGGCCCCACTCAGCATCCCCGGGCAGCGAGGTCTGTCACCCCGGGGACCCCAACACCCGCTGGGCACGCTCACCAGACCCCCTAAAAGTTCTGCGTCCCTCGTCCAGTTCCCACAGCCCTCCTCTGTTCCTGCACCCCCCTGTCTCCCGTACCCCTCCTCTGTTCCCCGCTCTTCTCCTTCATCCCCTGCACCCCTAATCTGTCCCCTGCACTCTCCCTCCATCCCCTGCGCCCCATCCATCCCCTGCACCCCACCTCGGTCCCCGCTCGCTCCAGGCTCCATGTCCCGACACACAGCGATGCTGTTGTGGCCGCGGCGGTTGGCAGTGCCGCCTGGCCCCCCCGCCCCGAGCCGTGACAGCGGTGACAGGCGATGCCGGGAGGCGCAGGGGACGCGGGGACACACCTGCGGGACACCCCGCCCGCACCCTCCCCTTCCCGGCAGAGCGACACCCCCCGAGAGCTGCGCCCCCGACGGACGGACACCCCGCAGCACCCCGGGGCCAGCGCCCCCCGTTCTGTGTCCCGTCCCCCCCCGGCCGCACTCACCGGCGGGCGGCCGAGCCGGGCGGCCCCGTGGGGCTGCGGAGCCGAGCGCGGCCCCGCGTCCCGGGTCCCGCCTCCTCGGAAGGGGCCGGCGGAGCCCGACGGGGCCGGGCCGGGCGGGAGGCAGCTCGGCAGCGCCGTCTGCGGGCACGGCCGCCCCGACGGGGCGCACGGAGCGGGGCTGGAGGGGAGAACAGGGCACAGGGAGCGGGAGGTGCCCTGGGGGGCTGCCCGGGGGCTGGGGGGATGCGACGCGGCCCCACCCAGCATCGCTGCCCCTCGGAACATCACACCCCACACGGCGTCGCATCCCGCGCAGCATCAGCCCCATGCACCGCCATAGCGCTGTGCAGCCCTGCATGCATCACTGCAACCCCCCACGGGCACCGTTGCAGCCCCACATGCTCCCCTGCAAAATTAAATGCACTGCTGCAAACCCCTACATGCACTATTCCAGCCCCACACGCTCCCCTGCATCCCCATATGCACCACTGCAACCTCCCACGGGCACCGTTGCAGCCCCACATGCTCCCTTGTAAAATTAAATGCACTACTGCAAACCCCTACATGCACTGTTGCAGCCCCACATTCTCCTCTGTAAAATTAAATGCACCGCTGCAAACCCCGACATGCTCTGTTGCAACCACACATGCTCCCTTGCAAAATTAAATGCACCGCTGCAAACCCCAACATGCTCTGTTGCAGCCCCACATGTTCCCCTGCATCCCCATATGCACCACTGCAACCCTCCATGGGCACCATTGCAGCGCCACACGCGCCATTGCAACCCTCCAAGCGCACTGTTGCAGGTCTGCATGCCCCCTTGCAACCTCACACGTACCTGTGCAAACCCCCGCATGCAACATTGCAGCCCCACACGCCCCCTTGTAAGCCCACAAGCACCGCTGCAGCTCCACGTGCCCCCTTGCAGACCCCCTGCACTGTTGCAGGCCCATGCAGCGCTGCAACCCTGCGCAGCGCTGCGGCCCCACATCACGCAGCACCACAACCCCACGGGGACCACCGCAGCCCCACACACTGTCCCACAGGGCCCTGCCCCACGTCTCCATGGGCATCATCCTGCCAACTCCCCCCACCCCGTCCCGGCACCCCTAAGCTGGGCCTTGGCGCGGGCTGAGCTGAGCTTTAATGACGGACAAGCAGCAAACGCGACTCGCGGGCACATGGCGCGGTCCCAGGCCAGCATCTCGGGTCACAGCCGTCACAGATTCCCCCAGCACCAGCCAGAGAGGTACAGCCACTGGGACGGGGGTGATAAGGCACTGGGGAGGGGTGAGGAGGGGTCAGATTAAGGCACTGGGGTGGGGGACACCCCCGCGTAGGGGGTTTGGTCCCTGTTAGAGGCAGCCCCATAGGGGCAGGAGGGAGCTGGAGGCACTTTGTCCCCATGGGGAGACACGGCGGGGACGCAGTGGGGACGCAGGGCGACCGAGGTGGGACATCGGGGAGCCCCCAGCCCCGGGCTTCCCACCAGGCTCCTCTTCTTGGTCACACCGGTGCCACATAATTGCCGGGGAAAGTGCCGAATTTCTGCGTCCTCCTGGACACGCCTTGGCGGGCAAAGGAAAAGAGAGATGGTGAGGGGCCACGGTGCCATCCTGTCCCTGTCCACGTCCCCATCCTGGTGGCTACGCACCTACGAACCAGCCGTCGTCACACTGCTGCATGACATCCACCCGGTCCCCCTCCAGCAGCTCCAGCTCGTCGGCGTTTTGGGGCCGGTACTGGTAGAGCGCCCGGTACCTGCGAGACACGGCGCGGCCAGAGCTGCCACGGGTCCCACGCGGGGACACCGAGCCACCGTGTCACTCCCGGCCCTACTTACGGGGTCCACTGGATTTCGGAGCCGTTGTAGGATGGGGCGGGCTCGGGACGGGCGCTGGTGGGTGCCCCGGGGGCTGCGCTCTGCAGCGGGGAGACGATGCAGCATTAGGGGCAGCACCTGCATCCCCAGCAGTGCTGGGACACAATGGGGGGCTAATGGGGGTCTCTCACCTGCTCTGGGCGCCAGGACGCCTGGGGATGGGCGGCCACAGGGTGTGGGGGGGCTGGCGAGGGGTTTGGGGTGCCAGCATTGGGCAGCTTTGGGGATGCGGGGAAGGCGAAGCCGAGCTGGCGGGGTGAGGATGGGACGGCATCACCAGGACCCCGCTCCGCTGCCTGCGGGGAGCTGGTGGAAAGCGGGGGACCCCGGGGAGCCGCTGAGCGCTGCAGGGACGGGGACCCAGCTGGGAAGCGGGGGCTGGAGGAGGCGGGTGACGGGGGGAAGTCCTCGGCGGTGGCTTTGACCCGCGGCTCCTTCAGCACCTGCACGTAGGTGGCGGGGAAGATGCCCTGCCGGCTGGTGCCGGAGATGCGCCCCTCGTACCAGTTCTCATCCACCCGCCGCACCAGGCAGACCCGCTCGCCCTGGCGATGGGACGAGAAGGGGTTAGCACGGCACGGCATGAAATGGCACGGGGTGGCACAGCGTGGCACGGCACGGCGGTACCTTGCGGAAGGAGAGCTCGACGGGCAGCTCCCCGCGAAAGTTGTAGAGCGCCAGGGCCTCCCCGTACTCCAGCACCTGGATGGTGGGCGCCTTGATGGGCTTGGGCACCTCCGTGGGGGGCAGGATCTGGGTTGGGGACACAGGTGACAGTCAGCGCAGGGCTCTCCAAGCCTGGCCACCTCCTCTCCATCCTCTGGGCTCACCTCCACGTAGTTGGAGGGGAAGATGCCCACGCGGCCGTGGTGCTCGCCCTCCAGCCAGTTCCTGTCCACCTCCTTGTGGATGTAGACGATGTCCCCCTTCTGCAGCGTCAGCTCCCTGGGGGGACACCGACATGTCCCCAGCCCCACCACACATCCTGGGTCGCCATCCACCACCCAAGGGACTGCGGGGACACAGTGGGGACCCTCAGCATCACCGTCACTTACTTGGGTGACTCGGCTTGGAAGTCAAACTTGAGGCGGGCGGCTTTCATCTGGGGAGGGAGAGGAGCGGTTATGGGGGGATTCCCCCCCATCCCGGACCACCCCCATCCCGGCCTCACCTTCTTCTCCTCCCTCCTGACGGCCTCCGCGGGGTCCCCTATGTCGGACAGGCTGGGGAGGGTCCCTGGCCTGAGGGTGTCTGCAAAGAGGGGGGGTCACTGGGCCGCAGGAGGGGGTGCAGGGGGTGGCACGGTTTGGGGGGGTCTCACCTCTGCCAGGGGCCACCCGGCTCCGGTCGCTGGCCAGCCCCAGCGCCCCCCGCTCCATGCTGGGGCTGGCGGGTGGGCGGTGGGTGCCGGGGGGGCTCTGCAGCCGGCGGGGTGACGGAGGCGTCCTGCGGGGTGACAGTGGCTCAGCCCAGCGCCGCTGCCACGCTCGCCCTGCCCTCCCCGCTCCCAACCCCGCTGCCCCCGAGTCCCGGGGACCGGGACCCCCGGGCCCTCCCGGCTGTGTCCCGCCCGGGTCTGTCCCGGGCTCAGCCGGGCGGGACGGGGCCAAAGTTTCCCGGCGCGTCCCGGCTGCCGCGGAGCAGGAAGCGAGAGCAGGCGAGCACCGAGCGGGGGCCTGGCTAATGGATAACCCCGCTCCCGGGGGGGCTTAAAGAGCCCAAATTGTCCTCCAGCCCCGAATGGGGGGTGGGCAGAGGGGCAGCCAACCCCACCCGCCCGCTTGGGTGGGTTAGGGTAGGTCCTACAAGAAGCAGAGCCCTTGTTTGTTTGTTTTCCTCCCGCTGCCGGGGGAGGGCACGGGGACCTGGGGACGCCCCAAGGCACAGGTGCCGCCTCCCTGTGCTGGTGGCAGCAGGGACATGGGGACACAGCACTGGGAATGCAGCCGCTGTCACCTCCCCCGGGACCGAGCCAAACCCGGGACACCGTGTCCCCGCACGGGGGACAAGACCAGCCCCGTCCCACCCATCGGGCAGCCCGCCCGGCGCCGGGTCCCCCCCCGTCACAGGGCGTGGTGGGGACGAGGTGGCCCGCGAGGGGGTCCGGGGGGGTCCGCAGGGGGGATGCATGGGGACCCCCACCCCAGCGCGGCAGCCGGGACGTTAGAGGGACGATCCCGCCTGCCCGTCCCTGCAGTGGGGCCCCATCCCGCCGCTGCCCCCCCACACCGAGCGGGGCCTGGGGCGGTGGGATGTGGGGCTGGGGGCGCGGGGGGAGCAGCCGCCGTACTCACCGAGCCGCCGGGGAGGCCGGAGCAGGGGAGCGAGCGGTGGGAGCAGCCGCCGAGCTCTGCCGAGGGGAGCGGGAGGGGGTGGGAGAGAAAAATTAATCATCCGAGAGGCTGAGTCTCCGCGGGAAGCCAAGGAGTCCAGCGCCAATAACCGCCGGACGGACGGACGGACGGCGCGGAGAGGCAGGGTCCTAGCGCCCCACGGCCGCGGTCAAGGCCACGGCCACGGCTGCATGCCACCGGCAGGCTGTGCGGGCATCCAGCTGTGCGGGCATCCAGCCGTGCATAGAATCACAGAATCGTTTTGGTTGGAATAGACCTTTAAGATCGAATCCAAGCGTTACCCCACCCCAGCACTGCCCCACGTCCCTGAGAACCTCATGTCCGTCTGTCCAACCCTCCAGGGATGGTGACTCCAGCACTGCCCTGGGCAGCCTGTTCAATGCCCCACAGCCCTTTGGGGAAGAAGTTGTTCCCGAGATCCAATGCATGTAGCCAACCATGCCTGCATCCAGCTGTGCGTGCATCCAGCTGTGCACACATCCTGCCACACGCACACGTTCCAGCCTTGCACACGCAAGGCCGGGCGCACAGCTGGATGCACACACAGAGCCGGATGCTCACGCCCTCAGCCCTGCACGTCCCTTTGGTGCCACCCAGCCCCGGGCAGGATGAGGGGCAGCAGGACTGGGGTACCTTGCAGGGATGCCGGCGCGTCTCCATGGCCTTCATGTCCTTGTCCAGCTCCTCGCTGAGCTGCTCCAGCTCCCGCTCCAGCAGCACCTGCGCGGGCAGGATGGGGTTGTGGGGGGCAAGGCTGGCACTGCCTGCACCCCGTGTTGTGGTGGCACCAGCACCGGGACCCCCACTGCCACCCCCATTTTACCTCGATGGGCTGAGCCCGCGCCGGCGGCACCGCTGTTGGGGGCTGGAAAGACAAGGGGCTGGTTAGGTGTGCGCCCACCGCAGCGCCCACATCATCCCTCTGTTCCTTAGCTGCCCACCTGCCGCGGCTGCTCCTGTGCCGAGGATTTTCCCGGTTCGTAGTCAAAAATGCTGCCGGGCTCCGTGGTGGCACCGGTGTCACCCCAGCTGGTCCTGTGGGGATCCGGGAGGAGCTCAGCCCCGCTCTGTGGGCACCCAACAAGGGGACGGGTCGCCCTTGAAATGCCACCCTGTGCCACACTCACCAGTCCAGCCCATTGGGCATGCTGGGGGGCTTGGTGAGCACCCCTTTCCTCTGTGGCTTTGGGGGGGACGGAGGCACCGCGGTGGGCGAGGGGACAAGTTTCCCCGTGGGGCAGTGATGGGGATCCCAGTCTGGCTCTGCAGGGACGGAGGAGGAGGTGAGCGGGCGCCGAACCACACCGTGCTGCGCCACAGCGCCGTGACTCACCCGGCAGCTTGCGGTGGATCTGCCGGAACATGCTGCGGTACCAGTCGCGGGGACGGTCAACGCTCTGCGGGGACACGGCGGGGTGGTGAGGGGGTGACATCTGGGGGTAACCCCAGCCCCGTGTCCCCAGCTCACCGAGCGCGAGGCGATGGGCATCCCCGTCTCGTCCACCGGCCCGATGCCGTCGTACTTCACCCAGCGCCTCTCCCGCCGCTTGCCGTCCTTGGTCCAGGTGGCCGACCAGCCCGGTGGCCGGGGACAAGCAGGGGTGGCCCCAGGGCCGGGCATGGGGCTGAGGGACACCGGGGCGCTCGGTGTCTTTGCCTCCTTGGCCGGCCAGGTCTGGTACCACTCGTTTGCTGGGGACAAGGTGGGCGAGAGTGAGTCCTTGTCCTCCGCTGAGCATCACTCAGGGGATCCCGCGAGGGTGTCCCCAGGGATGCTCAGAGCAGGTACCTGAGCTCCTGGGGGGCACTTGGCCACTCTCAGCTGTTCCACGGGTCACTGTGTCGTGGAAGTCGAAATTCAGCGTGTTGGAGCCGCGGTGGCGGATGACGGGCACCTGCGGCACAAGGAGGGGGCTGGTGTGGGGGCAACGCGGCGGTGCCGGCAGGATGGAGGTGACAGGGGTCCCCAAACCCCCCAGGAACACAGCGGCCCCCGGCCCCACTCACCCGTGTCGCCGTGTGCTGCAGGGGCACCCAGGGTGGTGGGTGGAAGGGGGGGACGTCCTGGCCGGTGTCGGGGGGCAGCAGCCGGCCCGCCATGGCCATGAGGTGCCGGGATGCTGCCCCGGGGCTGCCCGTGCCCTGTGGGGAAAGTGGCTGCTTACAGTGGGTCTTACGGCTTTGCTAGAGACCTGGGGGCTCCCAAAGCCCCATCCCCATTGTCAGGTTGTCCCCTGTTATTCAGAGCACAGGGGACACTGCCATGGGGTGACAACCATTGTGTCACCCTCCCCGGCTTGGTGCCGGGGAAAGCGTCCATTCCCAGCCAGAAACAGCCCTGGCACGGCTTCTCCTGGCAGATCCGGACTCCCAGCCCCAATCCCCACCCTGTCTCTGCAGCACCGATGGGTCCAGCCCCCCCGGGTGCTCTTTGGAGAGAAAACAGCGCAGGACGGGGCATGGCGGTGGCCCCGCCGCCGTGCCCATCGCTCCGGCATCCCGGCGGGACGCGGCCGGCGCCGGTGCCCTCCCGCCCGGGCATGTGGCGGCAGCGGCGCCGGCTCCGGGAGAGCTGCCAGGGCCCAGAAACACGAAAAGGCAGAAGAATTTCCCCCGCCCTGCAGCGCAAACAGGGAAGGGAGAGGGGAAGGAGGGGAGAGGAGGCGTCGGGAACGCGCGGCCGAGCGCGGCACCGCCCGCACCCTGAGTCAGCGGGTGCCAGGGTGGGGGGCAGCGGGGGGGACGGGACCCCCGGAGTGGCTCCTGACACCATCGCAGGGTGACATGGGGGTGGGACGGCCGCGGGGGCAAGCGCAGCCCCCGGGGACCACCGGGGAACACGCGTGTCCGTGCTCATCCCCCGGCATCGCCATCCCCACCGGGGCAGCGCCCATGGGACTCGGGGGGGCACAGGGGAGGTTTCCCAGCCCTGCAGGGCACAGACCCCTCCTCAAACAGGGCAGCCGGTGCTCCTGGGGGGCTGCTGGGGTCACACTGTCCTGGTGTCACACACAGGGCACAGTGGGCTGGGGACCCCTCAGCTGCTTGTCCCCAACCCCACCAGGGGCTCCGCAGCCCGCATGCTGTAATTAACTATTATCACCACCGCGGGGAAACTGAGGCCTCGGGGACGACTTGCCCCAGGGCACAGAAAGCGGGGTGCAGCCTCCCACCCCCCAGAGCACCCCAAACACTCCGTTCCCAACACAGCCCCATGGGGCTCAGCCCCATCCTGCTCCCACAAACTGCCCCCCCTTTGGGGAGCGGGTCCCCACGGCTCAGCCCCTCCTCACCGCCCCCCATTCAGCTCTTACCTCCTGGGTGGTGACAACCGGGGGTCCCCGGGCAGCACCGGGGGCTCGGGGAGCCCCGCGGGGAGCGGGACGGAGGAAAAATACACGGCGCAAACTTCACGGGGGGACGGAGAACGGGGGACTCAGCACATCACGGGTGAAACCCCCCCAGCAGCATCACCCGCCGCCCTCCCCGGCGGTGGGGACCCGCGTGTCCCCCCAGCGCTCCCCGCTCTGGAGCGGGGCCGGCCCATTCAGAGGTTCCAGTGACATTTCCAGGAACGGGATCCAGGGAACGGAGCCAAGGGGCTGAACTCATCCCACGCCCCGCGCACGCGTTCCCGGCCCCCCCGGCCCGCTTACGAAACGGGGTGAGCCCGGTGCCGCCAACCCCCGCCGGGATGGAGCCGGGGGGTTTTGGGGAAGCACCCGGTGGAGGTTGGAGCTCCGCGCTCCCGCAGCCCCTCAAACCCTGGAATAGGGGGGCACAGTGAAAGCAGAGTCCCTGTCCCCACTGCCACCTGCTTTCCAACACATAACCCTTCATCTTCTCCAACCCCCCCAATGCATCCACCCCCAGGGGGCTGGGCATTGGGGACCCCCTGTTAACACCCCAAAATCCCACCTCACCCCCTCGGCAGCGCCCGTGTCCCGGCTGCCACCGCTTCCTTCTCGCCGCTCCCCGAAACTGCTGACAGCCCCGAAACGGCCCTTCCTCTGTCCCACGCGCTGCCACGTGAGCCCGGGGCTCTGTCCCCATGCAGGACGGTGGCTTCAGTGCCAGCTGCCACCAGCCGTCATCCCTCGGTCCCCCACCAAGCCACCCGGCCCCCGCCAGGGCGGCTGCTGGGGACCAGGGGGACGATGGCACCAGTCCTGCCCGGCCGCGATGCTGCACCCGGGGGACAAAGGGGACAGGAGCAGGTGTGCTACCCGCTGTCACAGCCCTGGGGGACACAGCGCCCGTGCAACAGCCACTGGTGCAAGCTGGGGACACCGCGGGGAGGAAGCAGGTTGGGGACAGAGGCTGAGACAGGGGACAGGAGCTGGGTTGGGGACAGGAGGTGGAATTGGGGACAGGAGCCAGGACTGGAGCTAGGAGCTGAGTTTGGGGACAGGAACCAGGGCTGGGGACAGGAGCTGGGACTGGGGACAGGAGCTGGGATTGGGGACAGCAGCTGGGATTGGGGACAGCAGCTGGGACTTGGGACAGGAGCTGGAATTAGGGACAGAAGCTGGGACTAGGGACAGAAACTGGGACTGGGGACAGGAGCTGGGACTGGGGACAGGAGCTGGGATGGGGACAGAAGCTGGGATCAGGGACAAGAGCCAGGGTTGGGGACAGGAGCTGGAGTTGGGGACAAGAACTGAAATTAGGGACAGGAACCGCAATTGGGGACCCCAGCCCCTGCACCCCACCCCCGGTGTCAGCTCCCCCCGCTCCAGGCCCGGGCTCACCTCCGTGTCCCCATGCGCTGTCCCCTCGCCGGGCAGCAGCCCCAGTGCCGGCCCTGCCTCCCAGCCCCGGCCTCCTCCTCGCAGATAAACACTTAGCGCACAGCCTGGGACGGGACTAACAAAGGGCGAGTGTTTCCTGTTTGCTCAGCGCGGCGATGCCAGCGGGAGCGCGGCACGGCCCCGCGATGCTCCACGGCCGGGGACGCCGACGCCAGAGCCCCCCGGCGCCAACACCGGTGCCCGCGCCCATGGCGAGGGTTGGGGACCCCCGGGTTGGGCAGCGATGCGGGGGACCCCGCTGTTTGGTGCGAACACCCAGGAAAAGGGTGGGAGAGCTGGATCCCGTCCCCGGTCGCTTCCGGCGGTTGGGGACAGTTGTGACACCGCGGCCACGCCTGGTGAGGAGCAGGAGATGGCAAATGGCAGAGGAGCGGGTTTAAGGGACACCAAAGATCACCTGGTTCAGCCTGTCTTGGCAAAAGCCCGGCCTAGAAGAGCTGGCCCAGCAGTTTGTCCAGCTTAAACTTAAAACTGCGCAGTGCTGGGGAATCCACTGCTTCCCCGGGGAGATGATTCCAGGGGCTTTTCCCATCTGAGAAGTTTCCTTCTTGTGTCCAGCTGGAATCTCCCCAGAGCCTCATCTTTCCACTGGGATTCCTTGTAAAAGGGGGAGCGACCAGTTTTGTTTGTATCCACCTTTGAAACACAACGACGCGGTGATTTCTCCTCTCCCAGCCTTTCCCAGCCCCGGGATCATCTTCCCCAGCCCATCCGCGTCCTTTTTGTACAGCGGGGACCCAAACCCAACCCAACACCCCGACTCCTTCACCTCCCTGTTGTTCGCTCGCATTGAGCTTCTTGTCCTTGCGCTGAACTCCATGCTGATGTGAGAATCCAGATGTGGCAGCCACAGCTGGCAGGTGCCCCCCCAGGAACCAGGGACGGAGCCTTGGGGACCCCCGGGCAGGATGAGGGGGACCCGGGGGATGGAGCAGGACCATGGCCAAAGCCAAACACCCTCCTCATCCTCCTGTTTATTCACCCATAGAGCTCTCCAAGAAAAGCGCCCGGGAGCGACTCCGCAAGCACCGACGTGTTGGGACGGTCCGAGATGCCATCAGGGCTGTAAAACCAACCCTAAGAACCTGATTTATTCCCTTCCCAGAACAAACCACAGCGACTGCGTCAAGTTTTACACTTTTTTTTCCTTTTTTTTTTTTTTTCCTCTTTTTTTGCTTCTCCTTAAAGATGAATTCCGATTTACATTGAGACGGTTCTAACAAATTCATTCCTTGTTCACAAAAAAAAAATTATATTAAATAATTTCTGCCAATAAATAACATTTTCACCATTTTTTTTTTCTCCTTTAAACATAACTAAATAAAAAAAAAATAGCGAGGAAATTAAAAATAAAAAAGAACAAAAAAGGAGGCGGTCTCAGTCTCACTCCAGGCAATGGGCGTTTGATCCTGCAGCATCGAGAACCCTAAATCACCGTGACTGCACCCAGAATGGGGTCCCTGTGTGTCCCGGTCATCGCACCCACCGGGTGACAAAGCCCCCACGCTGGTCACGGGCAGCAAGAGGTTCTCCCAACGCCAAAATGAACTAAAATATTATATATATATATATATAGATATATATATAAAATACTTGGAACTCAACCCACCACCCGCCCCACTGCTGACTCCCCTCCTGGTTACATGCACCTTGCTATAACATGCAAAGAAAGGAAAAGAAACCCAGGCTGCGAGGCCGGTTGCGGGGGGTTCCGTGTCCCCCCCGTCCTGTTGGCCAAAGCGGGGGGACAGGGACGGGCACAGCTCCGGGGCGCTGGCGCGGTGAAAGGGGGGAACAGGAGGAAAAAGAGGGGGGAACATCTGAATTTCTGGCATTAGTTGTTTGGCCAGGTGAGCGAGGGACTCACTGGCCGCTGCCCAAGGGTTTTATCACCTTTTCTTCCCCAAAAAATGGTGAAAAGGTGATGGGGAGGGTGACATTGATGAGTGTTAATTAATCGAGGGGGTCATTAACACCCCCAGGCCCCACCGCTGCTCCTCACCCCCTCGCAAAGTCGCATCAAGGGGATTAGGGGGGGGAACCAGCACCAGCGTTGCGACGGCTTCACCTGGCAGTATGGAATCCATACATCCCAGCAGCAAAACCACGGAGAACAAGGACCAAAGAGGTTTTGGGGGGAGCTGGAGCACAAGATTGGGGGGGGGGGGGGGGGGACAAACCGCCAGCAAAACAAACCCCCTTTGCAAAGGGACGGTCCCCGAGCCCCCCGCACGGGCTGTGCCCCCCAAAAAGCTCCCGATGAAACGCGTTTGGGCGAGATCCCAGCCTGGGTCAGAACAACGTGCCCCAACATGCACGGGCAGCACCTTCGCACGGGGATTTTGCGCTCTCAGAGGAAGATAAACCACACGCGGGCTCACTGCGTTCCCGAAAGGACGCCGTGGAACGGGAAAACCAAAATAAGAGAGAAGAAATACTCACGGACAAAAGGCAATGGGCCCCACGCCTCGGCTGGGGTTACGAGAAGCTCGCTCAACAACATCTCGTGCTTTCTTTTGCAAAGTAGCGGGCGTGTAAAGAAGGAACAAATAAAGACAAAGTGGAGGCATGCGGCTGTTGTGAAACCCGAGTGTTCTGCTCACTGATACGGTTTCCTGGCGTGAAATCAAGTGACGTTATGATTAAAAGATGATTCGAAAGCTTCCTGCAAAGTTGCTGTTTTCCTCCGGAATCGCAGCGCAAAGGGAAGACAGCAAGATCCAGGTGAATATCCCTTATTGGAGGCTCAAGCTCACCTGCTGCTTGGAGAAAGAACAGTTTGGTTGGAAAAGAAGCGAGAGCTGGCAAGGGATTCGCTTCCCAAAGCGGCTGCTTCGATGCGGGAAAGAACGCGGCTCAAAGGACACGCGGGGAAGGGACGCGAGCAAACGGGAGCATCGCAAAATCCTCCTTCGGGTCAAGGTTTAAGGGAAAGAACGAGGCTTTGCTTAAGAGATCCGAGCTTTAAGAGCCTCGGGGAGCCCTCTGTGCTGCCAAAGCTTCCAGCACATCCACCCGGCTCTTCCACCCGGGTGTGCTGCCCAAAACAGGGGCTTCGATAGCAAAACCGCCTCGCCAACAAACCGCATCTCTACAGGAACATCCCCAAATCTCTGCTGCGACCCCCGGGGCTCCCACCGCTCGTATCCCGGGCATGGAACATGGTGGTGGGTGCAGGGGGGGCTTTGCATCCACAGTCCCTTTTTCCTTTAAAATGGAAAGTCCTGCGGATCGCCAGAGCCTGGAGATGATTCCCCTGCTCTGAATCACAGCCATTCCCACAGGGATTTTTCTGCACGGGCACAAATTCCGCACTCCGAACGGCCAAATTGTCGGGAAAAGCTGCAACAAGAGGCAGCGCTTCTCCCTCCTGCCTCCGCATTGTTATTTTCTGGGGGGGCTTCACTGGAATAAAACTGAATTATCAAAGGACAAAGTGCTGCGATTGGTATAATGCACCGGGGTGTTTTTGAGCTTAATCCTGAATATTTAGGTGTCACTTTGCAATGGGGATGGATCCCCGCCCGTTGCAACGCGCCTTCCACAAATCGGTGGCTAAAGCAGCAGACGCAGGTAGGCAAGAAACTCAAGAAGAACCCAAACTCTGGGAGGAAGAGAGTTGGGAAAAGATAAACCAAACCAACGCTTATTTGCAAGGGAAGGACCCGCTTTTGAAAGCACAGGCTAACTGAGAATTGCACCAAAGTCAACGACCCGAGTTGCCTGGAACTGGTTTTGTGTATTGTTTGTTGCTTTTAATCCCCCCCCGGAGGTTGTTGCCTCAGGTGGAGAGGTCAGCTGTACAGCACAACACTTCATATATGCACTAGCAGTTAGATTGGTTTCTAAATTAAAAAAAGATGGACTTGTTTTCTTTTATATATATCGAACATAAATAAAAAAATTACAAAATGGTCACCTTTCTTACAGAATGGATGCAAACTGGATTATGAACGTGCCTCCAGGTGAAGTTGGTTTCTCCCCCGCCCCCACCCCCATAATAAATAAATAAAATTCGTTAAGTTTTGGATCCTCTTAGCGGTGCCGATCGGGCGGCCGGAGCGTTACTGGGTTTTCTTCCCCGTGCCGTTCTTGTCCGCAGAGTTTGTTGAGGTTACCAAGTTCACCGGCCCGTCCGAGTGCATTGAATCCTTGCGCGGCGGCATCCGCTCGTTAATGCGATCCAGCCCGCGCGCCTCTTCGAAGCTGCGGATCTTGTGCTGCGGAGAAAACCCGCGGATGGCTGCGGAGAGAGAAACACGAGACGTGAGAAGCGGGCCGAGCCGCGGATCCCCGGCCGGGAGCCCTTTGACACACGCCAGACACGCACAGGACACCATGGGGGGGACAGAAAGCACAAGTCGGGCTATAAAAATAGGTCCGGAGGTGATTTTTTGGCGTCGCCGGCTTGTGCGCGGGACCACAGCGCGGCTGGGGAGTTAAACCGCGCTAAGTCGCCGCAGCAAAGCCCAGGATTAAGACGGCAGCGACTTGGCTCTGCTCCCTCTTTAAACACGGTTTAGTTGTAGGAACGTGAAGAACCAGACAAGTGCTCGATGTCCCCAAACAGTGAAATCTTAAGGAAACTTTCAAAGCTGGAAAAAATAAACCAAAACCAAACCCACGATACTAAATAAAAGGCAAAAATCAAACCAACACAAGGAAGACAACACCACAAGGCTCGAGCTCCGACACAAACCACACACGGCAGCACCAGGAGAGGGAACCAGCTCGTCCTGGGGTCGCAAACGCTTCTTGCATGACCAGGAGACACACGGGCAGGCTGGGGGTGACAAAATGTCACGTGTCACCTCTCCTCCATCACCCCGGTGATGATACAGACCAGATGTTCCGCTTCTTGGTGTTTACAGATTGAGGTAAAAGGGCCTTTGGGTCAAATCTTTTGAGGAGGACTTGGCTGGTTTGCAAATAAACTCCCTTGGTAAGCAGAGAGTTCTCCGTGCAGAGGTGCAGTGGGTGAATGGAGCTATCGAGAAGAAACCCTCACAAATATCGCATTTCTACACAAACTAAAGGGCAAAAGCTGCTTGTCCACAGCGGGACCACCCCAGCCCACCTGTGGGCACGGCGGGGATTACACCAGGGCAGCAAAATCCGCTATTTCCTAGATGATTTTAATGAAATCTGCTGGCAGATGGAGCTACCCAGGGGATGAACTCAGCCACGAGGCATCCCAGATCAGATTGCAGGACCTCAAACACCACGGGCTTGAGAAACCAGAGCACAAACCGCTCCGGAGAGAGAACACTCTCCGAATGAAGGTATTGCGTCAAGCAATAGCCTTATTAAAGTTAAAAACAGAGACCTGAACCAGCCCGCTGTGTATTTTTTGCTGCCCCTTCTGGTGATGCAAGAGTCAAAAAGCATCCACGAGGCTGATAAAGCTCTTTAAAATTAGCGCAGGCACACACAGAGATGATTTTGAGTCTCTCGCCGGATTCTAGCCATACCTTCCCGTGCCTCTACCGCTTCTACTGTGGCTGCAATACAGAAGAACAGTGGCATGCAAAAATGAAGACAGAAAACAAACAAAAAAATAATGATAATAATAATAAACAAGAGTGACAGTGAGTGATCTAAACTGCGACCGCAGAGCCCACGGCCTCCCAGCCCCAGGAATCAAAACCAAGTGGCAAGAAGGGGGAAATAAAAGGTGAGAGGAAGGTTGGAAAGGGGAATCCCGCGGGTTTGGTGACTGCTGAGCGTGGACACGGGGGAATCTCCTTTCCGCAACGATAAATCCGACAGGAAGGGACAGAAAAGCAGAGAGATGGGGTGCTGCTGTGTGCACAGGAGGGTTTGGGCACAAAGGTGGCCCGTGGTAAGGACAGGGACACCCCATGGGGCTCCACCTGCATTTAGAGCCCACTCACTCCCGGTTTGGTGGCTTTAGGGCGCCCTGGCCGCCTTCAGAAGGTAAATTATGGGGAATTCAGCCCCAGAGTCACATCAGGGAAGTGACCCTGGGGGATGCGATGACATTCAGCGGTGGGCACCAGGCTGCTCCGCTCCCAAAGCCTTGATTTATAGCAAATGAAAGTAGGGTGATGCTTCAAATCCAGTTTGGCTTCAGCTCCACCTCCCAGAAGCGTTACCAAGCAATGAGGCACCATAAGGCTGAGCAAGGCTCCCCCTTCCTAAATGCGCTGCAGCAGCTGGCCGAGTTCCTGCAGCCTCTGCCTCAACATCTGGGACCAGGCCCTTCCCTCCAATAGATCCCTCACTTTTCAGCCTCAAAACGCCACTTTTTTTTTGCTTTGGACACAACACAAAGGCCACGTGGTCCTTGAGAGGCCACTGAGGAATAAGGGAGTCGTGGCTGAACATCTTTGCTCCAGATTCGGCGGTTTTATTCGGCCGGTTTTGCTAAGCTGCGCTGCGGAAGGTTGGCAGGAGGCTCGGGGAGGGAAAGCATCACATCACCGCAGCCCTGTCCTTCCAATTTTGGGGTGCACATCCCAAAACGGGGGCGGCCCCCTCTTCTACCAAGCAGAGGGAGCCCTGTGTGTTCACCAGGACGGCGCGGGGCAAAGGGACGTGCGGGACGGGGTGAGCAAAGGGATGCGCGATGGGGAAAGGAGCGTAAATGGGTATAAAAAAGCGGGGTGGTGCTGGGGGGCACGAGGGGTGGGAAGGCAGCAGCAAAGGTGCAGCTTGTTTGTCCTGTCTTGGGGAGATGCACAAATCTCAGGTTCCTTTTTGGGGGACACTGGGTGGTACCCCACTAAGGGACCCCCCGCCCCGAGGGGAAGGTGCAGCATGAGCCGCTGTGTCAGTTCTGGGGACAAAGCTGCGAAGCGGCTGCTCCAAAGGAGCTGAAACAGCCGCCTTCCCACTCAGGCGCTGTTCCCGTGCCTGCAGAACTGGGGCGACAAACTGTGGTGATTGCTATAAAAAAACAGAATTAAAAACCAAATCATACTCCTCTGTGGGCAGAGAAACCCAGGAGTTTGGGAGCGATGCCGCATCCTGCCCACGGGCAGTGATACATTTATGTGTTTCTCACTTGCGAATTATTGAATCGAGGTGAGGCAATCCCAGAACGAGCCCTTTTGGAGCCCGCAGGAAACCACCCAGCGCTGATAGCGAGGGGAAAGCAGGCTGGGGAGGCGCCAGCATTCAAAGGCTGGCGGCAGGAAAGGATTAAAACACTAGATTTACAGGATTCCCTCTGGGGACACATGTTACTACGATAACTCGCTCCCTGACCATCAGCCAAGCTCCCTGCCCTGCGAGTTTAACACACACGGGTCGCTAACTCGGTCCTGTGCGCGGATAAAACCCGTTGGCTGACAAGAAAGGGAGAAAAGTATTTGCCAGCAAGCACAGAAACCTCTGAAACCGGATCAAAACCAGCGGGCTGAGAGAAGGTTTAATATGAAACACACAGGCCTGGAAGAATCACCTTCTTTCAACTAAATCTGAGCTTGCTCTGTTTGGGATTCTCAATTTCATAGTGTTAAAACTGGAGGGGGTTTGTTTAACGAAGAACAAACAAGCAGGCAGGTTTACATTCGTATATACGCTATCACACAACAGCAGCGGAGAGGTGAAGCAGAGGATGTTTATCATGCAGTGTTAGAAGGGAAATGAATATAAAAGTTGTTGCAGAAACGTACAATAAAGCCATACGTGCTCTAGGCAGGGTGCTGGTGTCTTTGTTTGTTTCCGAGGGTACGTGGGGACACCGTGGCAGGCTCTCCACACCCCACCTACACTTCTGCTGTCTCCTATTCCTGAATCCTCCCTCCCCCTGTGCCTGAAGCTCCTCTCGGGTCTCCCGGCGTCCTACGGGAGCTGACTGAACTGGTTTTGGGGCAGCCGAGGGATGGGTAGAGAGGTGCAGAAGGGCTGCGAGGGGGAGGACGGTGGGTACTCACCGGTCTGCAGGGTCTGCCGCCCCCCCGAGAGCACTCCCAGGGGCAGGGTCCCCGTGGGAGTCAGGCCTTTGAGGGTCAGCACGCTCTCGCTCTCCTCCCTGCAAAGAAATAAAAGGCAACGCAGTTATTGAGAGGTTAACACAACGCGCAGATTCCTCCCCAGCAGGACTCAAGCCTGACCGCATCACCCAGACCCCAAATTGTGAGCGTCTCCCTTACCGAAGGACCGAGAAGACACGTGCCATCTTCCCAATGGCTCTGATCTTATTCCTGATGATCTCTTTACGGACTGTCGTCCCACCTTAGGGAAAGAATAAAACAAACCAAACAAACAGCGGCATGTTTAAGGCTTCCTGCTTTTCCGGGCACAGGTAATGTCAATATGAAGCACCTGCCTGACTCCGGGAAAAGAAATCATGGTTTACAGAGTCACAGCTACACTCTCGAGAGAACAGTGCCGAGAGGATGGCAGCGAGAAGGGCAACACCAACGAGATGACACACGGACTTAAAAGGTCTAAAGAGAGGAGAACCACCAAAAAAAAAAAACAAAAAACCCAAAACAAACAAACAGAAAAGAAACGGATCGGACAGGTCTTGTTCGAAGCTCACCGGGTTTGATCACACTACACAGGATGTAACACAAATGACTCAGCCACGTGGACACAGTTTTGCAAGGCAGAACGCGGACGGATCTGACTGCTGATGGAGGCTGCGGAACGCCGGGCTGTGCTCGGGGGTGTCACGCAAGCATCAGCTTTGGCATCCAAACGCGCACAGCGGAGGGCTCGGCCCGAGCCTTTGCAGCTTCAACCCCACACAAACACAAGAGTGAGATACGTGAGCTCCCCTCTCCGCTACACACACCCAACGGGAGGGGAAAGAGAAAGCATGGAGGGTAACTGGAAACAAACAAACAAATTCAAAGTGAAAGAGGTAACAAATCCATCTCCTCTCAGCTGAGATTCCTCACATGGCCCAACTACACAGTAGGACAGTACAAGCCAAACCGGAGGGTTCAACATGCACCGATGGCTCAGCCATGCACTAAGTGGCTGCATTCAGAAGTCAGATAGAAACGTGATCCCGCTTCTCAGGTTCCTGGAGGAACGCAGAAGGGTTAAAAAACACACGGCGCTTATGTTAAAACTGAAAGGGGATGAAGAGGCTGCCCAACTAGTCAGCTATTCAAATCCACTCCAAGGAATCTGGTGGCACAGGCAGTGAAAATTAAGCTTGTAGCAAATTCTAGCTGGGTACCTTTCTGATAGCTTGAAATGTAGTGATCTTCAGGGAGAGGAGACACCAAGAAACAAGTAGATGAAGACAGAGATAGAAGAAACAAATTTAATTTTCATGGGAGGGAGAAAGAAAAAAAACCAAATCAACACAAAAATAAACAAAAACAAAATGCAATGGGAGAAGCGGGTTAGAGTCTCAACCTCGGAGCGCAGCGCTGGCCTGAGCTCTGACTGCGTTTGGACTCAGCAGCGCTCCCCGGCCCCCCACGCGCTGACACCCCACGTCTGCGCCTCCACTGCTCAGCCATCATCTGCATTGCTTAAAACCAGGGCCAAAAACTACATCCTGCTCTTTTTTTGGGGTTTTTTTTTGCGGGGGTGACACAAGAAGCCACTTTACAGAGTTCACTGCAATGGATGAGAGGTTTGGGGAGATATTTTGGTGCAGGAAGTTTTGGATTGGGGGAAAAATAACTAACCATTTGGGAAGCAGTGTCTGTAAGGAGCAGGAAAGCATCTCCAGAGGGGCTGCCAAGAAGCGCCTGGCGCAGCGAATATAATTTAATATCTCTGTGACTGAACAGCAATGGGAAAGGAAAGTGTTTTCTACCCAGAACTGCACAAGAATTGGCCGAAAAGCACCTGGAGACCCTGGCTGGGCATCCAGCTCTAAATCAAGTGCTGATCACTAACACCACACACCTTCCCCTCCGCCCCAGTACCAACTCGGTCCTAACAGCATTTTGGTTTGTTTTTTACCTTCCAATGTCTCATCACCGTCTGAAATCAACTCGTCGTCGGAGCATATGTTGAGGATGTTAACGAGCATCTCTGTGACTGCAAGAAGCACAGACAGGAGCGTTAGAGCAGCCTGGTGCGCGCACTTGGCAGGCGGAGGCGTTGGGAGGACGGGCTGGACAATGAAACCGTTTCAAGGTCATTTCTGCTCTGCAAGTGGAAGCCCGAAGACGCTTTTAGGCGCACAGTTCTGGCTCCTCGCAGCAGACGATGTGCTTCCCACCTTCTGCCAAGGAGGTGGATGCCAGCCAAGCACATCACAGATGAAACAGCCGCGGGGAGCGGGTGCCAACGTTCATACAGAACAGCCTGGGCTTGTGGAAGGTCCCACCTCCCCACCATGGGCCACCTGGCTCCACAAACATCAAATCTTGGTGGGGGGATTCAACCTCTGGTTCCTCAAAGTCAAAAAAAAAAACCCCTTTGGCACTTCAAACCTGTATTCCAAACATACCAAGCTAGGCTGGAATTTAAATTCACCAGGAGATCTAAAAACCCTTTTGCTAAGAAATTGAGTCTCAGTCATTGTTAGGGAAGTTCTGTTCTCGAACGGTCATATTTTAAGCAGTCTCGCCTCCTTCAGAATGAAATAAGGCTTTAAATTGAAGTGAATGCTGCTTTTTTGGTGGGCCACAAGCCAACAAGAGATATTAATAACTCCAAATTCTGAGGTGGGGCTGCACCATCAGCAATGCAGAAACAGCAAGAAAGGGTTGGTTTATTGGTAAAAACCTTCTAAAATAGGTATCAGCTATTATTTTCACATGAACTTTACCCAGTAATATGCAGATCTCCTCGAACCTGAATTAACTTCCAGTGCTGACATTATTGAGCTGCAACACATTTAGCAGCCTATGGGACAGGTTTCTGACACTCGTGGTGCTCTGACAAACCATGGGGAGACTCATAGCAAAAATCCAAATATCTTTTACCCTTTTCCCCTACAAAAGGCAAAGACCATGTGAAGACGTCCATGAAGTTTGGAAGCCAGTAGGGATGAGGGGAACAGTTGAACTGCCTGATGTTCATGACGTTGTTTTCGTATTTCAGTACAGCAGCTGGAAGAGAAAAAGAAGCGACAAGACGTGTCGTAGGCGCTGACAAGCTCTGGGATTTGTACCTGTGCTAATGAAATGTCATTATCAACAAGGTAGAAGGCTTAAGTAACATTTTTGCAGTTCACCCATTATGTTGTTTCACTAAAGCTCATCACAGCAAAGGTCAATGTAACGAAGCTGTTTACATTTACGCACATCAGATGTGATGAACACAGGGCCAAAATCCGAAGTGAGGGGTAAAAATACCCCACAGCTGTGGCAAGTTCCCTATAATACTCATTTCAGGGGCACAGGGCCGAAACTAGCGGCTTCTCTTATGGCAGCATTCACCAGTAGCGCTCAGCTGTCACGTGGCTGGAAATAAAAGTGTTATTCTAGGCTTCATAAATTGACAGCTAATTGCCTCAGTAATACATTAAGTCAGAGAATCGAGCCACTTCCAGCTCCCCAGCTGCTGTCGGTTTAATATATAAAGCTCTTTTTTAACTTTCATGCATAAGGAGGAGAGGGAAGAGCGGTCAAGGGAAGATGGAGAGGGATTGAGCGGCACCCAAAGAGCCGCAGAGCCCTGTCCTCGCCGGCCTTACCCTTGTTGTTATAGACATCTAGGTAATTAGGTGCAGAGAAGATGGTGATTAATGACGGAAAGCCTGTTGTCTGGCTCTTCCTGTACATTCGGTACCTGGAAAACAGGTCAAGCGTTAAACAGACTGGTCTCGCTAAGGATAACACGAATGCGGATGGAATTCGCAGCACTCACCCGGCGTCCTGGGCTTCGTGAGCTCGGATTACGGATAACAAACTATTGTTCTGCAAAAATTCGCAAACTGCAGGATAACTGGAAGACAAAAAGCAAGTAAACATCAGCGCGTAGCACAGGAGAAGCGACAGCACCCGCCGCCTTGGTTTTTAAGAACCAGCCGCTTGCGGCGTCCATTCGGTTTGCGTCCCCAAACAAGGGCGGTGTGTGTTACATCGTTCAAAATTAATTGCAAATAATTCTGTTAACCAGAGCCCTGGTGCCAGATCCCGGCGACAAGCGGGCTGTCAGCACAAATGCTTCTCTTTTAGACAGGAAAAGATTCTATTCTAGAGCTCCTGCTGCTGTCCAATGCCTGAACACCGTTCCAAAGGCACCCTGCCAGCTAAACGCAGCATCTCTGCTGGCCGATACCATTTCCTACAGCAACAAACCCAAAGAGAGCTCAATATTACAAAAAAACAAACAGGATTTTGTGCATTAGAGCCAATTTCAGAGCCAGTTACGCTGTGAAGTCCCAGAGAGTGATCCGAACGGCGATTTATTTCCCCAAATCTCTTAGTTTGAGGGAGATAAAAGCTCCAGTCCCCTGAGCCACGTAAAACACCACTCACTCACCTGTAGAAATAGGAGCAGCCTCGAACCGTGTTGTGGGAGAAATGCTCCAGCGTTTTCTCGTTGCCGTAATCCTCTGACGGGTCGGACCAGAGCAGGTCACACATCGGACCAAAGGCTGGAGGCTCCTTAAACCTGTCTAACTAAAAAACGTACGGAAAAAGTCAGGATAACGCCGGTGAAAACCACAGCGGCGCACACACGTGCGGTGTGGACGCGCAGGAATCAAGCGAGCCACGCTATTAATGATAAGTTACGCAAATATGGAGATTACTTACTTTTCTAATGTCATCTAGACACGTGATTTCTGGGGACAGTCCTCCGTGAACACACAGAAACTGCTGGTTTAGGAGTGCAGCGAGAGGAAGACAGTCAAACGTATCCATACACGCATCATACACTCGCTCCGAATACTTGATTCGACCTGGAAAGATGAGGTGCAGGGGGAAGAACTGAATTAATTTACTCATTTACACAAAGAATGTTCAGGCTGAAAGCAGAGCTTTAGTTTAACTTTTAACATTTTTTAAGAGGGGCTCATTCATGCATCCAAACCTACACGATATAAGCAGCATTAAGCAAAGCTTTGATCAGCCAAGGTGCTGATAAATAAGTTCAAGGGCCTTGGCGCCTGTGGTGATACAGAAACCCTGTGTCTACAACCCACCAAGTGGAACTTTGCACCCGTGTATTAGTGAAAACACGTGTTGGACACAAAGATAAAAAGGCTTCACGGTAATCTGGACATGGTCAAAGTATTAATCTCCCTTCAAGCTGTTTTCTAGAACACCTGCACCGAGATTAACGTAGAAAAGAGGCTATTACAGAGGTGCTTGCCATTTTAATAGAAAACTTGGGATGCTAATAAAGCCATCACATCCCTTTCCTACATCCATCCCTCTCAACTCAGTCTCACCAGCCTCAGCTGCAAGACAGATTATACGCTGGGAAATGCAGCAGCTGTTTCATTTGGCACCGCAATATTACACAAATCGCTTCAGATAAAATTGCCTTTTCGGCCGGACACGGGTGCTTTGAGTGAGAATCTCACCAAGATTCCTGCAGTTAAATGAATCTTCACACCGGATCTTCCAGGGCTACAAGTGATCCCAACCTGCACTGGCCGCCTCATCTTAATGGAGGCAAAGAGGTTTTGATACGTTAAACAGAAACACCACGGCCTTTCTAATGCAGCTTGGCTTTTACAGCAAGACTCCCAATGCGTTCAGAGATCTCTCTCGGTGCTTTTCGCCAGGACAGGGGTGAGGAGCAGCGATCACCGCACGCCAAGCGCGTGGCATCTCAGCCCCTTCGCAGGGCAGCAACATGTTATCAGAGCCAAGAGCTTTGAGAAAACCCCGTTACTGCTGCAAAACACAACTCTGTCTAAAGCAAAAGTGCACGAATGGAAAGTTTACCTTTCCTCCAGCTTTATTTGGGAGATACCAACAGGTTTTTTCAGCTGCACGCTCCGATACAGGAAGCACAAAGGCACTATCGTCTGCTTTCCACAGGGGAAACAAAGCCCATCACCTCTGTCTGTCTGGTTCAGATTGAGCCCAGCTCAAGAGGAGCTCATCTGCCACCATCCGATGGCTCCAGCATCCAGCTGAGAGCTGGCTGGTGCTTTCCAAGTCATTTCTGAGCAAACAGATGTCTTTATTTCGGTTCCTTACCCTGTCCAGCAGCATCCAGAGCCAAAGGGCTGAAAACCAGAGTTATGCCTTGGGCGTCATTATTTTTTTGAGCAATTATTACCTAACGTTGCTACACGTTGCTGGTGTACACACCTTTTTTACTGCTCGGAGGAACGACTGTCATCCTCAGAGGAGAAGGGTCACTCCCCAACCTTTCATCATCATTGCTCTAAAAACACAGCAGCGCTGCACAAAACTACCTTTAACTCAACTAAAGCGATCTTAAAGGTAATGATTCTCCTCAGCACAAACAACCAGGAGCAAATCCTTTATTTGCTTCCAGTTGTAATCACCGATCCCAGCTGCACGATCTGGAGCTGAAAGTCATTTGGCAGTAATTATACGTTGCTGGGCCTGAAAGTCAGGGAGATGGGAGGTGCGTGCAACTGGCTCATCAGAGATTTGCTCAGATTTCTTCCATCCACGCTCACTCTTTGTAACCAGACGGCCACAGCAACACACACTCAGCACTCTACAGGACCTTTGTGTATATATTTCTAATTATTTTTTAAAGCAGGAGCTGAAACAGAAGAGCAATGTGCACAGGGAAAAACAGATGATAGGTTTTTACAGCTCTGGAGCAGCTGATACGACCCACAAAAATTAAGACCCGCACCTGGTCACAACACATTAATATATTTAAACCCTTACACTGCTGATACTTACATTCCTGCTTAAAGGTGAAGTATTCTGTGAGGTGCCTGCACTCGTGGTTCCCTCGAAGGAGGAACAACGTTTTGGGATGATTTATCTTTAAACTCCATAAATACAGCACGCACTGCAAGAAAGGCAAGAAGGAGATGGCACGTCATAAAATCCTTTTATAGGGCACTAATCATCCGTAGACTTCACTAAGTGTTTCTGGGAAGACACCCAACAAGCCGAATTCAAAGTGGAACCCTGATAGAAACCCAGCTCCATAATCGGCAGTAGATCTTATCTTGGCGGCGGGGGGGAAGCCACACGGCGCGTTTCTCTATATTAGGCTCGAGTTGGAGAAGTGACAGATGAGATCGCGTTCAACTGAAACCAGCTCTGGGCTGGGTGGGGGCAGCTTTTCCTTCCAGCAGAAACCCAAGCAAAAAAGAGGCGAAAAACAACCCGTTTTTCAGAGCAGCAAAGCAAAAGCAGCCGCGCGGCGATACGTGCGCTCCAGATGTGCCGCTGCAATCGAAACCAGAGCGAGACGCGCGGCCAGCGCAGACATTTTATACACTGCATTAAATATGAGAAAAATTAAAGCCTGATCTTCCCCCGCCTCTGTTTTTCTGCTTACGCTACGGTCACGTGAAGTTGGAGCTCAAAACAGGAAAAGCCTCGCCAAAAACCGAGCTTAGTAAAGCCTTTGGGCTTTCCACATCCCCTATCTGAGCAGCAACACCTGTAAAAATGGGCTCTGATGAGGCGCAGACCTGAAACAATCCTTTTGCTATTTCCCAGAAATATGAGATGGTGGTTTTTCTACGTGAGGCAGCTGGAAATCAAACGCACTTACCCTTCTGTGCTATACGTTGTCAAGCTGACAGCTAAATCAGCCGGTATCTCGTACGGGGAAACGTTATCACATTTCCCTTGTTGATTTTGAGTGCTGGAAGGACAACCCATAATGACAGCGAGCCTGAAGATCTGGATTAAAGTCTCTAATAAGAGCTTACCCTTTAGGCTGACATGCTACAGAACCGGCACACGCCTCGAGAACGCGAACCGTGAAGCCTGTCAACACTTTGACACCTAAAAACGCTGCTGATCTGGTGCGCAGATCTCCGGGAAGCACAGAAACCACCTCCAGAACCAAAATAAATCAGTTCCAAGTTAGTTTCCAGTACGGACACCTTAGATATCGCGGTATTTAAGCATCAAACCTGCACAGTGAGCTCTGCAGGGATCCCTGAGGCCCCAAGGATCTGTAAAGCACCCGCCTGTGTTGAACTCAGAACTCAGCCCCACAGACCTCTCAGCTTTTGTGTTTCCTTCCCTTCCCTCTCTTCTTTAGAAAAAGAAACCAAACCAACCAAACCACGCTTCGTGGCCTCATTACACTTACTGGGAACAAACCTTTTTAAATGAGAATTTCCCAGAGCCAGAGGCCCAGAAATAATCTGCTGAAGACATCCAGCTGAGCTGATGAACAGAGGCTTTTGGGGTTTTTAAGGGTTTTGTCTGAGCCACAAACTGCTCCTTTCACCTTGACAACCAAATACAGCAAAGAGGAAAGCGTGTGCGGGTTATTTGGGCTGCTGACAAACACCCTTTGCCTCAGCACCTCCTTGGCCCCCAGTTTTGCATCTTGTTTCCTGGCTGCCTGCATCACGATGCAATTATACCATTACCTCCTGTTTCAATCAGTGATTATTGGGGCAGACACTTGATCGCATCCCTGCCCAGCACATGGGTGCACAAGTTTGGGCTGTGGCTTCACAAACACCTCATGATGCCACATCTTCCCACCTGCTACAGCCCTGCATCTTATAGGAGTCTTTAACAATGCTAAATGGGTTTATTTGCATTATATATGTATTTTTAACTCTTTGCTTGTAGTGGCAAACCTGTTTTCTTTCACTACAGCAACCAGTTTCTGCACAGCCAGGTGGGAATCTCTTAAAAACAGTAGGTGGGAAGCAGAGGAACACACATCAATAGGAGTGAGGGAATCGAGATCCTGCTTTATCAGTGACATTTGGATCAGCCCCCGCATGTGCTAATCAAAGCCCACCCTTGTTTCGTGAGAGATCAATGCTGGCTTTGGGGGTGAGGGAGCGCTCGGGGGCTTTGCCCGCACAGATATGAGGGGAAAAGGGAAGGAAGAAGGTCAAGAGCAGCAAAAAATATAAACTTTCTGCTCAGAGCTGGCAAAAGGTCAATTGCCCGAAGGCTTCTGAGCCCAAACCCACCACGTTGCCTTGCACAGGTTGGAGCGTCAGGGCACAAAGACCTGATGAGGTTTAGCCGTAATTTTCAGGCTTTCCTCCTCAAAAATAAAAGCAAAACGTCTCCTCCCACCAACTCTGTTCTGCAAGGCGGACTCGTCATCCATCCCCCTGGAATTCTTCCATATTATCCCAGCACGGAGAGACGAGGGCACCGATCGCCAAACTCAGGCACTGATCC
The DNA here is from genome assembly GCF_964273445.1 of Streptopelia decaocto. NCBI lineage: Eukaryota > Metazoa > Chordata > Aves > Columbiformes > Columbidae > Streptopelia > Streptopelia decaocto. Next base: position 3,504,883 of record NC_138680.1, read on the forward strand.
CTAAACTCAGGCACTCGCTCCTGCAGATCTGGGAGTAAAATCCCCACGTGAAATCAGCCGCAGGGTAGGAGCAAAGCGCTGTAAAATTCACGTGTAGACACAGGGTACGACTACTCTTGTTTGAAGGTTTCCTGGTTAATCCACAAAAGAAGAAAAAAAATCTATGTCTTATCTCAAAAAAAGTTGCTGTGCTATAACATAATCTCTTTTCCAGGTAAATACACTTCAATTGCAAACCCAATTTACACAAGCCAAGCCATTTAAAGAAGCGGTCGGATCCCAGTTCTTCCTCTTCCTCCCCAGGGGTTATTTGGGCTCCTCCTGCCAGAAATCCCAACAGCGCCAGCCCCAGTTCCATCTGTCCCTGCTCTGTCGCTCCCAACCAGCGCCAACCATGGGGACCCACTGATTATTCTGCCCTTTAAGACCAAAACCGCGCGGTGTTACCCAACACTTGGCCAGATTTATTGCTCCTGTTCTCCTGGCCCCTTTGCAAGGTTGACGCTTTCAGGGGACGGTGGGGAAGCAGTGACTCAGTAACGTGGCACTTTCTTTTCCCCCTGCTAAGCTGAATCCTGCGAGTTTTTCAACGTTTGCTTCCCACTGCCTGGTAGGATCCTGTTGCCTGCAACGTACAATCAACTCTCCCTCTTGTTCCCCTGACTGACAGCTACAAGTGATATTAAAACTCGAGTTCTGAAGGCAGAGTTTAGTGGTTAACCCCAGCGCTGCTGTTCGGCTCTGCCACTGGCTGAGGATCCAACTCAAAATCATGATTTTTCTGCCAAAAAGCAGACTGTACGGTACCTATGTGTTCTTCCTTGTGTGCAAAACCGAGTCAACATCCTTGGAGGTGTTTAAAAACCAGGTAGATAAGGGTCTTAGGGACATGGTTTAGAGGTGGATTTGACCATGTTGGGTTAACAGTTGGACTCAATGATCTTAAAGGTCTTTTCCAACCAAAATGGTTCCATAAAATCCAGTAAGACAGGTCTGTATTTCTTAGTTTAGTTTGGTTAGTTTAGTGCTAGCAGCCCCGCTTTATTTGTCACCTCTATACTGAAGTAGCCTCTGTCCACGTAGTCTCCCAGGAAGAGGTAGCGGGTGTTATTGGGTGATCCTCCCACTTCAAACAGCTTCATCAGGTCAAAGAACTGCCCGTGAATGTCACCGCACACTAGGGGAGCAAGAACAGCACAAAAGAGGGACAGAATTACACGCTAAGAAAAGAAAGGTCACGGCAGCAACAAGGAGCCCAGCGTGGCTGTGCCCTGACCCAGGCTTTACATCCAGCTCCCGCAAAGACACACTCGATCTACAGAAGCAAAATCCTCTCTTCTGAGAGCTCATGCAATTTAAAAACCTCGCTGATGGAAGGAACGTGGGAAAACGGCTGCTGCGAGCTGCTCGTTCTTCCTAGACGGCCCTTATTTGGTACTTCAGCTGACCTGTGATCGGAGCCTCCACTTCGATCATGGTCTTCTCGTGCCTAAGGATGGCGGCCCCATCGTTGATGATCTTGAGCGCCGCGTCCTCTTCCAGGCGTCCTTCCTTCACCAAGTGGCTCTTGAGGACGTCGAGCCTCGGCTTCCCATCCTCGAACACCTCCTTCAGAGTGAGCCGCTGCGTGGGAGGGAACGGGACAGCTGCAAATGGAAGCGGAGAAGTTAGCGACACGTCTCTTTTCAGGGGCAAAAAAAAGAACTGCAGTCTTTTCAGCAGGAGGCTTTTCGTTCCAAGCCTCGAGACGAGCAGACACTCAGAAACACACTTCCACCGAAATTATGCTCTGGTACTGAAAGGAGAAAAGCTGTGCTGCCAGAGCGACTCAATACACCCCTCGGCGTGTTTAAAAAGCCACCGTATGCAGCCTAAATGCCATATGCATCCGCAGAAAATGCCGGCGCCGAAACCGTCTCCTAATTCGGCGAGGGCGCTTGTCACCGTAACGTTGCGCTAAAACGGGATCGCACGCAAATAGAGGCAAAAGCAGGAGGAAAAACAACGCACCGGTTCCCAGGAACTGGCAGTTAACATAGGAGGACCAATACGTACAATTCTCGCTTATCAGGAAACCGCATGTACCCCTAAAGCAGAAGCCGCGTTTACCAGCAACGACCTCGTGCCATGGGCCGCTCCAAAAAGCTTCACAACAAGCTTAGGAATTGGTAAATACTGATGGAATCCAACATTTAAGGCAAGTTTTAAATCTATACAGGAAAACACCTCAACAGCCATTCTTATTATTTTCAAGAGAAAAACTAGAAGTAAAACCTGCCGGCGGCTCCTTTGCACCACGGAGAGATTTGCGTCTTATCACAGCGATGCAGAGATCGTCTGAGGGCCGGGGTCCAGTTCCTTCCCAAAACACCTCGAATAACCAACATTATCACGACCCGGCCCCGTTGAGGAAGGGAAATGGAGCTTTTACAGCCATTTTAATGATTTCAACAGTACCTCCAACACACAAGGAAACCCACTCATGGGATAATTCACCATCTTCTGATGCCGTCATGTCAGAGGGTGAAAGATTTGCACTTAACTGTGATGCGGCTAGAGAAGAAAAATATCTGCCATGCAAATGAAGCCGATGTCCTTACCCATCACCCAGTAAAACAGCCCGTGTGCCAAAGCCTGTTGGATTTAACAGGCAAAATAACTGGCCAAACAGTAGCAACCCATCCCTTTCAAATGCAAACAGAGCAGCTATTTAGCTCCGAAACCCAGGGGGCAGAGAGGGGGAAAAAATCTAAAGCACAGAGGCAGCACAAGGGATTCTTTGCAGCTGAACATCAATTTTCAGATGATGTGAAATGTAGGGCAGAGAACAAGAGCGGCTCTAATGAAAGGGGAGCCCGTGTTTGCAATAAGGTGGAAGTTGCGCTCTGCTGGGGACCCACTAAGTGCCCCGTGAGCCTCGGACGCTCCAGGGCACACGCAGATTTCCCCATGGAGACGCCAATTAAAAAGCTTTAAGCAAGACCCCTGCTTGCACCAATACAGGCTAGACGACAGTTTTTTGCTGTATATATAGCTCATCTCTATAGGGAAAAGAAAAGAAATAAGTGACCTCTCTGGTTACCGGTGGAAAACTGGCCGTTTTGTAGCATTTCAGGTATTTTTCCCCCTGTCTCTGCATCTGTGTGGTGTTTGCACAGCCAAAGGAGGAAGGGGGAGCTGCAGGTCTGATAGAAATGGGTTTAGCTGGGACAAGAGAGGCTGGAAGGAGCAACCGTGGGACTGGGAGCAAGGGAGGTTTTGGGACTTGCAGCCATTAAGTTGTTGGAAGAATTATCTGTAAGTGCTTCTAGAAACCGGGCAGTTGTCCTAACATCTGCCACCAGGCTCCGAAGGAAGCCAGAGAGCGCCTGAAGGTCAAATGGTTTATAAGGAAGAGAAGCAGAGACATAGGAACAGTCCAGATGCGTATTCCCCACCGTCCCAGGCCTTGGGGCACGGCCGCCAACTCCAGAGCCATCCGGATAAAGTGAAAAGCCCACAGAGGTGGGGCCAGAAAGCTGAACGACCATGAGGGTCACACAATGCAGGAGGGATCCGCAAAAAGCTCCTGGCATGGGCCGCTTTGCCTTTTCTTGGTAGCCCTAGCAAGCGGAGTTATGCAACATAAAATATGAGGCTACACTGATGCGAGCAGCCAAGAAGTTTTATGTAAGTTCCCTCGCTGGCTTCGCGTGGCTCCGCTCCCACGATAAGGAACCGGCTTCTCCTCAGTTCTGTTTGTACCAGGAGGGAAAACAGGGAGAAAAACCTGCTCCGGAGACACCCAGAGCTTCAAAAGCTGCAAGAAATGAAATAAAATCATTCCATGTACCAGAATCATGAGAATCCTGCACAAAACCCAAACGCGGCGATGCCCGTTTCCCCACGCAACAGGGGATGAGGACGAGTACTTAAGTAATTAGTGTTGTCAAAGCAAGTAATCTCGTTAGCCGGCATAACTTGTGTAAGGGCTTTAGTCAACTCGGTGCAAGTGGTTATCTGATGCATAAATATCCACTTATTTTTATTGAAAGAACTGAATTTTATCCTTATTAACGCTCAATTCTGTTGGACTTGTGCTCACAGATGGCGGGAGCGGCGCTGGCTTGGCCGTCAGAGCAAAACCAGACCTGAAATCTTGCGCTGAGAGAGGTGGAAGAGTCTCACCCGCTTTCTGATCCTACCTGCAAAATGGGGAAATAATTCCTTATCGCACCAAAACCCACCGTGGCTTGTCATGGAGAGCCCGAGTGTGTCAAAGCCACCCCCAGAGCCAGCAGATAGTCATTAAAATAGATAAAACCCGCACAAAATTGTGAGCGGCACGTGCTGCCATCTTTGTGCCATCTTCCCTTTCCGTGCATTGCACCCAGTCTGGTTTAAATAGATAAATAAATAAGGAGATAAATAAATCCTGAAGGTCCGGGACCTTGCGAGGGCATCCAGACACACGGTGCAGGTTGCTCCTGAGATGCCAATTCCCCCACTCACCAAACCACAATGAGGGGACACAAATGCAAGTGCGATTTTGAGGCGTAAAACGGACTAAAAGGTCAGTTGTGCTCGAGAGGCTCCAGTGAAAGCGAGAGGACCGCGGTATCTTCGCAAGACTCCATTTTGATGCAGAATTAACACAGATTTTATTTGCCAAGCCGGGATCAAGTATTCGCAGCCGTCCAGGAGGACATGGATAGGTAAGGATGGGAAATTTTGATAAAAAGCTCCTTCTCTACCATCAACTCTACAAAACCAGAGCGCTCACAGCCCAGAAACAGCCACCACCATGAAAGAGAACACAGTAACCCCCAAATTATTCTGTATATGTTTGAGAGTCCCTTGGATGAGCAAAAAAGACAAATTAATCACTGAAAACACACCAAGGGTGATTTTGCCTGAAGTGGCAGCTCCAACCAACACTCTGTTTGTTCCCAGAGTTGGGTTTGTAATCAAAAGCTGGTATCCTCTCACCCTGGGGCTTCGAGGCCAAAAAATCATCCAGGATTAAATGTGTTTGGTGATAAACCGGAGAGAGATTTCACTGCAGCTCCTGGCACCCACCTGGGAGCGAATCTGAAGGGCACTGGATGCAAGAGCCCCTTCCCTGCTTGCTCCTCATCAAATGAATGATGGTACAGGCAGAGAGTTGAACAGATGGTTACAGATGCATTTTGGGGAGGAAAAAGAAGAACATTTTGAGCATTCTGCAGCAGTTCAGGCAAAACGAAGCGCAAGTAAAGGCTTTTTTTATGCTCAGACACGACGGAAGGTACCGACAGCTTCCAATTCCTGCGCCCTCTCCACCTGTGCTGGAATATCTGACACATCCGAGGGTTTGCCGGCTGGGAATGGCAGATGGGAATGGCCACAGATCTGCTGAGGACACCGGACCTGGTTGTCAAAGGCAAAAGAAACGCTCACAGGGAAATATCTACATGTGAACCGTTTGTACCCCCTTTGAAAAGCAGAGAAAAAGCTGCACAGTGTGAGCAGCAGGTCAAGGTTTGTGTGCTTTTTTCCTCCCCCAATTTCCAAATAGCCCAACGTTATTTTTACCAGACATTTCTATCCCCATTCACGTCCAACCTACATCCACCTGCTGTTACCTGCAGCATCCAACCTGCTGCAGCGCTTCGCTCTAAGGGCTCCGCATCAAAAGCAACAACGGGCTGAACCTCAGCAGCTCAAGTCAAATTCAATCCTGCTTTTAGTCCTGCTATTTTACCCAGTTTTCCGGGGAATAATCTCTATTTTCTTGAAATTGTAAACCAAGCAGATTTCTGGTTGTACAATGCTGAGGTGTCTTTGCGAATCCCCGCGCTGGTTTGCATGAAGTTTTTTTGTCTCTTGGGGGTGCTTTGGGGCAAGTTTATATGGAAGTCTGCAAAAAGAACAGATGCATGTTGATACCAACTTTTCAAAGCCCAGCTGTGCAAACATACATAACTTTAATATCTCAGGAGAGTCGCCACGTAAAGCAACCACCTTCCTTGCATAAATGCAAGAGCCAGAAGCAATGACTATGGCCAGTTCCGCCTGCCCCCCTGCAAACTTTGCACGTTCTTTCTGCTCTCTGAGGGCAGCGATTTCCCTTTTTCGTTATGAATAAGAGACCTCGTGCTTCAGAGGCTCCGCGCGCTTGTAAAACGGAGCAAAATGAGTTTTGGTTTTCACCCCTGGAAAAGCTGCAGGAGAACCCAGAACCAAAACCACCAGGTGCCCCGTCCCCATTAACAGAGTATATGGCAAACGAGGCTTTGTGGATCTTTCTCATACATTTTCCAAGCGTAAATTCCTACTGAACGGCAGCTCCAATAGAGAGAAGCATTGAATGCCATTAATAACGGCCCAGTTTCACGGGAAAGCGGTCAGAATGGTGCCAACGCCACCCTCCCGGTGCGGAACCGGTTCAGAGCGCTCGCTCTGCTCCTCACCTTTGTGCAGCACAACCAGAATATCTCCTCACAATAACCCTAAAAATAGCTGTACCGCGCGTCGAATTCTACCAAAGCGAGTGATTTCTTCGAAGGGGGAGAGACACAGTCATCACGATACCAGAGCGGAGCGAAACTGAGACAGACTCACCAACCGAACCCTTCCCACCAGCAAATTGTCTTTACCTTATCAACTACCTTGCGGTTATTCAAGGAGTTGCACCCAAATTTTGAGGCCACGTTGACTGTTGGTTACTGGAACCTGGCACACGCAGCCTGTGCAGAAGCCAGGTGTATTTAATCCCAAAAACAAAAAAGCAAGTGACATCTCCATGCATCGAAATACAAACGTAATGTGTGGCAAAGCAGCATGACCCAGACCACGCTTCAAATACTCAATGCAACACCAAGAGGCTAGAAAACCATAAAAGCGACCTAAAAATCAAAGCCCATCGGTGCATTTTAGAAGCGACATAGCTGCCTGAACTGTGCTCACGCACTCCTAAAAACTTCAAGCGGGATACAGGTAATTATCCTCAAACTGCTCTTCTGCTGGCAAAGCATCCAGCATGGAGAGTAAATAGTGTTATCAGATAGAGGTGCCTTTGGCAAACTAAAGCGGGGCTATTCAAGGAGGGTTCGGTGCCAGAGCTGTGTGCCAAGGGTGGCCACGGTGGCCCCGCTGGAGCTGGCGCCCTGCTCGCCATCCTCCAGCAGAGATTAAAATCGGGAGTATTTAATTAGAACAGAGGCGACTTAAGACTCTCGGCCGGGGGAGCCGTCTGCAAAGCTTTCCCCGGCATCAATCGGCTCTTCGCGCCGGGGTTCCTGCCCTGGCACTGAAAACAAAGCCAAACCAGATCCATGCTGTGGCGTTCATGGCCAAAGACCGTCTCAAAAACGTACTCGTAGGGCGCTGGGTTTGCTCGGGAGCAACGTGGATGTTAAAGCTGTACTTGCCTGCAAGGCCCGTCAAGTTTCCAGCACCTCTTAATGACCGGCACTGATGCGGATTTGCCTGGATTGTCACTGAGACAATCTGTCCGGAGCCAAGTCCTCTGCCAGGGACACGGGCTCCTCATATTGCCAACTCACCAGCTAATATCAAGGAGAGCACATAAGCCCCCAGCCTGGAAAAAGAACCTCTTTTGAGATCCTAAAGCTTTATAAACTTCCCAGTGGTTAGAAGTATAAATATTCCTACAAAAGGATAACTCAACAGCAAACCTGGCGTCTTCCTCCCGTCGGTGGGACGGTCCCTCAGTCGACTCAAGGGGGTCACCACTAAGTTTGAGCAAAACCAAGAGAAAATGAAGGAAAATAAAAAGGTCGAGGTCTACAGCAAACAGCTGCGGATACTCCAAAAAAAAGAGCTCACCAAAGGAGCCAGGAGGGGATTCCGAGATGTCAGCAGGCAGGGAAATTCGGCACCTGTTTCCCAAGGGCCGTGAGCTGCCAGCGTGGCCACTAATAGATCATTAATACAAGAACAGCGGGGTCTTTGTGTCAAAGGCAAATCCCCCACCTGCTGATGAGCGTAAATCTGACCCCACCGCCGGCAGCAAAGGGGGTGCTGGCTCCAAGATTTAAAGCCACTTTAAGCAGATGTGATTCTGCATGTTGCATACGACCAAGATCTTGCTCAGGATGGTGTTGTAGCCACGAAATTGCTGCTTTGCATGGAAAACCTAGATAAGATAAGGCCCAGAAAGAGTCACGCTGGAGGCCAAGCGCTGTGCTGGAAGCTCAGCCTGCAGGCCCTTGGAGAAGTGGCTGTTTCGCTGCATCACATCGTCAATAAACGAGGATTTGAGCTCTGCAGCAAAAAAAGACCAATTCACACATAATAAGGGTCTCGGTTTCTCTTCCCATCTCATGCCTTAACGCTTCAACACCAGCTATGTTCTCACGGGATCAAAACAGCCCCGGTTAAAGCACTTCTTGCAATGCGCTTACTCCAATGTTTGACATTTATACCCACGTGTCACGTTATAACCACGCAGAGGTGCGGACGGGCTGGAGGGAGCTGCAAACTAATTAAAACCTTCCCAGTGGCCGCGCTGGAGATCAGCCAGAGCAGGTTTCTCACAAACCGAAGAGTAAGGAGCCCAAAAAATGGACTGAATTAGCTCTAGTGATGTTTTCAGAGCGGCTTCACATGCCAGGGATGGAGCTCGAGGACGGAAAACCCCGGTTACCACTCAACCGCTCCCTCTTCAGGGTGTTCTTCTGGAAAACCTCCGCAATACACATCCAAGACATCACTTTGGGATGATATTCTCCCTGCTGTTTGAGAAGCCATTTTACCACGTTCACTCCCCCTCAGCAACTGATAAAAAGGATTATTTCCTAGAGCAGGCTGGGGAAACAGAGTCTTGCTGGGATCTCTGCTGACACCGCTTCTCCCCATTTCTTCTGCAATACACAAGGGAGATCCTTGCACTCTCACCAGATCCAGCTTGGAGCTTTAAACTTACGTCTTACAGCCACCACCACTGCAAAAGTATTTCCTAAAGGAGGTGAAATGCTCAGGAGACTGATGGGAACCCAGCGAGATCCTACTGAGGCTGGAGATGGTGGAGATGGCAGCGAGGTTTTCCTGCAGCTCTGGAGTCAGGAGAGCGCGACACTCCTCCTCCCTGCCAACAAAACTCCTTCAAAGCCGCACTGAGATTTCCTTTTCCTATCGCTTTTGAGCACCAGCCCTTCATCCTCCACCTCACCTGTGGTCCACACCACCCACCAGCTGCTCCCCATCCCTCCTGCTGCCCCTACACCAAGTTTCCCCCGTATTTTCGCACTTGACCCGGCTCTCAAGTCTCTTCGGCACCGTGACCCTGGCAAACCGGCCTCCAGGAGCCATTGGGAGCCAAGTCTCGCATTATAGGATAACGCTGATGCCTTCACGTAGCCCGTTTCCTCGCTCCCGCTGCTTAACGATGTCTAATTCCATTAATGTCCGAGACATTAACGTCTAGTAAACACGCCCGCCATCCCAACGCGATCTGCAGAGGGATCGGACAGGGAATACCTGGCCAAGCGGCCAAGGATCCTGGACAAATATAGGTCTGCAAGGAGTATCTTTAGATTAGCAGGCGGCTCTGCCCCCACCGAGACCCCAGGATTTACCTAAATAGCTCCTTCATCACAAGCAGCCCGGCGTTTATTGCTATTTTAAGGCAGCACCCTGCCCTACTTCCCAAGGAACAGCCTGCCTGCGCAACCAAAGAGCACCAAAAACCACATTACAGCTCCATGAGACGAATTCCTCTCAATTCCACCGTCTTTTATTAAATGAAAAATACCATTTTGGCACACTACCTAGCTAATCGGGGCTCATTTGTTCTAATTGCTACGGAATTGGCCGTCCAAGCAGCCAGCACAGGCTTTGATGGGGGAATGGGATTAACCTTTAACGGGCTGATATCCAGAGAGCAGGGAAACAGAAAAATCATGTTAAATATGGGGCGATCCACAGGGACATGACCTTCCCTCCTCTCCATCCCACCTCCAGCACCGATCTGAAGCATCTGCTGTTATTCTTGGAGGAAATAAAACAAAAAGAGAGCCCAATCTGCTTCCCATAATGCCTTATCGCAGTTTTCTGAATGCTTTTTGGTACCCAAGGCAAGCGCTGGGGTGTAGGTTTTGCCACCCCAGAAGTGATGCTCAGCACTGCCTTTGCCTTCTGATTCTTTTTTTGGGTGAAGATTCCACATGATCTGGCAAAATCAGCCCCGATTCTGCAACATCCAGGCTCAGCGCAGGCAGAAAGCTGCTCCTTTTCCCAGCGCATCCCGTTTACAAATAACAAAACGCCTTTCCTGCAAGAAAACCCCCCAAAATACCAGTCTCCCAAGTAGTCTGGAGAGGTTCTACAGGGTTCCTGCTTTCAGGGCTATCGACACTCAGGACCTTCTTGAGCTCTGTCCAGACAAGTTGCTGCCCGATGACACAAGTTGCTTTTTAGAGATCCTACCGCTGCATCTTGACTCAGCCGGTATTTGCACTTCTCCTCCGGCCCGGAGCGTGCACCTTGGCCTTTATCTCCATTTTTAGCCACTTTTGCAGGCCGTTATCCCCCCCACCAAGCATTCCTTATTAGCTACAAAATGACAACGCTCAACAAAACAAACCAACTGAAGCATTACAGAAGACAAACACCAAATGAAGAGCAGTCACAGCGATGGGGCTACACATTTCTCCTTTTCAACAACCACAATTTCCCTTGTATCTAGGATTTGCCTAAGCCTTCCTTTGCTTCGCATGCAATAACAAAGCCCCTTCGACTTCCATATCAGCGTTACCTGTTATAAAAACTCTGCACGGCTCCCAACCTACTGCAAATGGAGAAAGCCCAACACTCAACTGCACTTCAGGAATAGTAGTTTATATTAAAAACCAGGTAGAGAGCTACCGATTTTTCATAAACTGAAAGCGCCTTCAGCCAGCAAGATGAACTAGCAAACCCTATTCCCTTGGCAGCAGCGCGGGGGAAGCTCTCCAAAGCCTCTGAAGACGGAATGTATTGATCTGCCGCGGGTTTTTGGCTCCCCAGAGGCACGGCTTGTGTTGGAGGCACCGGGAGCTTCGCTGAACAAATCCCACGGGGTTTCTCTCGGTGCCTCTGGCAGCATCTCTGCCACGCTACAAAGGCTGCGCGGAGAGAAAGGGAAAAGCTCGTCGGGTGTCTTGTGCTCGAGCGCGGCTTCACCCGAGCTGAACGCGCACGTGGTGGGAGATGCTGCACGCTCCGGTTTCCCCCACCGCTCCTTCCCATACCTCAATTAGGTGTTATTAGATGATCTACATCATCTCTGCGAGGCTCATGTCACAAACCAGAGAGCTGATGTGTAAGAGAGCATCACATCAGGGGCCTTACATCCCCCCCACACACACTTTAAATGTCTTCCAGCCATGGAAATACAAACTGGATACACAGAAAGGCGCCTGAAAGAGACCAAGCGCTTAGGAACGACGGCAAAGCGCAAACCGGACCCTACCTGCTGCTCCTTTGCCAGCCTTGTGATGGTGCAACGCTTTACTAACACACACATCTAGAGAAATCACTCTGGATTATTCGCTTTGGCCCAGCCGGGTGTCTAAATACCAACACTCTGGGGTTTCAGGGCATCGCACCCACCTGCCTGCAGAACGTGTATTTCCCAGGCGGTGGATCCAGCGCTTAATTCAAGCCTATCTTTGGGCTAACGCAGATAACCAGACCTAGTTAATCACACAGATTTCCAGCTTAACCGCCCAAGTGCTCTCAGGAGAGCACCAAGTTGGGGCGTTAACGACCTCAGTTAACATCAGCCATCGGTTTGATGCAAGAACTGGGCTAATAGAAGCAATTCCTGACATACTCCAAAATTAGAGATATTAATTATGAACATGAAGCTTCCTGAGTGCAAGTTTAAGTACAAAACTGAGGCAAACGGGAACACTGTATTTCTCCTGACTAAACATAATTACAGTTAACACTTCTGCAGGGCTCCAGAGATGTAAATATATAGGTTAAACATAGTTAAAATTCTGCACCCTACTTAACTGTAGGCATTTCCATTGAACAAAATCAGCTTTTATCTTCAGGTTTAAATTATTAATAACCACAAAGAACAATGTCACCACCTTCAAACAACAACCACAGCCACAGAAGAAGCTATTCCTCCCCAGATTTCCTAGAGGCACCCAAATCAGGGTTCCAAGCGTACCCCGGGGAAATCAAACGCTTTCCTTGGCGAATTCCCGCAGATCCCGGAGCATCAGTGCGCGGAATGAGGAGGCTCCAGCCGACAGCACGAGCCTGTACCCCACCTGGTTATGGACTAATTACCAAAATTAGCAGCTATCTGGACGCAGCAGGGTCGGTGGGATCGCCAAGAGGGTTTCCCGGGATCCAGAAGCCTGAGCAGCGGAGCCAACACGTGGGGACGGACGACTCAGCTGAATCATAATGGCTGCGTTGACATTACCTTCCCTGAACAAGGCCGAGCTCAACGCAGGCAGCTGCCTGGGATTTAGCAGATTTACGGTTCCCACCGGCTGCCTGCAGACCTACAAACCGCCCAGCTCCGGGGGAACACCCCAAAAATCTGTGAGCCCTCCAGCCTTATTGCGAGCGGCAGCCACACAAAACACCCACGGGCAGCACAGAGCCCGAGGGGCCTCAAAAGGCTGGGCTGCCACCTTAGTCCACTCTCATTTGAGGCCACGGTTATTAACATCTAAACATGTGATCAGCCACATGACAGGCTAAAAAAAAATAATAAATAAACCACTTGGACCCATCCAGAGGAGAAGGTAGAGATGGCAGCGTGCATCTCCCCGGTGGGCACAGCTCCATCGCCAAATATTATAACTATTCCTGGGAAAGGGCTCCTTTTATCAGCCGGCTCGGGGCAGCCTGCAATGATTCGAGCCGGCCGGGTGAGGAGGTTTAATAACCAGGCGATTGTGTAACTTTGACAGCTGGGTGCCTCTCGGCCACGGCGGTGGGTGCTGAGCAAAAGTTGCAGCAAGCGAAGGCGCGTAGGGGACGTTCCCCGGTGCGTGGGGACGATAATGGCACTCGATCAATTAGGGCAGCGAAATGTGCATCACGCGAGCCTCCTCCTAATCCAGGGGTTTCTCGGCTAAATGTATTTCTCTCCTCGTTAACCGCTTCGGTGTCTCCTGCTCTTTCAAAAATAGGACCTGCTATAACGGGTGGTGGAGAGGGGGCCAGCTGGCACCCGCCTCGGGGCATCCAAAGATCGGATGGGGTTTTGGGGGGGGGACACACAAGACAGGGGGATGCAGGTTACTGGAATGAGGGCATGGGGGGCTCTCACCCCCCCAAATCTTCAGGGGGGATGCAAAGCAGGGACAAGCCCCCCCCCAACCCAAAGCACCCCAGGTTGGTGGGGGTGTGAAGGCGCCTTGGCTGCCCCCCCCGCAAGCTGGCACTGCTCCATCCTCAGGGCACTGGGGTTCCCCCAGAATAGGGGATTCCCCCCAAGCAAAGCAGGGATGTCACCCCCCCCCCCCACCAAGCAATAGCTGGACCTCTGTGCCCAGAGCCTCATGGGGGGTCCTCAACCCACCACCCCCCATCCTGGCATTGCACCAGGGTGAGGACCAGCACCAGGATGGGGAGACGGGGGGGGGCAGGATTGCTCATTCTCTTTAAACAGAGGAGCCCCACCAGGCCAAAAATATCCCCCCCAGGCTCCCCTTAGAACAGAGATATTCCCCTCGAGACCAAAGCTGCCCCCCCCCAGACTCCTCCGCAGACAAACGGGCCCCCCCACGGGCTGCCCCCCCCCCCCCGCCCCAGGGCTCTCCTTTAGGAGAGAAGCCCCACAGAACAGCCCCCCCCCCGCGCCACTCCAGGGGTTCCCCCACACACAACCAGGGCTCCTCCATCCTGGGGATACCCCCCCCAAAACCATCCTCCCCCCCCTCCTTCTTCCACCCCGGGGTGCCCCCCCGCCTGTGCGCACCCCCCACGCAGGCAGGGGGCGCCCTCGCCGCCCCCCGGCCCCTCACCCTTGACGATGCGCTCGGTGGTCGGCAGCTTGTTGTGGCCGCGCCCGGACATGGTGGTGGCTGCGCCGCCGGCCCCTCCCGGCCTCCAAAAGGAGGGGGGTGCTCCCGGCGGGCTGAGCGGGCCCCGGCGGGCGGGCTGGGGATCCGCTGGGTGCCCCGGCGGCTCCGCTCCCCTGCGCTGCGATCCGCTCCGCTTCCCCCCCCGCCGCCACACCGCCCTCCTCCCGCTCCCCCCTCCCCGTGCCGCACGGCCACTGCGCCTGCGCCAATCAGCGCCCGCCCCGCCTCGCCTCCGCCAATCAGCGCCCGCCCCGCCTCGCCTGCGCCAATCAGCGCCCGCCCCGCCTCGCCTGCGCCTCAGCCCAATGGGCCCGGCGTCACGTGAGGGCTGTGCTTCCGCCCCTTCCTGCCGCCATCTTGGAGGGGAAGGGGGTGTTGCTAGGCGACGGGGGGGGCAACATGGCGGGCGGCCTGTGGGGAGGAGGCGCGATGCCCATTCCCTCCATAAACCCCACGGGCACCTCACGTCGCACCATCCCCCTGCCATGGCCTCCCCTCTGTCCCCCCGTCCCGCTTCAGGGCCAGCGGAGGAGGGGGAAACCACAGCAGGTAAAAATAAACCACCATAGCCCGCTTCCAACAGCACATGTGGAAGCACAGACAAGCGTTAACACTCCCACTGCAAACAGCAAAAAACAGGTTGAGTTCGTCCAAGTGCACCCAGCACGGTTTGCTGGGTTTAACCTCCCTGCTGAGGTGCATAACTCACACTGCCGCTATTCACCAAAACATGAGGATTTTGCAGCAAAAACCGGCCCACGTGGCGCCTGGAGGCACATCCAGGACGTGTACTGCAAGGCAAAGGGAAGGAGAAAAGCAAAGTGTGCTCTTTTTATTTTATTGTGTATTTTTTTTCCCTTCCCCTTACGCAGGGTGGGGAAGGAAGGACAGAAATAACGCTGATCTGCACCGGGCTCCCTCATGTGACACAGAGAGGAATAAAACATCCCAAAATATTAATCTCCCTTCAGCCGAACACTGATGCTTGGAAATACAGGTAAAAAAAAAAGACTAAAAATTAAAACAAATCGGATTAAAAAGGGCTTTTCGACTCTTCAAGACGACTCATTGAGTGCTATGGCAGGCGGGGGGAGCTCTCAGTGCCATCTTCTGTCACTGTGCTGCACTGCACAGCCCTGGAAATTGGGGCTGGAAAAGCAGGATTGCATCACCCAGTCCGCCTCGAAAACCCTTCCCTTTAAAAACCCCTTTTCCCTCAGAAAAATCCTTCCCCTCGAAAAAAAAAGGGAGCTCCCTTTCCACCCCAACCAGCTCTGGCCCCGCTAGAGCGGCTCGGAACCCTCTTGTCGTTACGGAATAGACTTTTATTTATGGAATCCTACAAATGACTTTACACTTCACGTGACATAAGTTATGGTCTTTGTTTCGGCGCGTTATCTCTTACAAACACCTGAGTTATCGGAATACTGAGATGGAACTTGAGCTTCGAACCGGACACGGGAAGGGAAACGTGGATGGCAAAGAATAAATCCGTAACAAGCTCGGTTCGGGTCGTTTTATTCCTCCTGCTGGCCCTTTGGTGGGTCCCTCTTTGTGAGAAGCCTCCTTTCTCTGAGGGGTTTCACCCCTTGTCCCCCCAAATCTCCAGTTTGTAGGTTTCTCAAGAAATAGGGTTAAACTCAGAACAAGACAACGACAACCTTGGTGTCCCCATCATGCGATGAGGAGCCCGTACCAGCCCTGAGGAAGCCCAGCGTCGGTTCTTGCCGCATTCCCAGCTCTCCAGGACCCTCCGGCCATAGCCTGCGAGTGCCCTGCGATCCCGGGGGGGCAGACGGTGAGATTTCACCCCCCGGCAGAGGTTTTTCCATCCGAACCGCTCCTGCCAGCCGTGACGGAGCCCTGGCCGCGCTCTGCCCCGTGGAACGCCGCCAGCCACCGGAGCGCTTTCCAAATGCTTGCTTGAGAGAGGAGAGAGGGCACTTGTGCCGGCCAGAGGACTCAGATTTTCCATAGGGAGCCAGTCGGCTGTGGCTCTCGGGTGGTTTCCAACACCGCTTTCCTCCTGACTACCCAAAAAATAGCAGCCAAAGCACGAAACGACCGCGACATGCTGCGGAGGGGCCCAAACCGGGACAAATCACACTGATTTGAGGGGATTTTGTCCCGCAAAGTGACTTGTGGCGACCGTCCACATGAAAAAAAGACACTGTGTGGAATAAAGCAGAGCCTGTCTTGCCTTAAAGGCACCGCCAACCCCAGGGTGCTCCCGAGGAGGCTCCCAGCTCCTCGACACGCTGATAATTTAACCTCCTGGGTGCCAAGGGGACAAAGTCAATGCCTGGACTTGCCAAAGCCACCCAGAGCGGACCCGCGGGGACACTGGCAGTGCCACATCTCAACAGGGGACTCGGCGACAACCGTTTGGAGCCCAAGAGGAGCATTGTTCCGCTGGTACCCGAGGCAAATTGCTACAGCAAGGTACACACGCACACTGAATTGCTTCTCAAAGCCATCGCTCCTTCATCCCAACCTGGTGCTGTACCCACGAGGGTAACCTGCCGAAATCACCTCCCACTGATCGTCGCGGCCACAAACTCATCGCTCCCCAGTGCGGGATAAAGGGTTTTTTTGGGGGAAAAGGGGTGCAAGGGAACTTCAAGCAACACGGGTGGGGCGGGCAACGTTATCAATATGATAATAAGTCAATTCACGTAGTGAATCTGGGGAAAGCCAGCCCAGCAGCAGAGCCGCCAAGTGCCTGCAACACCCTCCTCTGGCTGCTCCCTGAGGCTGGAAACAACCTAAAGAGGTTCACAGTCTATTTTTGTTTTAAAAAAACAACAAACCACCTTCCCCCACCCCACCTCAGCAGCATCAGTGTTTAAAAACCGGCATCCGTTCCCAAGTGTTGGCGGGAGCTTGGTCACAGTGTAAGGACCGATGGATCTGTTTGGGGAGCCCATGGGTGGGCAGGGGCTTGTGGTTCCGTTCTCACTCTTATCTGCCCCCACGGAAGGAAAAGGGGTTTTTTCCACCCCCATAGAGCAGCAGGGACCTAAGGGAGGTCAGGGCATCCCGTTGGCCTCCTGGCCACCAGCCCACGCGTCAGTCCGGCCCGCGCAAGGTGCGGTTTGGTGTCCTCTGCTCCTGACACCCAGAATGTGCTTCCAAATAATAATAAAAAAAAAAATAAATCCTCTTCACCCTGCTCTTCCCAGGGCATCGTTTGGGCTGCCAGGGCGGAACGGGAGCAAAAACCAAGACGCGGCTCCAGAGATGCGCTCTTCTGAAGACAGCAAAGGTGTTGCTCAAATCACGAGCTGTGCTCTTCAACCTCCTCTTCCTCGGCAGCCCCCTGTGCTCAGAGAGCCCAGCTCCGAGCTCTGGCTGCTGGGAAGCTCTGAGAAGGGTCTGTCCCCATCGCACGCCCCCTGCCAAGGGGTCAGGAAAGCGTCACGGCCCGTTTGAGCGCAAGGAGGGGAGCAAAACGGCAGGAGGAGCTCCTGTCTCCCAGTTCCATCCTTCCCAGGAGACGGGAGGAGAGAAGGGATATGACACTGGAAAAAGATCCGCCGGTCAGTTCGGTCCTACGGTGAAGGGGAATGAGCTCCCCTCAACCTTAAACCAAAATAAAGTCTGTGGAATAGCTTTACAAGCAATGCCTCTTCTTCTGTAGTGTGCTCAGTGCCCGCACAGGTACCGTCGTATGCTTGCAGCAGGAAAATTTAAAAAAAAATAAAGAAATACCCCATTTCCCCCCAAAAAGAAAAACAAAAAAAAAAAAGGAAAAACTGGAACAGGGCTGCGTGTCGGGCTGGTCCTACCCGATCTGGATCTGGCCGGAGTACATGGTGAGCAGCACCATGATGGTGAAGCCCGTCAGCAGCCCCGCGTTCTGGATGGCGAAGGTGATGAGCGCGCTGCCGTTCTGCTCGTCCTCGCGGCTCACCTCGTTCATCTCCGGGAACTGCCCGAGGGACAGAGCAACAGCAGGAATCAGCGCCACGAGCTTCCCCGCTGCTTCCACCGTCCCAGCAAACACAGAGTCATGAGGAGACCCTCAAGATCAGCGAGTCCAACCATTCCCTCACCCCTGGCACTGCCCCGTATCCCTGAGAACCTCATGTCCGTCTGTCCAACCCTCCAGGGATGGTGACTCCACCACTGCCCTGGGCAGCCTGTTCCAATGCCCCACAGCCCTTTGGGGAAGAAATTATCCCAAATTTCCAACCTCAACCTCCCCGGCGCAACTTGGGGCTGTTTCCTCTCATCCTGGCGCTTGTCACCCTGGCCAGGTCCCACCGCACACCCCGAGCTCGTCGCCCATCACTCACCATGTCAGCCAGCGCGATGTACAGGAACATCCCTCCAGCCAGAGCGAAGATCCAGTTGGCGGAGAAGTGGCTGCCGGCCACGATGCCGAAGGCCAAACCCACGTAGCAGCAGCAGGCGGAGATGAAGTTGAAGAACAGCGCTTGGCGGATGGTCATCCCGGCGTTCAGCAGGATGACAAAGTCCCCTGTGGGAGGGGAGGATGAGGATGAGGAGGGAGCAGCAGCATCGGGACAGCACCCAGGTGCTCGTATTCAATTTGCTTTTGTCCCAGGCCAAGCGTGGGCTCCCCGCACCCACCGGCGCCAAGTGCTGACCACACCAGCCACCTGCCCGCGCGTAAACTCGGACATTCCAACCCAAACCCAAACCGCCTCCGCCCTCCCAAACCAACAAGGTGTTTGTTTTTTTTCCTTCTTCAAATGTCTCCATCTAAATTTAAACCTCAGACATCATATTACCTCGATATTTTTAGAGCTGTGATTACTCAGTGTCGCTTACAGCCTTGCCTTCAATCCCCACCACCACCCTGTTTATTCCACCCCACATTTTTCTTTCGAGAAAAGAAAAAAACAGGTAGGACTGGGAAAGATCTCGCAGCGCCTTTCCCTGAGGACGTGCATACCCAGCTCGTGCGGGAACTCCTCGCAGAGAATGGCCACGGACGTGCTGATCCCTTGGAAGACGGACACGGTGAAGGACGCCCCGATGGCCAAGCCGTCGATGAAGTTGTGGAGGCCGTCGCTGAGGGTGATCATCCACGCCAGCGTGCCGATGTCCGAGTACCGCACCTCCTTCAGCCAGTAGCACGCGCTCTGGGACGCTTGGAGGTCCTGCCACGGCACCCCCAAAGTGGGGGGGTCAGCACGCAGGTGTTCTAGGGGGTCACTGCTCCCTCCACCAGCTGGGGAACCCACCTCTCCTTGCATTAAATCCATGCAAGGCTTGAAGCGAGCCGTTTGCTTTCCACCACCCACGGAGGATGTAGAATCACAGAATCATTTTGGTTGGAAAAGCCCCTTGAGATCATGGAGTCCAACCATAACCCACCCCTGGCTCTGCCCCATGTCCTGAGAACCTCATGTCCGTCTGTCCAGCCCTCCAGGGATGGTGACTCCAGCACTGCTCTGGGCAGCCTGTTCCAATGCCCCACAGCGCTTTGGGGAAGAAATTGTTCCTAAATCCAACCTCAACCTCCCCTGGCGCAACTTGAGGCCGTTTCCTCTGCTCTTGGTGCTTGTTCCTGGGGAGCAGAGCCCGACCCCCCCTGGCTCCAAGCTCCTTTCAGGCAGTTCAGAGATCAGAAGGTCTCCCCTCAGCTCCTGTTCTCCAGCTGAACCCTCCAGCTCCCTCAGCCGCTCCCATCACACTCGTTCTCTGGAACATTTTGTGCAATGGGCTTCAAAACTGCTTTTTTACCACTGACATTTTTCTTTCCACGCAAGGAGGCTCTAACCTGGACAGACAGGGAGCCCACCACGACCTTCTCATCCCCGGACGGGTTCTTGCACTCCAGCTCGCTGGTTATGTGGGGGATCATATGGTCCAGGTCCCCGTTCTGCAGCTTTTCGGTCACCCCTTCGTCCTGGTCCTTCTTGGACGGCAGAGCCTCGGGGCCGTAGTGGCTGTGCCCGTGGTGATGCTGCGGGACACGAGGGGTTCGGGGCTGTCACCAACTCCTGACATCTCTGCCCCTTCCCACCCAGCAGCCCCTGCTCGGCCTCACCTGGTCCTTCTGCTTCAGGAGCATCTTCAGCACCTTCTCGGTGAAGAAGAAGAGGTAGAAACCCCCAAACACCACGGCAGATTTGGAAACGTAATAATCTTCTTGAGGGTTAAATCCGAACGCCTGCAGGCGAAAGGGGACAAGAGACAGGGCTGAGGAACAGCCTCCTTTGTCCCTGGCACCTCGGGGGCAACGCTGCTGTGTCCCAACCTCCCTAAGCAGCAGCTGCTTTGAGGCCAAACTCAACAATAACACCTTTGTGCACCTTGAATCTCCCTCAATCCCCCTCTGAACCGGCTGCACCGCGAGGCGTCGGATCCACCGCCCTGCACCGGGGCAGGGATGCTAAAAACAGGCTCCAAAAGCCTCCGCTGTCTCGGCACAAAGGCCTGCGGGGCTGGAAAGGGGAATAAAACAGTGTTTATCTGCTTGAAGCACACGGGAGGTCTCTCTGGAACGATTCCCTTTCAAAAAGGGGGATCCCGAGCGGCTTCCAGCTCTTGGCTCCCCTCTGATGCCGCCTTCCCATTGTCCAGCCAGCGAGACACAGCCCCAAAGAGAAAAAATACGAATAAAAATAATAAAAGGACAAACCCGACGGTGCTCACCCTACCTCGGGAATGAGCTGGAAGAGGGCGTTGGAGTAGAGAGTTCCAATCGCCAGAGCTATGAAGTAGAGGAGCAGCCGCTTGTAAAAGGTCTTCTTCATGAAGGGCACCACGCTGGCTCCCACCAGCGAGCACAGGGAGATGACGGTGACGCAGAGGAAACCGTAACCCCAGACTGCGGCCAAACCCACCCCGGGGGGGAATTCGGACGAGGGGGGAGGTTGGTGGAGGGGGGAAAAAGGAGATCAACGTGAGGAAAAAGGGAGGGAGGGGATGGAATCCACGCCGAAAGGAAAGAGAGAGGAGGGAGGGAAGGGGGGAGAGAAGAGGACATTAATTAGTGATTGCTTGTTCATCTGGCATTGGTTCAAGGGGGCGAACCTGGTGCTGAGCGGCTCTGGAAACAAGTTTTATGGGGAAGTTTTTTTGGGACGCCCCCACCAAACAAGCAGGAGAGGAGCCCTCAAGGGAGCAAGCGGCTCCTCAAAACCAGCCCAACTCTGCTCCCCGAGCCCCCCGTGGGACATTTGGTGGCTGTTCCAGTGTCACCGAGCACCGAGGTCCCCCGAGCATCCCGTACGCTCCATCCCCGCATCCCGCAGAACCGGGACGCTCCGACCGCCGGCGAGGATGGAGCGTACGGACGTCACTTCGATTCCTGGCAGATCAGGAAACAGGCGCTTGGTTTTTACGTTCGGCGAATAACAATAATAAATCACAGTTCTGGAGTTGAAAAAGGAGCCTTGAAAGAAACATCCCCTCGCCAACACGGACGAGGCGTTCGCTGCCCGAAAACCCAGCGGCAGCAAAGGGAGTTCTGCTCAGATTGCACTTTAAATTCGGAGTTTTAAGGCTGGATGTGCAGGAGCTCGGATCCAACCGATCATCCACGAAGCTTCCAAGGAAGCGACGCGTGTTTCGCAGGTGTCCAACCCCAGAGCCCGTGGGCACGTTTATTCAACTCTGGAACTGTGCAATTACAACACAATTAAATTTGCGATGTATCTGTTGGTCCCATCAGAGCACCAGGAAACCTCACGTAAGCGTAAAACCTCGCGGGAACATCGGGCTTGGAAATCAAAGGGGAGAGATAAAAACAAAATCAAAAGGCAGTTAAAATATTTGTAAAAACTGGTTGTTTCTCCGGGGTGTTCACTGTGATTTTATGCCCTGATGTTCCCAACGCCTCGCAGGTTTTGTCCTCCGCTCACACCGCATCTTGGTGGTTTTGGAGACGGGCAGCATGTGCATCCAAGAGAAAAAACACCCTTGAGAAGCCAACAGCCCGTGGGCAGGAGCAACCGGCTTCTCCCACCACCTTCCTGGACATCAGGAGGATGCGGCAGGACCGGAGGACACGGCAGGACCGGAGGACATCTGGGAGGGTTTCCTGGGGCTTGGAGGGGTGCGAAAAGCCCTGAGCCAAGCCCTGAGCCTCGGGTGACGGAGGGATCGGTTGGATTCGGCGGGGTGGAGGCGGAGGGTGCCTGGAGAGCCGCCCTTGGAGATGGGACGGAGGGGACTTTCTACCGCACCTCTGGGACGAGCTGGAAGAGCGCGTTAGAGAGCAGCGTGCCGATGGACAGCGCGATGAAAAACGTGAGGACCCGGCTGAAAAAGGCCTTCTCGGTACACGGTACGATGAAGACTCCGAGCAGGGAGGCCACGTTAATCATCGACACACTGAGAAAACCAAAGCCCCACACTGCGGAACGAGAAGAAACCAGGGCCAGACATTACCGAGGCTCTCGGTGCGGGGAGATACGGGGGGGACGCCCCCGAAATCCCAGATCCGGGCAGGAGGAAAAGGTTCTCTCCGAGTCTACACCCTCGCATCTCTCCCTTTGCTCCGGGCGCTTCCACTGCGACACAAACGGTCGCTTTTGTTGTGGGGCAGGTGGAAATTAAACCACCGGCTTGATTGGAAGGTGTTTCCCGAGCCGGCGCTGCGCTCAGGGCAGCTGGTCCAACACCTTGGGCATCGTCAGGACCGGGATGTCTGGAATTGTATTTACCATCCGCCAGCGGGTCCCTAAATGTGCCACATCTCCCCTTCCCACCCTCGGGGGCTCGCGGGTCGGTGTCCCCATCACCCCGCTGCCCCAAACCGCAGGGACAGCTCTGACCACGCGCCATCGGGGGAAAACCCAGCTGCCTCTGCCAAACTCCGCCTGGGACGGGGAACGGGCTGTCCCGCAGGTTTTGGGGTGCCCCGTGCCCCCCAGTTCTCCGCTCACCTTCGGCCGAGCTGGGTCTGCTCTCCTCCGTCTGCTCGTTCTCCTCGTTCTCCAGCTTCTCGGAGGCGCAGGCCCCCGACTCCAGCTGCTGCAGGATGGTGGGGCAGAACTCCCTGAACTCGCTGTGCCCCACGGCCGAGCCCTCGCTCAGGTTGTGGATGGCGAAAAGCTCCGCGGAGCTGAAGCACTGGGGGAAAGGGAAAACACAGACGTGCCCTGAGGCTCCCGCAGCTCCGCAAAGAGGGTTTTTGGGGGGTTCTGCAAGCTCCTGCCTTACCCGGGAGAGGTTCAGGCGCTGCTGCGGCTCTTGGGACGCATTTCCATGTCCCACCCCCACGTCCAGGCGGTTCAGCAGCGCCTTGAGCTGCTTGAGGCTGAGGGTTTGGCTCTCGCCGTAGCGCTGCAGGAGGTCCTGGAGGAAGGAGGCTGCGGAGAGCCCGGGCAGCGCGGCGCCCCCGCCGGCCCGGACCCGCGGGCAGGGCAGCAGGCAGAGCAGCAGCAGCAGGCAGCAGCGCCGGGGGGTCATGGTGCTTGGGGGGTGCTGGAAGAGAAGCCACATGGTGCCATTAGCTTGAGCATCCCCAGGAGCTCCCAGCACCGCTCTGCCACCCCACAGCGGATTTACGCACCGAGGGGGATACAGAGCACACGGCTCCCAAGGGGGAACTTGACATCACTGAGAGAAGGGAACGGAGCTGGGGAAGGGCTGGAACGTGGATGTGGGGCGGCTGAGGGAGCTGGGGGGTTCAGCTGGAGAACAGGAGCTGAGGGGAGACCTTCTGATCTCTGAACTGCCTGAAAGGAGCTTGGAGCCAGGGGGGTCGGGCTCTGCTCCCCAGGAACAAGCGCCAGGAGCAGAGGAAACGGCCTCAAGTTGCGCCAGGGGAGGTTGAGGTTGGATGTGGGAACAATTTCTTCCCCAAAGGGCTGTGGGGCATTGGAACAGGCTGCCCAGGGCAGTGCTGGAGTCACCATCCCTGCAGGGCTGGACAGACGGACATGAGGTTCTCAGGACACGGGTCAGTGCCGGGCTGGGTTATGAGTGGACTCACTCTCGAGTGGCTTTTCCAACCAAAACAATTCTATGATCTATGATCCCATTTTTTCACACGCAACACAAGACCAACCGCTTCTCCTCCCCCCAGCGCCAAACCCCCAGCACCCCCCGCTCCCCGCTCACCGCAGCCGTGCCGAGCGCCGGGGGGCCGGGACGCGGCTCCGGGGTTTCTCCAGCTCCGCACAACCTCGGGGTCCCTGGGGAAGAGCGGGTGGGGGTCAGAACACACAGGGCCGCAACGGGGATCCCGCGGCCAGCGCCCCCGCGCACTCAGCACCAACACCGGCTGCCCGATTCGGCTCACACACCACGCCGGGTCCCCCCCACGTCACCGCAGCGGGACACGCACCCCTCGGGGACCTCTGCACCCCCACGCCGGCGTTTAGAGACGGGAGCCCTGGGGTCAGAGGTGGCGTTTTCATCCGGTTATATTTTAACTATGATAATTACAATGAACCGGGTCCTTCCCAGCTGCAACTGTAGACACCTTTATAGTGTTTGCCTAGAATCACTCCTTGCCCTCTGCGCTCCTTTCCCATAAACCGGGGATCAATAAAAGCAGGGGTTCGCCCCGCAGTAGGCACGGGGTGCTAAGGAAGGGGCTTGGGGGTCCAGGCACGACCCACACGTCCCCCCCGGCAGTGCCAGGGGCGCTGGAGCGGCGCCCGGGCGGCTTTCCTGGAAAAGCTCCGCCGAAAGGTGGACGGCCAATTGGGAATCCACCAGGACGCCGAGACAAATAACTCGCAATCCAACGGCTCCATGCACCCACCAGCCGTCCCGCTGCCAGCCCGGGGATCGGGGTACACGCCGCCTTGTGGTTCCCCCCTTTTTGGGGGCTGCGATTTGGTTCGTGCACCCCGTCCTGCGCCCCGGCGCCCGCCACGCTCGCCCCGCGCTGACAGCTCGCAGATATCGAAAAAACAAGCCCGAAGCATTTTTGAAGCCCGGCCAAACAATTGTTCTGAAAATAACCCGGGGCTGGTTTTCGAAGCACGGTGCTGCCCGGCATGGTGAGGACAAACCCGGCGGGACCCCGTGTCCCCCATGTCCCCCAGGTCCCCTCCGCAGGCGCCCGCATTCCCGCAGGTTTTCACAAGCTTTACGGTGCTTTGCGAGCTTTGTTCTCCAGGAGAACTCCAGCCTTGGAGGTTTTAGCCTCCTCCTGCCAGGGCTTAGCTTGGATGCTTTGGCTTAACCCCTTCTTCTCCCAAAACCGGAGAGCGAGCCCATCTGGGGAGGTGCTGCTGACACCCCGCTCGGTGGGGACACCCGAGGGACCTTCAGCATCGCCCACCTTCCTCTGCGCCCCCCCTACCCAAATCCTCTCTGGACAACGCGCCCTCGGGAGCAGCAACCAGCCCGGGTGGCCACGTGGGACATGTGGGTGGCCCACAGTGACTCCCACAAGGTACACAGGGGCTGGCACACAGCCCACGGTGGCAAAGGCCTGTGCACATCCCGCCTGCTTTTCCCTGTCCCCACCAGGAGCCACCGTGCCCAGAACACACCGATAACCACCAGCGCCAAAATCCTGGGGTTTCTTCCCCCCAAAAACACCCGGGCGCACGCGGGGTGGAACACCAGACCTCAACTTTCACCCAGCTGCCCGACAAAAGGCAGGAAGCGGTTTGCAGGCAGAGCCGGGCAGGGCTTGGGATCTGCACGGGCTCGCTGCCGATTTTAGGGCAGCAACGAGGTGGAAAAGCTGCCCCTCGGGATGAAAGGGACCAACCTGGGGGGGCTCAGACCCCCAAACACCGCGGGGAGCCCAGCGCAAAGCAGGAGGGTGCAAAACGCATCCAAGCCCCCCATCCCGGGGGGCAAAGGGGAGCTGCAGCAAACCCCCCGGGGATACAAACCATCATCACCGGCTGAGCGGGACCCCCTCCCCAAAACCCCCCGGCCTCCCACCCGTTGCCTTCAAGGGCGTCCTCTCACCAGCCGCGGTGCCGCGGTGCCTGACCTACTTTATCACCGCCGGGACGGGGCAGAGCGAACAAACCGCCGCGGAGGGGGGGACACGGAGGGACGTCCCCGGGAGCGATGCCCAGCGGCACCGGGAACGCGACGGAGCTGCCAGGGCCCCTCTTTTCCTTTCCCGCGTCCCTCGGGTTCATTTCCCAGAGCTCATCGATCCCGGTCGCAAACCAACCCCCCCCCACGACCGGGAAGGTGACGCCAGGGACAAGAAACGCTGGCAAAGCCAAGCGTGACCCCGGCGACGTCAACCCCGTGCCAGATGCTTCCCGAAATCCCGCATGGGGACGGCTCGCTGGCGCAAATTCACATTGGGGGGAGCCCCCAAAGCCCATCTCCTGGCTGGGCGGTTTGCGGGCAGCGGTCCCGACCTCCTTCCGGAGCAAAAGCTGCTCCACGTGTCTGGCAGCGAGGGCAGGACCTGCCCGCAGGCTGGGGGGGTTCCATGCCCGGGGGGCAGCCAGCCTGCCACGCTGACACCGAGCCCCCCCCTGACAGCTTCTTGTCCCTCAATGTCCCCTAAACCCGGCCCGCAGGCCTTGCTGCAGGCAGCAAAACCCAGACTATCGCACCCCACACGGACACCCCCGTCCTGCCCCAGTGCCCCCCGCCCCATCGCAATGCTCGGTGTGTCCCCCCAAAAAACTGCTCCCTGGCCCCTCTGCACCCTGCCCGGCCCCGGAGCTTGCACTGCTGCTGCCAGACCCCATAGACCGGTCCTGCGCCCCACAGGCAGGTCCTTCTCCCCCGTTCTCCCCATAGATGGGTCCTCTGCCCCACAGACGGATCTTCTGCTCCATACCCACTGCTTCCCGCACCCCAACCCGGCCCCGAGCCCCACGGGCAGCCCCAAGGCGAGCCCCAGCGCTGCTCCCCAGGCCCTAAGCGCGATTCTAAGCGCCGTCCTAGACCCCAAAGCCGGTCCCGCACCCCAAAGGCGGTCCCAGACCCACCGCCGCTCCCCGCATCCTTCCCCGCATCCTTCCCCCATCACCCATCCCGGCGCTCGGGGCCCGGTCCCCCCGCCGCCCTCCCCGCGGGGCCGCGTCCCCGGGGCCGGTTCCACGTTGGTCCCCCGGCCCGTTCCCCGCTCGCTCCCGTCCATCCCCCGGTACCTCCCGCCGCTCCCGGTGCCCCCGCTCGCTCCGGCCGCGCAGGGCGCACGCTCGGGCGGCGGCACGGGGAGCGCTGCCATTGGCTGGCGTCACCCGGAGCCCCGCCCCGCCGCGGCCACGCCCCGCCCATCCCGGAGCATCGCGGGGGGGGCACACGGGACCCCCCTCCCGGGGACACGGGGCATCGCACGGGGGTCTATGGCATCCACAGAGCCCTAAACCGGCCCTCGGGGTACCGGGCATCCCACGGACCCCCCCAAACACCCTTTGGGAGTAACGGGCACCCACAGACCCCCCCCCCGGGACATCCCACGGACCCCCCCAAAACACCCCTCGGGAACACCAGGCACCCCACAGGTTCCCCCCCTGGTGGACAGAGCGTCCCATAGAGACCCCCACTCTGGATATATGGCACTGAACAGCCCCCCAGGCACCCCTGTGGGGCACAGGGCACCCCCTGACCCAGCACCCCGAGCACCTTTTGGGGACACCCCACAGACCCCTCCCATGGCAACAGGGCACCCCGTAGACCCCCCCCTTGAGTAAACGGCACTGCAGACCCCACACAGCCCCCCCGAAGAGGGGCAGGGGACATCCCACAGACCCCTTCCCAAAAGCAGAAGGCACCCCAGGGACCCCATAGGGGTACAGGGCACCCCAAAGACCCCCTGGCCACCCCTCAGGGACACAGGGCATTACACCCCCACTTTGCACCCCCCCCAAATTTCACCCCACACCCGGGCTGGGCAAAAGTCCGCAGGGGTCAGCAAATAAACGGGGATAAAAGCTGCAATCACCACGGGGGGGGGTGGTGGTGAATGATTAACCCGGGGACACGGTGACACGGCTGCGTGTGTACCCCCCATCCAGGACCCCCCGGGAAAGAGCGACAAGAGGGACCAGCTGTCAGCAACACTTTTATTGGAGTCAACCCAAAACTATAGGTACAGCAAAAAAAAGTAATCAATGCAAATATTGTGAACCTTTTCCCATTAAAAGGAGGGGAGAGGTGTGTGTGGGGGGGGCTCCCACTGTACCCCAAATCCTATTGGTGCTCACACAGGTGAAATATGGGTGATTTTGGGGGTGCTCTTGCTCTGCAGCCCCCAAATATGGCAAAAGAACACCCGGAATAGCAACTCAAACAGGAGGTTTTGGCCTCGGGATCTCGAGCGGCCCCCCCACCAGCATGAAATAATAAGAAATAATAATAATAATGATGAGAAGGGGCTCTTGAAAAGCCAGTGAATTCTGAAGGAGGCGCCGAGCGGCCAAACCGGAGCTCGAAAAGCAAAGGAAGGAGTTTGGAACTGGGAGCAAGAGATTGGGGAAGAAACAGCAGAAATCTGTGGATTTCAGGGGAAATAATACCCAAAATCTTTGGATTTTGGGGCAAAATAATAGCATAAATCTTTGGATTTTGGGGCGAAATAATACCAGAAATCTTTGGATTTTTTGGGGAAAAAAATAGTATAAATCTTTGGATTTTGGGGGGGAATAATACCCAAAATCTTTGGATTTTGGGGGGAGAAAAATAGTATAAATATTTGGATTTTGGGGGGATGAAATAGCATAAATCTTTGGATTTGGGGGAAAAATAGCAGAAATCTTTGGATTTTGGGGGGGAAATAATACCACAAATCTTTTGATTTTGGAGGAAAAAATAGCACAAATCTTTGGATTTGGGGGGGAAATAATACCCAAAATATTTGGATTTTGGGGGGAAAAAATAGCATAAATCTTTGGATTTGGGGGAAAAAAAATATGATAAATCTTTGGATTTGTGGAGAAATAGAAGCAACCTTGGATTTGGGGGAAAACCAACAGCAATGTTTGGATTTGCAGGGCTGGGCTGCGCCGCTTTTAGGGCTTATTTGCTCCCATCCCTTTGCTGGGAGGGACTGGAAACCAAACCCTGGTGGCTCCGGGTACCCCCCGAGCATCCTCCTCAACCCAACCGTGAACCCAAGCGTATGAATAAATTAAACACACAAACCCCCCGCATGTAAGGGACTCCAACCCTGAGCTCGCGGGGGTGCGGAACCCCAAACTCGCGCTGTCCCCCCGTTGCCAGCGGGCGGCTATAGGAAGAAGAGCCTGTCGCGGAGCTGAGCGCCGGGCTCGTGGTGCAGGACCTGGCCGGCCAGGAACGCCAGCTTGTGCGCGTACTTGCAGGGCGCTGGGACGCGCACGGTGCCCGGCCAGTTCCAGTACAGGTGACACAGCTTGAACGTCAACCTGGGGACAACAGGAAGGGACATTAGTGCTCTGGGACACCCCCACGACGCAGCTTTGGGGAGGATCCTCCTCCCTGCAGCAGCGCTGACCCCCAAACCTCCTCCCACGGGTGGTTTTTCACCCCCAATTTCACCATTTTCTTTATCTCTGATTTCCCCATTTCACCGTTTTCTTTCCCCCAATTCCACCATTTCACCATTTTCTTTCCCCCAATTCCACCATTTCACCATTTTCTTTCCCCCAATTCCACCATTTCACCATTTTCTTTCCCCCAATTCCACCATTTCACCATTTTCTTCCCCCCAATTCCACCATTTCACCATTTTTTTCACCTCTGATTTTCCCATTTCACCATTTTCTTTCCCCCTAATTTCACCATTTTCTTTCCCCCCAATTTCACCATTTTCTTTCCCTAAATTCCACCATTTCACCATTTTCTTCCCCCGAATTCCACCATTTTCTTTCCCTAAATTCCACCATTTCACCATTTTCTTCCCCCCAATTTCACCATTTCACCATTTTCTTCCCCCTAATTTTGCCATTTCACCATTTTCTTCCCTCTAATTTCCCCATTTTCTTCCTCCCAATTCCACCATTTCACCATTTTCTTCCTCCCAATTTCACCATTTCACCATTTTCTTCCCTGTAATTTCCCCATTTCCCCATTTTCTTTCCCCCTGATTTCCCCATTTCCTCCCCCCGACTCCCCCAGGCTCTGGGTGCCGATTCCAGCCCATCACCTTCATTACCCAAGTACCAATTAAGCCGCGTTTGCACCCTCAGCCCCTCCACGGGGTCCCCCAGCCCAGCGCCGGGTGCCCCACATTTTCCTCCGCACCCTTGCAATTAATTCCCTTCCCCACCCTTTAAATTACCCCCTTATCACCCTCCCAACTAATTATTTCCCCCTAGAAACGAGGCAAAACGGGCGCAACCCGCGGAACCCAGTTCACCCAAAGAGCATCCTCACCCAGCACCTCCCGCCCTCCCTCTGAAGCCGGGGGGGTATTTCAGGGCCCCCCCGTTTTTGGGGTGCTGTGCTCACCTCTGCAGGTGCTCGGCGCTGAGCTGGGCCGTGTTGAGCACGCAGACGTAGCGCGTGGGGACGCTGCAGCCCTGGCGCGACCGGTGCGCCAGCAGAAAGAAGTCCTGCCTGGGACCAACACAAGGTGCCCCATTGCACACCAGCACCCTGGTTTTGCACACCAGGGTGGTTGGTTTTGCACACCAGGGTGGTTTTGCACACCAGGATGGTTGGTTTTGCACACCAGCACCCTGGTTTTGCACACCAGGGTGGTTGGTTTTGCACACCAGCACCCTGGTTTTGCACACCAGGATGGTTGGTTTTGCACACCAGCACCCTGGTTTTGCACACCAGGGTGGTTGGTTTTGCACACCAGCACCCTGGTTTTGCACACCAGGATGGTTGGTTTTTTCCCCACAAAGTTTGTTTTGCACACATGGTGGGTTTTTTTTTTTTCACACAAGGGGGTTTATGCACATAAAGGGGGGTTTTTGCACACAAGGGGTTTTTGCACATAAAGGGTTTTTTTGCACACAAGGGGTTTTATTGCCCACAAGGGGGTTTTTGCACATAAAGGGGTTTTTGCACATAAAGGGTTTTTTTTGCACATAAAGGGTTTTTTTTTGCCCACAAGGGGTTTATTGCACACAAGTGGGTTTTGTGCACACAAGGGGTTTTATTGCCCACAAGGGTTTTTTTGCACATAAAGGGTTTTTTTGCACACATGGGGTTTCTTTGCCCACAAGGGTTTTTTTTGCACACAAGGGGGTTTTTGCACATAAAGGGGTTTTTGCACATAAAGGGGTTTTTTTGGCCACAAGGGGTTTTTTTGCACATAAAGGGGTTTTATTGCCCACAATGGTTTTTATTGCACACAAGGGGTTTTTTTGCTTTGCACACATGGGTGGCTTTTTTTCCCACAAGGGCTTTTATTGCACACCAGTTTTTGGGGGGTTTTGCACACCATTTTCTGGTGTTTTTGCACACTAGGTTTTTGGGGTCTTTTTTTTTGCACGCCTATTTTTTGGAGGGTTTCTTGCACACCATTTTTTGCCTTATTTCGCACCCCCATTGTCTTTCCCTGCGCACCCCACGCACCTCCCCCCCCCAAACCCTCCCAAAATCCTTGTGGCCGCCGCCACTCACCACTGGGAGCTGGTGACCGTGTGGTCGATGACGGTGCCGGGCGGGGGGGCCGTGAAGGGCTCGGCTGCGCCGCTGTAGAAGTTGGTGCTGAGCTGCTTCTGCACCACCAGCACGGCCATGCGCGGCTGGTAGCTCTCGAAGGTCTCGAAGCATCTCTGCATCTGCGGGATCTCATACTTGAGCACGGTGTCGAGCTGGCTGTCGGACACGCCGTCCCGGTACACCACCAGCTTCTGGGGCAGGCAGTGGTTCATCTGGGCCAGGAAATACGGGAAATATGGGAAACAGGTTCCAGTATAGCTTGGGAAATTACATATTAGAGAGCAGCGTAGGGAAAGGGACCTGGGGGTCCTGGGGACAGCAGGGTGACCATGAGCCAGCACTGGGCCCTTGTGGCCAGGAAGCCAATGGGACCTGGGGTGGGTTAGAAGGGGGTGGTCAGTAGGTCAGAGAGGTTCTCCTGCCCCTCTGCTCTGCCCTGGGGAGACCACACCTGGAATCTTGTGTCCAGTTGTGGCCCCTCAGTTCCAGCAGGACAGGGAACTGCTGCAGAGAGTCCAGCGCAGGGCAACAAAGATGCTGAAGGGAGTGGAGCATCTCCCGGGTGAGGAAAGGCTGAGGAGCTGGGGCTCTTTAGCTTGGAGAAGAGGAGACTGAGGGGGGACCTTATTAATGTTTATAAATATCTAAAGGGTGAGTGCCACGAGGATGGAGCCAGGCTCTTCTCGGTGGCAAACAATGATAGGACAAGGGGTAATGGGATCAAGCTGGAACACAAGAGGTTCCACTTAAATTTGAGAAAAAACTTCTTCTCAGTAAGGGTGACAGACACTGGCCCAGGCTGCCCAGGGGGTTGTGGAGTCTCCTTCTGTGCAGACATTCCAACCCGCCTGGACACCTTCCTGTGTAACCTCATCTGGGTGTTCCTGCTCCAGCAGGGAGATTGGACTGGATGAGCTTTTGAGGTCCCTTCCAATCCCTGACATTCTGTGATACTGTGAAAAAATCAGTGTTTTTTACCCCACACGCTCCGGTGAATGGAGACGCGTGTCCTGGTGCCCACCAAGCCCCCAACTCAAGGAGATTTAAGGTTGTGAATTCAAACCCTCAGCAAAATGCGTTTCAAAACAAGTTGTAAAGCAGAGGTGGCGTTGGCGCTAATCCCATTGGGAACCGAACTCCCAGTTTGCACAAAAATTCACCTTTCCCACCCGCAAATGGATGGGAAAACACCCAGGAGGGGGTCGTGGCCACTGTCCCAGCACACGCGGCGTTTCTCACGCTGGGGACAAGAGGCCGGGCTTTGGTAATTCGGCGCTGATCCGGGCAGGGGTGTAACGCGGCTTTTCCTCCAGCACAAACTAATCCCCCGAGCCGGTTTGCACGTTCAACAGATAAGGGTGAAACGTCCCCGGTGTGCGTGGCCGCGGGCGCCACATCCAGTCCAAAGGCTGCCGAGGGCGCTTGCTCGCCCGCACGTACCCCAGGTGGGGAATTTGGGGTGTTTTCCCCTCGCTTTGGGGGGTTTTGGATAGGGCTGGGGGTCACCTCGTAGAAGTGCTGGAGGGCATCGGCCAGGCAGAGGCGCAGGCTGTCGGCGATCTCCTGCTGCGGCATCTGGAACACCACCCGCGAATACCACTTGGTGAGGACGCTGGGGATGGAAAAGGGGGCACAAAATTCAGGTGGAAACCTCCCCATCTCGCCAAAGTCCACCCAGGCGTCGTGCAAATGCAAAACCGACCCCAGCAACACCCGAAATAAACATGGGGTGGCACCAGCATCACCGGTTTCCAAGCAAAGAGGTGGAAAACCACCCCCCAATTTTTGGGGAGTACGTACGGGTTCATGCTGGCCACGAAGCCGATGACGGAGCGCAGCCCTCTGTTGTGGCCGTGGTAGACGTCCATGCCGACGACCATCAGCTGTTTCTGAGCAGGGGGAGAAAATAAGAGGCAGGTGGGAGTTTGGGATAAATCAGCCCCAGTTCCCTCCCGCTGCGAGGGACGTTGTGCGACAAAAAAGAGGAGACACCAGCCCCAACCCTTGTTCATCTACAACCTCAGTGGGAAGGCTGTGATTGCAAGTTTACATCCCAGAGTGTGCAAACTCATTGCACGCGTGTGCCAAGTGGTTGTTGTTCGTTTTTCCCTCCTTACCAGGGGGATATCGACCCCCCAGAGCTCGCCGCCCAGCTTGCAGTTGATCTGCAGCAGCACTTTCTGCACCACGCTCCTCATCTTCCCCACCGGCCCCATGAGGGTCTGGGCGTTGATGACCTATAGCAGTGGGGAAAAATAGAGGCAAAAATGATGTTGGAGATGCTCACGGCTTCCCCGCGCTGGTGGTCTCTGCCCATTGAGCCCACCTGGGAGGGCACCGGGGACTGGATGCTGCAAAGCTTCTTGATGGCCGCGTACAGATCATCGCGGTTGCCGGAGATGATGCACAGGACCAGCTGCACCTTGTCCTGCGGAGAAACGCGGCACGGCGAGGGCGACGCACCACAGCACCCAAAAACCCGCCCAACCCCCCCTCCCCCTCGGACACGTGGTGCCAGTTTGACTGAAAATGGGTTAATTTTCTTCATGCGGTTAGAAACCTTTCCACACTCATTATTTGGACTTTGAGAGCCAGAGATAACAGCCCAGCACAGGGTTAATGTGTTTAATTGCTCTGGTCTGAGCGCCACGGGCACGCTGAGCTCTGCCCGCAGGTGTGAGGCAGCGAGGAAGGGGATGGATGGGTGGACTGACACCCAGACTGAGCAATGAGAGAGTTCCATCCCATCACCATTACATTTCGTTCATCTTTTTGCCATTTTGCAGAGGCCTCTGAGCCTTTCTGCCTTTTTCCCTCTTTTCTCTCTCCGGGATCGGCTTTGGGACCAGGTGCTGTTTTCCTGGGACCGGCTGCTCAGCGTGTTCGTGAGGAATTGCCTTGAGTATTTCATTTCTATTTTATATATATATTTACTAGTAGTGTATTAGTATTTTATTTCATGAAACTGTGTTTATCTCAACCCTTCCCTTTTGATTCTCTCCCCTGTTTGGGGAAGGAGTGAGTGAGTGGCTGCATTGCCAGCTCGGGTTAAACCACGACGCGTGCAAACCGAGCCCCAAACCCCCCGCTCCTCACCTCGCTCCCCAAAATGCCCCGGATGGTCTTGGTGTAGGTCTCGATGCGGTCGTCCTTCAGCTCCAGAATGGCGGGCGGGCCCACGTGCATGCCCACGGAGCCGCAGGAGCGCTCCATGGTGGCCGTCAGCTCCCTGGACACGTCCTGCAGCCGCTTGGGGTAAACCAGCACCCAGTAGTTCATGGAGATCTGGGAGGGGATGATGATGGAGAGGGAGAGGGGATGATGATGGAGGGGGAGAGGGGATGATGATGGAGGGGGAGAGGGGATGATGATGGAGGGGGAGAGGGGATGATGATGGAGGGGGAGAGGGGATGATGATGGAGGGGGAGAGGGGATGATGATGGAGGGGGAGAGGGGATGATGATGGAGGGGGAGAGGGGATGATGATGGAGGGGGAGAGGGGATGATGATGGAGGGGGAGAGGGGATGATGATGGAGGGGGAGAGGGGATGATGATGGAGGGGGAGAGGGGATCATGATGGAGGGGGAGAGGGGATCATGATGGAGGGGGAGAGGGGATCATGATGGAGGGGGAGAGGGGATCATGATGGAGGGGGGATCATGATGGAGGGGGGATCATGATGGAGGGGGGATCGAGAGCAAGATGGAGAGGGGATCGAGAGCAAGATGGAGAGGGAGAGGAAGAGTGGATGATGGAGAGGGAGAGGAAGAGAGGATGATGCAGAGGGAGAGGAAGAGAGGATGATGCAGAGGGAGACGAGGACAGCCCTGGACTCGGGGCCCAACCACACGGTTGCCAGCTGGGGGAAATTCAGGAGAGGCAAAGCAGCCTGAGAGAAAAGTAAAAGGCGCATGAAAATATCCGACTGCTGCGCTCTGAGAGCCTTGAGCCTCTCCAAGAGGAGGACACGGCCACGTACCTCTAACGCCCTTCGGAAAAACAGCGTGGAGCCAATATAAACAAGGGAAAGGTTTTAGCTCCAGTGAGCTCAGCCGGGATGCCAGCACTAAGAAAACCCAGCCCGGTTTTCAAACAAGGGGATATTGTTGCGAGGGCCAAGCCGGGGGGGCTCACCGCCGAGATCGGGGCTTCTTGCGTGATCTCCTTGTTCCAGCTCAGCTCCTCGTTGGGGATGAACGAGCTGTACCGCAGGTTGATCCTCTCCATGGGTAGGACACGGCCCTGCGTCTAAATGGGGCAGAAACCACCGGTGCAGCCAGTGCCTCTGTTTTGGGGGGCACATATCAGAGTCTGCGCCCCCCCAGAGCCCTTACCCAGTGGATGTCGGGGTCCAGGTGGAGCCCCCAGCGCATCAGCTCCCCCGAGGCGTCCGCGTTGTCCTTGATCCTGCGCAGGAGGTTGGTGAGGCTGGCGTAGTGCTGGCTGGGGCTCTGCAGCATCTCCCGCGTCACGTCCTGCAGCGGGCGGGCATGGGACGAGGGTTGGGGAACCCTCCCAAGGTGTGATTTGGGGGCTCCGAGCTCCCCCAAGCCGCAGCTCAGCTCTCGGGGGAGCAGGGGCCATCAAACGTGCTCTGACCTTCAACATTCGGCTGTTCTTCATCTCGGGGATGCCGGTCATGAAGGTGAGCTCCGGCACCAGCAGGACCATGTCCAGCTGACGCTGCAGGGAGGGGAGCAGGCACTGTCAGCCCCCCAGGGGGGCTGCAAGCCCTGAACCCCCAAACTATGGGCAGGATAGGGGCTGGAGGAGCCAAGAAAAGACCCTGGGTCTCAATCTCCCCTCCCTAGGTCTGTGTCTTGCTCACCCTCCCATCCGGCATCTGCTTTTCCCTGGGCCTGTGGATGAGCAGCGGCTGGTCCAGCTCCTTGATTGTGATCCCGTAGGCTTTGCTGGAAAATAAAACATCCCGGACATGGCATCAGGTGAGATATTCCTGCCCCTCGGGCATCAAAGACACTCATCCCAAAGGATGCGCCGGCAGGTTCCTACCGGTAGTAGTCCACAAACGCGACCTCCTCGCCGCTTGCCAGCGTGAATTTGTCCCTTGGGGTCTTGTTCCAGTCGATGTCGTCCACGCGGTAGGTGCGGTTGTTGTAGCGGGTGATGACCACGCTGCCCACCAGCTGCTTGGTGCACTCGTCCTGGAAGCTGTTGGGGTCTTGCTTGTAGATGCTGTGCCTGCAACAAGGAGGAGACGCTTGTGGTGATGCTCCCAGCCCATGCTGCCCCAAAACCAAACCATCTTTTGGCAAACGGCACCGGCGACCGCGGCTGCCAATTCTCCCCCTTCTCCCTTACATGCAATTCAGGACGGAATCGCTGCGGACGACTTTGTGGATGGAGTTGACCAAGAGGAAGAGGCCGCCGTCTTTCTTGCGGATGCTGACGGAGTATCCCGGCCAAATCTGCAGCCTGTGCCCAGAGGAGAAGGTGCCCAACGGCGCCGGGGTTGGAACCAGAGCTGCCAGAGGAGCCGGCCAGCCGGCCCTCTCGCCAAGGAGCTCTCAGAACCCACAGGGATTTATTTCCCAACTGGCTGCCAGATTCCAGCTAATAACCCCTGAATCGCGCCGCAGCAAACAGGCGCCCTGAGGTCAGGCTAACCGGAGGCGGCCAAGAGAGCCGACCTGGCAAAGACTCCTGAATTTCCAGCCTCGCGCTGCTGCCAGGGGTGACGGGGACGTTCCCGTCTCGCTCTCACGCGCTTGGGAAGCGCCAGGAGGAAAAGGTGTCGGCACCCACCTGTAATGTTGAACTATGGTGGCCTGGCTGGGTTCAAAGAAGTTTCTCCCGACAAGCTTCAGATCTAAGATTCTCATCACCCTAGAAAAAAGAGAAATAAAAGCAGGATGGGCTCAGGCTCAGAGGGAGGAGGAGGAGGAGGGGGGTGTTCTCCTTGGAGTCTGAGTAGAGTCTCTGCTGCCCCTCACCTCCGGAAAACCACGTTGTAAAAGGGGATGCAGAGATCCGAGCTGGGCTCAAGGACCTTGGTCATCTGGATGGTGATGGCCACCTCCTCGCTGTCACTTCTCCTCTGCGTCTTCAGTCTGACGGTCTGCAGGGCGACATGGGGCATTAGGGATGCTCTCACACCCGGGGGGGGCTTCCCCACGCCCCCAAATTGGCTAAAACAACCTCACCAAGGGGTGGGTCATGTTGTCCCTCACCTGGGGGAGCAGGATGGGCAGGAAGAGGATGGAGCCATCGAACGCAGTGACGTCCCCGGTCACCTCCCGGTGCTCCTTCAGCATAGCGAAGCGCATGCTCCTGCACTCCACCTCGGGGCTGCCGGAGATGGGGACACATCATCTGGCAAACCCTCAGCCCTCCAACCCCTCTCTGCCCCCGGCTTGCGACCCCAAAAACCCCTCGAGGGGGAAAAGCTGGAGCTGATTTGCTTTGCTGCGCTGCAGCGGCTCTGCCCACGGTGCGACGGACACTCCATCTAGTGGCTACTGGGACAGAGGGACGGACGTGGAGGGAGGGGAGACAGAGCAGGGACACCCACCCTCCGAGGGGCTGTGGGGGACCCCGGCTTCCCAGCCCCAGGCCAGTACCTGAAGGTGACGTGGTACTGGTAGACGGCTTCGTTCTGGCAGTGGATTTTAACCGAGTTCAGCCCCACGGATACAGTGGTTCCCTTCGCCACTGGCTTCGTCCCCGGTGTGCTAGGACAGACAGAGTGGCCAGTCGTGACCCCAGCCAGCGTTCAGACCCCAAAATGCCGGGTGGGGGCTCACAAACGCTTCACTCACGGTTTGCTGGCAGGCTGGGGGCGCGCTGGGGTGGACGTGGGCGGCCAGGAGGGCCGGGATCCCGGCGGGCGCAGCACGGGTGTGGTGGTGACGCTGGGCTTCCCGCGGGACGGCACGGCCGCGTCTCTGCCGGAGGGCACGGGCAGCGCGTCCCCTCTGCCCCGCCACAGGATCCTGCGTCCCCGGTGCGGGCAGAGGTGAGTCCCGGCACGCTGGGGACACGCCGGCAGCATCCCGGCTGCAGCCCCCCGGTGACAGCCCTCCCCACAGCCCTGGTGCAGACCCCTCCCATGCAGTGGGTGTTCCCAAATTTCCAACCTCAACCTCCCCTGGGCAACTTGAGGCCGTTTCCTCTGCTCCGGGCGCTTGTTCCTGGGGAGCAGAGCCCGACCCCCCTGGCTCCAAGCTCCTTTCAGGCAGTTCAGGGATCAGAAGGTCTCCCCTCAGCTCCTGTTCTCCAGCTGAACCCTCCAGGTCCCTCAGCCGCTCCATCACACTTGTGCTCCGGCCCCTCACCAGCTCCGTTCCCTTCTCTCCACTCGCTCCAGCACCTCAAGGTCTCTCTTGTCCTGAGGGGCCCAGAACTGCCCCCAGGATTGGAGGTTTGGCCTCCCCAGTGCCCAACGCAGGGACAGTCACTGCCCTGGGCCTGCTGGCCACAGCAGCCGCAAATAAACCAACAGAAGGACTCAGGAGTGGGGATACGGGGCCATAGGGACACAGGGATACGGGGACACAGGGATATGGGGTCATGGGGACACTGGGACTCACCGCCCACGTGTGGGAAGTGCCACCAACCCCTCCTCATCCTCCACGGCCAGGCTGGGCCGTGCCAGAGCCTCCTCCACACCTGTGGCACAGAGAAAGGGGACAAC
Organism: Streptopelia decaocto; assembly: GCF_964273445.1. Classification (NCBI taxonomy): domain Eukaryota; kingdom Metazoa; phylum Chordata; class Aves; order Columbiformes; family Columbidae; genus Streptopelia; species Streptopelia decaocto. The sequence goes on from NC_138680.1 coordinate 3,544,028, forward strand.
GAGCAGTGAGAGGGGACTGGCCGGGCCTCCCCGACCCCCCCGCCCGGGCACAAGCACCCACCCATGGGCCAGTCCCCCGCCTCCAGCGGCGGGCAGGGCCGCTCGCCCAGCCCCAGCTCGCACAGCATGGCGGACAGCGGCGGCTCGGGGTGGGCCAGGCGCTGAGCGCGGCCCGGGAGCCCCCGCAGCCTGGCCGGGGGAGCGGGGCCCGCGGCGGGGCCGGGCAGGCGGAAGGGCCGCGGGGGATCCATGGGCAACCCGTCGAGGAACCGGCGGGAGCGCCGGGCACGCCGCCGCACGCCGCACTGCGCAGGCGCGGAACGCCCACACCCCCCCCCGGACCACGCCCCTTTGGTGGGCGGGAGAGCCGGGCATGCCACCGTGCGCTGCACTGCGCAGGCTCGGACACGCCCTCACACAGGAGACCACGCCCCTTAGGCGGGCGGGAGAGCCGGGCGCGCCACCGCACGCCGCACTGCACAGGCGCGGACACGCCCACACATCCCGGACCACGCCCCTTAGGTGGGCGGGGCAATGGCCACGCCCCTCGGCGAGGGGCTTCAGCACCGCGGACAGAGGCGGAGGGGAATGGGGAGGGGGCGTGAGGAGGGGAATGGGGGAAAATGGGGTGGAACACGGGGGAAAACGGGGGGAAATGCGGAGAAAAGGGGGGGAAAATGGGGGGAATGGTGGGAAAATGGAACGGAGCAGTAGTGGAGGTAGAGATGGGATGAAATAAAGCGATAAAATGGCATGGGGTGGGGGGATAAGGTTGGGCAGGAGGGGCATAAGATGGGATGGAATGGGGGATGGAATGGGGGGTAAAATGGGGTGAAGGGTAAGATGGGATGGGGCAGAGGGGGCCATAGCAGAAGGTCATGTTCAGCCCCAGCCCCATTCTACACAGGCAATTGGTGCTTCCCTACCTTGCGGGGGACACATGGGGAGGATTTGGTTCCACAACGGTGGGTGGCTGGGTGATGCTGACCCCCCCAGCAAGACACGCAGACTCTTGCCCCCATGGTGGGGATGTGGCAGTGGCCACTCATTGGCCTCTAACACTGCAGTGGTGCCCAGGGCCAGCACTGGTCCCTGGGGGGGTCCCACCCCCCTGCCAGCAGGTAAGTGGCCAAGGACATGGCCCCATGTGCCAGCACGGAGCTGGTGGCAACCGGCCGGGCAAGTGGCACGGGGCGGAGGCTGATGGTGGCACCGTGGAGGAGAGCAGGGACACAGAACGAGACAGAGCAGCCCCCATAGGGGGAAAAACAGCTTTTATTCTCCATTTCTCACCCCAAGCATGTGTCTTGCTCCCCAGCGTGTGTGTGGCCGCTGGAGAGCCAGAGGGGACACCACGTTCTCCCCAACCTGTGAGATGGAGGCAGCAACAGCCCCTGTGTGTTTTGTACGGGGGGGCAGCGGGACAGAGCTGGAGCCCCCAGCCCCGCTGCTGCTCCATTAGAGCTCCCCGGCATCCACAGAAAACACCTCTGTGTGCCCAACGCAGTGCTGGGGGGCTGAGGACAGAGCCAGGGTCCCTGAGCTGTGCAGGGATTGTCCCCACGGGCTGTGGGGCTCACGCCCCCAGGGCTATCGGTGCCGGTGCTCCAGCAGAGCCTCGAAGTCCGGGGAACACACCAGCTTGTGCTTCACGTGGCCCAGGACAATCATCTCGCCCGTCCGGTTGTCCCCGATGCCGACGGACACCAGCTCCTGTTCCGGAGGGGGGAGACACCCATGAGCACCCCATTCCCATGGGAAATCCTTTAACCACGGGGGGAGAAAGACTGAGGTCCCTGCCTGCTTTGGGGGGGCTGCATGTCCTGGAGGAGATGTCCCCAGGGTGCGGGTAGCAGGGGGACACAAGAGCAGGATCCTTCCACCGCTGCCACCCCCATCCCCAAAGTAACAGCACAACCCTGCTCCCCCCATGGTCCCAGGGACCCCCACCTAGGGGCTCTCTCAGGGATCAGGTCCCCAGCACCCCCACATACCTGCAGGAAGGAGCAGGGGGTCCCCATGGTCACGTCCAGGGTCACTTTTCCCAGCACCAGCTGCACTTTTCCCGACTTGCGGACGAGCAGTTTCCCCACCTGCCCCTCGGGGAGGTCTGCCAGGGTGCAGGTGTTCTCCGCCTGCCTTGCCTCCTGCGAGCGACACGGTGGGACGTGGGGGGGACATCGCCGTGGGACATCACCCCACTGTCCCACATCCACCCCCTGGAGCCCCTACCTGGCTTTTCTCCTGCTTCACCACCACCACCTGCCCGTCCTCGTTCTGCAGCTCCGTCTTGATGGGTTTGGTGTCGTGGGTGGGGGGCTGGCCGGGCAGCGTGTCGGGCAGCTGCAGGAACAGTAGCTCCTCCTCGGGCGACAGGCTCAGCCGCTGCAGCAGCTCGGCCACTGAGACGTCCCGGGGAAAACCGGGGGGGCCCTTAATTTGCGCTGGCTCGGGCTGGGGGTCCTCGTCACACGGCTCTTCTTTCACTGGGGAGAGGCGGCCGGTGGGCACGGGGAAAGGGGAACCCCCCCAGCCCCATTTTGCTGGGTTTACCCCCCAACCCCAGGGCACCTTTCACCGCTGGGGGGTCCAACTCCATCTTCTCCTCCTTGGGCAGCCAGGGCTTGGTGTCATCCTGCTCTGTCACCTCCTCCTTGAAGAGCCACCCGGAGTGGGCCAGCGGCAGCTGCACCGGCTTGTTGCGGATGTCGTTCTTCAGCCCTGGGTCATCGAGGAACTGCAGGGACAGGAGAGGGGACGCTCAGCACCGCCCCGGTGCCACTGAAGCCCCCTCGTCCCGATCCCACTCACATCGTCCTTCTGCAGCATCCGCAGGATCTGCTTCGTCTCCTCGTCCGTCTCCCTCTTCTCCTTCTTGATGTTGATGATGTGGGAAGGGCCGAAGTCCGCCATGTCCACCGTCTTGTCCCAGGAGCCTGCTGGGAGCGGGGAGCAGCCCTGGGGTGAGCGGGACGCCCCTGAAACCCCCCAGGGAAGGGGGATCAGCTCCCGTTACCTTTTTTCTTCATCATTTCAGCAGGACCCTGCTCGAAGATGGAGTGGGACTGGATAACCTCGGGCCGGCCCCGGCCCCGGCCGTGCCCATCACGCTGCCGGTCCCTGTCCCGTTCCTTCTTCTCCTTCTTGACCGACACATCCTCTTTGGGCCTGGGGAGCGGGGAGGTGGTTTGTCACCCCCTCCCCTGTCCCCTGCAGCAGCAGGTTCCCCCTCTCAGGGCATTTTTTGCCCAACAAGACCCCACTGTGCAGGTACCCGCTGGCAAAACCGCCTCCGCACCACAGGGAGACGCTTAAGAGGCCACTTACTCTTCCTTGATCTTCCTGCTAATTATGTTGGGGGTGAAGGTTTTCTGCAAACGAGAGCGGAGGGACAAGTCGCTGCACGAGCGGAGATAAAACAACAGAAACCAAACTGGCCGCAGGGCTGGAGGAGGCAGACAGGGAGCACCCCAAAATCCCCCCCGGCTGCTGCTCCTCACACCCCACCTGTGCCAGGGGGCCCCAAGCAATGGGGCAGGACGCTGGGTCACCCAAAAAGGGTTGGTTTGGGGGATCCCACCCCCACGTACTCACCTTCTTAACGCCCCCCAGGGTGAGGTCCCGGGAGCGGATGGAGGGCAGGCGCCCCGGGGTGAGGGGGGGGCCGGCCGGGCGCCTCCCCAGCACCCCCCGTGCCCCGGGGAGCGCCGGGCGCAGGCTGCCCGGGGAGCCGCTGTCCCCCGAGCCCCCCTCCGCCATCCTCGGGCTGGCCCTGCTTGGGGGGGACACAGTCAGGGACACCCGGTGCAGCCGCCCCCCTGCGCCCCCAAACAGAACCCACCGACACCCGACTCCCCAAGGGGCTCCCTCCATCCCCAAGGGGCTCCCCCCGTGCATCCCCACGGACCCACCCGCATCCCCCTCCCCCGGGTGCTCGCCCCTCCACAGACCCCCAAACAAGGTCCTATCGCACCGCCCTCCCCAGGGGGCTCAGCCCCCCGCTCACATCTCCCCCCAAAACCCCGCACCCCGTCCCGTCCGGCTCCCCCCACGTCCGCCACGCCGCCCCTTACCCTGCCCGGGCAATCACCGGCTCGCCGGCCCAATGCGCATGCGTGCTGTGGGACACGCCCTTCCCGGAAAGACGCCGTTGTCGCCATCTTGATTAAGGGCGCGCCCTAGCCCGCCAATGAGCTGCCATCTTTGTGCTTGGCACTGCCCGGAGCCATGCGGAAGGTGGAGGCGCCATCTTTGTGGCGGGCAGTGCCCGGTTCTTGGGAATGCGTGGGGGGACACTGGGGGCGAGGGGGTCACTCATCGCTTCGTTTGAGCCCCCTCGGCTGCCTGGGTTACAGACACCCCCCAGAGTCTCCTGCAGCCCTGAGGAAGCCAACCAGGCTACAGCCCCACGGTGGGTGCACGCGTGGGCACCCAACACACTCTGCGATCCGGGGGACAATTAGGGTTTATTTTGGGTGCTCGCCTCCCACCCCCAAAAAAACCCTTGCTCTCCAAAAGTGTGTCACCAGAAGCAAAACAACACGGGCTTTGCCCCCACGTTTCCCACGGGGGTCTCGCGTGGGTGTCCAGCATCCCGCCCCCAGCAACCAGTGCACCCCAATTTGGGGGTTCGAGCACCCACGAGCTGCACCCCCAGCCGCCCACCCGCCTCGCAGGCAGGAGCCGCGCTGCCTGCATCACCTGACGCCGCACAGAACCCATCACCCGATTGGCAGAATAAGGCTTTCCCCCCCCCGCCTCCCCTGGCTGCTCAGATATATATATTTTTCCCTTTTTTTTTTCCTTTTCCTCATTTTTCCCCTCCTCTGGAGGGTGTTTTCGCTATTCCCGAGCTGGCTGGGAGGATCCCGGTCGCAGCAGCCGCAGGCACCGGCATCACCGGGTACCGCGATCCCACCGGCATCCTCTGTCCCACCCGGGGCCGCCTGCCCTGCCGGTCCCTGCCCTGCCGCCCCCCCCCCGCCACGGCCAGGTAAGAACCCCACGGACATCGTGTTACCTTCGCGGGGGGAGCACCGGCTCAGCGCGGCTTGGGGACGCGGTGACACGGGGTGTCACGATGCGCCTGCAAAGCCCCCGATGCAGGATGACACCCCACCCCCCCCCCCCAAAAAAAAAAAAACGCCTCCGCCGGGCGCGGGGACGCTGTCCCCAAATTGGTGACCTTCTGCGCTGCCTGAGGGTGACGGGGGATGACACGGGGGTTTGGTGGCTATGGGGGGGGCTGCGAGGCTCGCCGCAGGGCGCTGCGCTGCGCCTGCACCCCCCGCTCTGCGCACACGGGGGGTGCGCGCCCACGGGTGGGTGTCCCCGTGGGTGCCGAGTAGTGTCCCCCGCGCCCCCCACGCAAAGCCCCCACCCCGCAGAGCGGCTCCCCACGGCGCAAGGGGGCGAGCGCAGCCCCGGCCGCGGGGGGAAACTGAGGCACGGAGCGGCGGCGGGCCAGGGCGAAGGCGGATCCAGCTTTTCGGGTGCCAACCGCCCGTGTGCAACCCTCCCCTCTCCCAGCACTCCCTCCGCTCCCCTTGTTTTTCTTTCCCCACCCGATATTGAGCAAACCCCGAAACACCCGCTGGCAACCGGCCGGGGCCCCGCGGCACCTCGGGGGCCCCCGCGCAGCAGCTTTTCCCCGGCCGGGCTTGTTTGCTGCCGGCTCCCCGCTGCCTGCTCCTGCCTATTCCTGGCTACCGGCTGCTTTTCCACCCCGGTGCCATCTGCTCCTGCCGCGGGGGCTCGGGCGCGGGCGGCCGCCCGCTTGGCAGCTGCCTCCGTGGGCAGCGGGCACCCCCGCCACGCTCGGCACCCCCAAAACACCCACTCGGCACCCCTAAAACCAAGCTCAGCATCCTGGGAAACCACCCTCAAAGACCCCCCCGGTCCTGCCACCCTTTGCCCGCAGGAGATCAGCCCCTCCGGCCATGGAGCTGCTTTCGACCCCGAAAAATATCGAGATCAACAACATCACCTGCGATTCGTTCCGCATCTCTTGGGCCATGGAGAAAGGGGACCTGGAGAGGGTCACCCACTACTTCATCGACCTCAACAAGAAGGAGAACAAGAACTCCAACAAGTTCAAGCACCGGGTGAGCCGGGGAGGGGGAGATGCGGGCCCCCCCTTCGCAGGGAGAGGAGAAGGGGTTTTGGGGGGAAATCGGGATTATAACCCATTCCAATGCTGATTTGAGGCCAAATTCCCCCATGGGACGTGGCTGTGGAGGGGATCGGGATGCGGACCGGGGTGTCACCGACCCCCCAAGCCCCCGCGGGGAAGCGAAGCTGCAAACCTCTCGCGCTCCCCCTCCCCTTGGATGCGAGTCACTAATTCAGGACGTTTTTAGCAGCGCGGTTGCCAGGGTGATGCTATTTAATGTTTAACAGTTTTTTTTTCCTTTCCTCCTCCCCAATAATAAGGGGGGGTGGGATTTTTTATGCTTTTTCCCCGTGTATCTCCCGGCTTCAGCATCCGCCGTTGCCACAGAAACGGCTCTGCACTGCGGTGCTGCTTGGTGGCCTATTGACACCGCGAGATGCCACCGTGAGCGGGGGGTCCCTGCGACCCCCTGGGAAGGGACCCTGCGGCCCCCATCCCAGTAACAGCTTTGCTGGGAGCTATTTGGGGCTGGGAGTGATGGGGCAGTGGGGGGTCAGCACGTGGCTTTGGGGGTGTTTCGGTGCCAGGCAAACGCCGGCAGAAGCACCAACGCGGGTATTTTGCAGCGTGTGGTACCCGGCAGCATCCCCCCGGTAGGGATGCAGCGGTTGGCGGGGGGGATGGCCACCTGCCTGACCCTCACCCCTTGTCACACAGGATGTCCCCACCAAACTTGTGGCCAAGGCGGTGCCGCTGCCCATGACGGTGCGGGGCCACTGGTTCCTGAGCCCCCGCACCGAGTACAGCGTGGCGGTGCAAACGGCCGTCAAGCAAAGTGACGGCGAGTACCTGGTGTCCGGCTGGAGCGAGACGGTGGAGTTTTGTACCGGGGGTGAGCACGGCAGCGGGGAGGGGGCGGCCGAACTGGTGCTACCGGGACGGGGAACCGGGAGAACCGGGGGCGATGGCGGGAGCTTGCACAAGCCGGGCGGGTTGGAGCGGCAGCTGATGAGTGGGAGGCGGGAGGTGTGGGGAGGGATGGGCCGACGGGGGGTGGCGGGGAGGGATGGAGACGCCCTGATGTCCTTGTCCTCGTCCCCAGATTATGCCAAGGAGCACCTGGCCCAGCTGCAGGAGAAAGCCGAGCTCATTGCCGGCCGCATGTTGCGTTTCTCCGTCTTCTACCGCAACCAGCACAAGGAATATTTCCAGCACGTCAGGTACCCCCGTCCCCAATCTCCCACCCCTCAATCCTTACCCGGAACGCATCCCCTGACCCTGTGTGTGTGTGTGTGTGTCCTTCCTCCTCCCCCCGGCCCCCGCGCACGCAGGATGCACTGCGGGAACGTGATGAAGCCGTCGCTGAAGGACAACAGCGGCAGCCACGGCTCGCCCACCAGCGGGATGCTCCACGGCATCTTCTTCAGCTGCAACACCGAGTTCAACACCGGGCAGCCCCCCCAGGACTCGCCCTACGGCCGCTACCGGTTCCAAATCCCGGCTCAGCGCCTCTTCAACCCCAACACCAACCTCTACTTCGCGGACTTCTACTGCATGTACACCGCTTACCACTACGTGGTCCTGGTCCTGGCGCCCAAGGGTTCCTCGGGGGATCTATTCTGCCGGGAGCGTTTGCCCCAGCTGGACATTTCTTCCAACAAGTTCCTGACGTGCTGCGTGGAGGAGGGCGAGCTGGTGTATCGCCATGCCCAGGACAGCATCCTGGAGGTCATATACACCGAGCCGGTGGACCTCAGCCTGGGGGTGCTGGGGGAGATCAGCGGGCACCAGCTGATGAGCCTCTCCACCGCCAACGCCAAAAAGGACCCCAGCTGCAAGACGTGCAACATCAGCGTGGGGCGCTAAGGGGAGCGGGGGGCGCGGGCAGGGCCGGGCAGGGGGACGGGTTTCCCCCGTGGACGATGCTGGGTTGAGGACCTGGATGGGTGCGGGGGGACCCGGCCGGTGTAAATAGCGGCGTTGCGGAGCCGGTGGGATGCTCGCCCGGCGCGGAGGCAGAGCCGGTACCGCTCTGCGCCTGGAGGGAGGAAGCCTTCATCTCCTGGACTGGTTGACCAGCATCATCCTCGCTGGCCTGAGCCCCTGCAGGACCCTCTTCCTCCCCGATGTCCCCTGCATCCCCCCAGTCCCCTGCACCAGGGTTTGCATCCCCCCCCCACGGCACAGCTCCCGGGGAGCCCCGGCCCTGCCAAGCTCCCCAAACACCTCCAGGGCTTCACGGGGAGGCTGGAGCCCCCCCCGGTTTGGAACTACTCCCTTGGATGCTCATGAAGGGCTCCCCCCGCTTTGGGGCTGCAGCCGTGGTGCCCGTGTCCGCAGTGGTGTGGGGGACAGCGCGGTGTCCCCCCCGTGTCGTGCAGCGCTGTGCCGTGTTCGCTCTGCTCTCGCCATCGCTGTGCCGCCCGAACCCCCGGCCCCGCAGCCCGGGGGCGGCCGGAGGAGCCGGGGTTTGGGGGGGCTACCCCTCCGTCACCCCCCCAGCATGAGCCGTCGGCAGCATGGGCCCCCCCGGCTCCCCGTCTCTGTGTACCCCATGCACGCTGTAACGGTAGAACAACCCCGAGCATCCCTGTGCTGTGCTGCCGGTGTTATCAATAAACTGTGTGCGGTCGCCGCTGGCCGTGTCACCATCCTCTGTCCCCCGCTGGGACCCGGGGAAGTGGCTCCAGACCCCAATCTGGCTCAGGGAAAAGGGGGGGGACAGGGCTTGGGGGCGAATAGGGGGTTATGGGGGGATGCTGTGGCACCGAGGCCACAGCCATGGGCACCTTCCCACCATTGCCACGCTGCAAAACAAAGGTGCGGGGGGAGCACCCACCTGCCCAAATCAGCATCCGGGGGGGGCTGCGGGGTCCCCACAGCACCCGCGAGGGACCCACTGTGGCTTCTGCTTTTGGGAGATGCTCATCAGCAAATCGCAATTAGCTGATTGCTCCTTGGGGAGCCCCAGGGCCGGGGGTGCAGCAGGGTGCTGGGGTGCTCCCCACACATCCAGCCCCATTTTTGGGTGCTGTTTCCCTTGCGGGGGGGGTGGAAGGAAAGAACTGTGGCTGCTCCCCCCTCCAAGTACAAGGGTATTTTATTGATTTCATCGGTACAAGACAGAGACAGCACCTTGTGTGTGTTGGGCTCTTCCCGGTTACTGGTTTGTACATTCAGAGAGCTGCGGTCGGCTCAGCCGGGGGGGACCCTGCTCGGCGCCCCCCCCAAGCTCCGGGGGGGCAGAGGGGACCCCCCCTCTGCCCTTGTGCCCCCGTGCGAACGTGTCTTGAGTGCTGAGGTTTGGCTGTGTGCTCCTCTGTGCAGTCTGTGCGGGGCAGAGCTCCCCCCGCCTTCCTCCCTGCCCTCCTCCTCCTCCTCCTCCCCTGCCCATGCAGGGGCATTGGGACCCCCCCAGGGCCCTTATTTCTTCGTGTGCAGCGTGTCCTGGAACTTGGTGCTGGTGTAGCGAAGGTGGAAACCCTTCTTGTTGATGGTGTCGTCCGAGTGGAAGCGGATCATCACCGAATCTCCAGCGGAGTAAATCTCCTCCGGGGGCTGCCGGGGATGGGGGGGAGAGGGATGCTGAGGACCACGAGCATCCCTGGGATGCTGAGCATTTTTTGGGGTGGGGGGGATTGTGATGGGGAGGGTGCAAAATCATCACACCCCCACGTACAACCCCAAAATGCCGGGGAGTTCTCAGCACTGCTCTTGGCTCAGCATCACCCATCACCCCTTATTTTTTGACCCATCATCCCACCCCCAGACCCCCCGCTCACCCCGGAGCCGCAGAAGCGCCCGAGCCGCGGGGCCGTCCCGTCGTAGCCGTCGAACAGCTCCATGTAGTCGTAGCCGCAATCGGCTTCCTCCTCGATCTCGAAGGTCTGGAAGATGAGCTCCACACCATAACCCTCCTCCGCCATGATCACCCACTCGCAGTCCGACCCCCCGGGGTAGTTGTTATCCCCAAACTGGGCGTGGGAGTATAAATCCTTGGTCTTCACCTCGGCGTGGACCTGGCCCCCGCATACTGGGGGGAAAAAAGCAAGAGGGGATGGGGTTTAGGAGGGTCTATGGTCACCCTGCATCACAGTTGCCCCCAGTCCCACGGTGGTACCTGTGGCGTGGGTGGCCTCGAAGCCCTTTTTTTGGACGGAGTTATCGGAGACGAACTTGAGGAACATCTTGTTGCTGGAGGAGACGAGGGGCTCGGGCTCTTTGGCCCCGCAGAAGCGGCCGAGCGCGGGGGCTTTGGCGTCTTTGCCGTCGTAGATCTCCAGGTGGTCGTAGGCGCATTCCTGCTGCGCCTCCACGTCCAGCTCCGAGAAGGTCTATGGAGGCGATGGCCGAAGCGCCGGCGCTCAGAGGGGACCCCCGTGCCGTCCCCCCGCTCCTCGGTCCCCTCCCCATCCCTACCAGCTTGATGCGGTGTCCCGGCGTGGTGCTGATGGCCCAGGTGCACTCCTTCTTGCTCGGGTACTTATCGGGCCAGTTGGGGCTGGTGATGGTCCCCGAGGTGGATGTCACCTTATGGTCACAGCCGGCTGTGGAGAGAGCGGGGGGTGATGGATGTGGGGGGGTCCTGTTGGGGTTGGGGGGGGATTTGGGGCGCGGACCCACCTTCCTTGCAGTCGTGCTTGTTGTCGTGCAGCACGAAGCCGCTGCGGCACTGGCACTCGTAGCTGCCGAAGGAGTTGAGGCACTCGTGCTGGCAGCCCCCGTTGTTCTTGGAGCACTCGTCCTTGTCTGCGAGAGAGCAGAGGCACCGCGGCTGAGCCGGGGGGACAAAGCACCGTGTCCGGCATCCCGGCACGGCATCCTGGCGTGGGATCCCGGCACAGCATCCTGGCATGGGATCCCGGCACAGCATCCTGGCATGGAATTCCAGCACAGAATCCCGGCACAGCATCCCGGCACAGCATCCCGGCACAGAATTCTGGCATAGAATCCCAGCATGGTATTCCAGCATAGAATCCCAGCACAACATCCAAGCATGGTATTCCGGCACAGAATCCGGCACAGAATTCCAGCACAGCATCCCGGCACAGAATCCCATCCTGGAATTCTAGCACAGCATCCTGGCACGGAATCCCGGCACAGAATTTCGGCACGGAATCCGGCACAGCATCCTGGCACAGAATCCAGCACAGCATCCCGGCACAGCATCCTGACACGGCATCCGGCACAGCACAGCCCTGCTGGTCCCCAGCCCCACGCAAGCGCCTCCGGCCATCACCAAGCAGCTCCGCTGTCCCTTGCCCAAACCAGAGCAGCCCCCACGGGTGGGTGGGTGGGTGGGACGGGTCCTCCTCTCCCGGGGTCACCCATGGGGACAACTGTTACCTGCTGGCGGTACGGACGGGGAAGGCAGAAGAACACACAGTGACAACCAAAAGATGCACAAGAAAGAGCAGGACGCGGGAGTCCCTCTTTACTCATCGACAGGGAAATGTCACAGACACGGTAAAAATCGGGGGAAAAACAAAAACAAACCCAAAAGCACCGAGGTCAGCTGGTCAATGACAAAAACAACGGGGACAGGGCTTAAAACCAATTAAAAAAAAGTTAAAAATATTAAAAATAAGGCCAACAACCAGTTCTGTCAAGCAAGGGGCTGCCAGGGCCGGCGCCACGGCTCGGCTGGGCTCGGCTTGGCTGGGCTCGGCTTGGCTGGGCTCGGCTTGGCCCCGGCGCAGTCCCGCGCGGCACCGGGACCGCGGCGTTCCTGAGAGAGATGGGGGGAGCGGGTGGGGGGCTCAGGAGGGGCCCCGCGGCCGCTTCTGCAGGCGGAACTTCAGGCCGGGGGGGCGAGATTTCGGGGGCTGCAGCTGCTGCTTCTTCTCTGCAAAGAGAGAGAAAGGAGAAAAGGGGGGGAGCGATGGGGGGAGCGGGGGGCGGTGGGGGCGGCGGGGGGACATGCAGAGCGGCAGCGGGGGGAGCAGGCGGGGACCCCCCGAACCCCTCGTGCAGCCGGGGCTCCGTGGGGAGGAAGAGGAGGAGGAGGAGGCGGCGTGGCTGGCTCCGGGAGGATGAGGATGCGCTTTGGGTGGGTTCCTGAGGGGCTTTTGGGATGGGAATGGCAGCAGAAGGGTTTGGGGTCACCCAGAGCAAGCTGTGTCCCCCCCGGGCTGGCCAGACTTACCTCCCAGCACCCACCACCTGCCCCAGGTCCCTATTGCTGGTGTCTCAGGGCTCGCCAACGCCCCCCCAGAGCCCCTGTTTTGGGGTCAGGGCAGGATGCTCCACAGCCCATCACCCCTCCTTGCTCCCCCTCCCCATGGCGTGATGGTTTTGGGGGGGGAGAAGCCAGCAGCAAGCGGGTACCACCCACCCGAGCATCCCTATCCATGCCAAGCCTGTCCCCAGCACAGGGGATGCTGGAGAAGAGCATCCCTTAGCAGCAGTGAGGGGGGGTCCTGCCCATTTCCCGCCCCCCAGCCCCCTCGGAGCAGCCCCAAGCCCCACGGCCACCTCTCAACCTGCCGTCTCCTAGATCTGAGAGAGAAAGCGAGGCGAAAAAAGCTCATTTTGGGGATGGGAAGGGGCTTCGGATGGGCCGGGGGGGGCTCAGAGCAGCTCCAGCACCAGGGGGACGGAGGGAGCCTGGGGGGGCGAGACAAGAGCGGAGAGAGTTGGCAGAGGAAAGAAGCCCAACCGGGTCGGTGTCTTTAGCAAATCCTTTATTCTAACCAGCGTGCCGTGCGCTCACCGTTATCCCGCCGTGCATCCCGGACGGCTCCGGGCTGGCTCACCCCCCCCACAACCCCCGTCACCCCGCTACAGACCCCCCTGTGCACCGGGGGCTTGGCAAAGAGCCGGCGGGGGGGACACACATACCTGGGTGCCAACACCGTGGCGGAATCCGTGTCAACGCATCCTTACGCGCGAGGAGGAGGAGGAAGGGGCCACATCTTCAGTGTGTGGGGGGGGACATGGGTGCCTGGGGGGCCAGGCTGCCCGTGCGGGGATGGAGCTCAGAGACCCCCCGCAGCTAAAAAATGAGCAGCACTGATGCTTTGCTCAGGGCTGGCTGGGGAGCGACCCCGGGGGGGGGACCCTGGTGTGGCCAAGTCCTGCTGCCGGGAAAGCCCGAGACCTGCGTGGGGGGAGACAGATTGGTGGTTTGGGGTAACAGCAGCCCCCACGGGACCCCCCCGCAGGAGGGAGAGGAGAGGGAGGAGCCCGGAGTGGGGCGACTCACCCGGCTGCCCCGTGGTCCCGCTGGGCTTTCCCGGGTCTGGCTTTGCTGGAGGGCACCGGCTCCCGATGGCTGGGCCACCTTACTTGCCTTGGTTTTAATTTGAAATAAAATAAAGCAAAGACACTCTCCCCCCAGCCTGTGGGTCTCTGCCGCCCCGGGAAGCCCGAGGGCTCCTGGGGACGGTGGCTCCGGCCACGTTGCCACTTAAAAACATCCTGATGGGGCCAAAAAGCAGTGGGACGGATGAAGTGCTGGCGGTGCGGTCCAGCCCAGCCCGGCCAGGACGTGCTGTTGGCCACTTGCTGATGTCCAGGGTGTCACAGCAGCCCGGGGACCAGCCCCAGGTGACGCTTGGCCGTGGCCAATTGTGCGTTTTGCTCCGTGTCCCCATCCCCATCCGAAAGTGCCACCGTCTCCTGGGGGGGTGGCCCAGGAGAGGAGAGAGGACCAGGGATAAGCAGGTTTTTGGGAGGAGGGACCAGTCCGGAGACCTGAGGCGCGGTGGGGGCTGGATGCCGGTGTCCCCCCCTGCCTGGGGTGCGGGGAAGCCGGTGCCGTGCAGCGCAGCGGGATGGAGCGGGGGCAGCAGCAGCAGAGCGGGGGCATCGCCGTCCCCCCATGGCAGCGCCCAACGCGGGGGTGCAGTGCCCAGACCCCCCCAGGGCTGGGCACATCCCAGTCCCCAGTGCCTTGTCCCCCTGCTTTTGTGGGTGCAGCCGGAGCCCAGCACCCAACCACTGTTTGGGGACCCCCCAGTGTATGAGGTAGGACCAAATTGCCCCCCAAAATAGGGGAAAAAGCCTTGAGGAGCAGCAAAATGTGCTGCTAGGGGGGCTGCTGGAGGCTGGGGGGGTCAGACCCCAAGGATGCCCCTGCGGCTGGGTGGGATGGGGGGGCTGCACCCCTGGCGCGGGCAAGGGCAGGCGTTAGCGGCGGTTCGGGGGGGTTGGCAGGGGGTGCCCATGCCGGGGTCGGGCAGCTCTACCTGAGAAGAAACGGGCTTTAAAACCCTTTTTGGAGACGGTGTTGTCGGATTTGAACTCGATCCTCATGTTGTTGTACTGGGAGGTGATGACGTCCGGCTTCTCGGCGCCGCAGAACTTGCCGTGCAGCTTGGAGTCGGCCGTCAGCCCGCTGCGCACCTCCACAAAGTCGTATTTGCACACCTGGGGTGTGTGGGGGGAGCAAAGAGATTAGGGGGGGACACAGGGCTGTGCCACCCCCGCAATACCCCGGTGGCATCGCGGGGGGATGCGGATGGAGAGGGACCGCTCCGGATGGACTCACATCATTGCCCTCGGTCTCGAAGAAGTCGAACTGCAGGGAGATGCGGTACTGGGTGGGGGCCACCAGCTGCCAGATGCAGTTTTTGTTGGGGGGGTACTCCTTGGGCCACCCCGGGCTGGTGATGGAGCCGTTGAGCTTGGTGAGGAACCCTCCGCAGGCGGCTGCAGGGCGGCAGGTACCCAGTGCCCATCACGTCCCCGGGATGCAGGATGCTGCGTGGGGTGTGTGAGGGGTGGCAAAACGGGGGGGGCTCACCCTCGCAGCGGCGTTTGTCGGACGCCAGCTCGTAGCCGGGGTCGCAGGCGCATTTGTAGCTGCCCAGGGTGTTGATGCAACGCTGCTCGCAGCCGCCGTTATTGGGACGGGAACACTCGTCCACCTCTGGGAAGGGACAATGGGCTGAGTGGGGCTGCCGGCCCCCCATACCCTCACAATGGAACACCTCCTACCTTTGAAGAAGTTGACGGCGAAACCCGCCTTGTTGATGGAGCCGTCCGAGACGAATTTCATCCAGAGCTTGTTGGAGGTGCTCTTGATGTCGTCGGGTTTGTCGTAGCCACAGTAGCGCCCGATGAGGCTGCTGGACTCGCTGCTGCCGTCCCGGATCTCCAGGTAGTCGTAGGCGCAGCTGTCGTGCCGCTCGATCTAGGGGGGTGTAAATCAGCGGGGGGACACGCCGCTTTGTCCCCAGCATCCCCAAACCCTGCCTGCCCCTTTCCTTATGCCCTTATGTCACCCATCAGTGAAAAGAGCCAGCCTGCTGCATGGGGAAACTGAGGCACGGAGGCAGTGCAGACAGATGCGGGCAGCAACAACCCCAAGTGCATCCCGTGCGGTGTATTGGGTCACAGAATCACAGGTTGGAAGTAACCTCTGGAGATCATCTAGTTCAGCCCAGGGTCGGGGAGACGCTGTGGGGAGATTTCCCAGGGAAATTGGGGGGCACGGCAAGGCAGGGGGGGGACGCTCACCCACCTCAAAGGACTGGAAGGTCAAGCCCACGTGGAAACCCTCGGAGACGGTGATTTTCCAGATGCACACCTTGCTGGGCCGGTAGTCGTCGGGGTAATTGGGGGACTGGATGTGCCCGTTGTCCTTCTTCACGTCCCCCCCGCAGATGGCTGGGAAGGAGGAGAAGCCGCCTGAGCCCCCCCCAGCCCCACCGCCAGCCCCGTGTCCCCCCCCAGCCCTCCCCTACCTTCATAGACGGCGAAGAAGCCCTTGCCCACCCAGTTGCTGCTGCTGCGAAATTCAACCCAGAGGCGGCTGTCGGTGGAGATGATGGGCTCGGGCAGCTTGTTCCCGCAGAACCTGCCTGGGGATGAAGGTTTGCTGGGCTGCCGCCGGCCGGGCACCCTCCTCTTCCTCACCACCACCTCCCAGCGCCCCCCCGGCACACCCCCTCCCCACCGGCATTCTAAAGGGAAAGCGATTTTCCGTCCGTTTTATAGAAAACGGTTGTTTCAGAGCGCGGGGGTCAACTGGGATTTGGGGAACACCCAGTTCATGGCCATGGGACCAAGATAGTGGCACATCCCCCGGATCAGTTTCACTGGTGTGTCCCAGCAAACTGGGAGCCCCGTACACCCCAATAACCCCTCCGGGGGTGGTTCCTCCCCTCCCCAAGGCTTTGGCACATCACAGGCAGGGATACAGGCAGAGGGGAGCCCCTGCCCCGCTGCCTGCACCCCGAGCATCCCCCCGTTGGGCAGGAGGTGCGGGCAGCGCCGCCGGGCAGGCTGAGAGCTCCCGGTTTGGTTACCTCGCAGCGTGGCCTTTCTCCAGAACCCGTCTCTCACCTCCACGTAGTCGTACCAGCACAGCCGGCTTCGGTAGAGGTCCAGGGTGGTGAAGTTCAGGATGATCTAAAACCGGGGAGAGGGGGAGAAAAGCGTGGGGTGAGCCCCCCATGGCACCCTGCGGGGTCTCTCTGTTGGGTGGTACCCGGACCCACGGTGATGTCTGGGAGCATCCCCAAGCCGGGGGATGCTGGGGTTAGAGGAACCCCAAAAAAAGGGTATTAAAAGATGGGGTGAGGAGGAAGAGGAGGGTGGGAGGAGGCGGGGGCCCTGTGCGCAGCGTCGGCGGGCGGTACCTTCTCTCCGGGGGTGACGGAGATCCTCCAGACGCAGTGCATGTGGGCAGAGTAGCCGTTGGGGAATTCGGGGGAGGAGAAGTTGCCCTGGCTGTCCTGGAGCGTCTCCCCACAGGCTGCCGAGGGGGAAAAAGTGGGGGTCAGACCCCCAGCAAGCCCCCGCTACGGGTGGCATTGGGTTCGGAGCATTCGCTGCTCCCACCCCTCCTTGTATCCTTTTACCATCCCAAGGACAACCCTGCAAAAATAACCCCCAAAAGCCCCAAACTGCACCTGGGGATGCTCCTGGCTCCCCAGCACCCCCTCGCAAGCACCAAACCCCGGGGGGAGGACCCCCCGAGATCATAGCCCTGGTAGGGGCAGGTTTCCGCGGCTGGATCCGACCCAGCGTCACCATCTGGAAGCCACATGATGCCGCGGCCACGGCGCACGGCACTCGGCTCCGGCTGTCGTGGGGCCAAGGCGGCCGCCCCCCCACCTCCCACCCGGGGGGGGCCGCGAGATGAAAGGTGAAACGTTCAAAAAAGGCGGCTTGAAACCTGGGCTCGTTGCCTTTTTTCCCCTCTTTACAGTGGAAACAAAGGGAAGGGAAAGCCAGGCTGCAGAAGGACTTGGTTTTTAGGGGGGGGGATTTCTTTTTGGGCCTTTTTTTCCCCTCCTCTAACTAATGACATTTCCTGCTCGCTCTGGCAGCCCCCGAAAGCGGCACGGCTGGCTGCCGGGGCCCCTCACAAAGGCGTCCCTCTTCCAGGCTGCTAATTAGTTGCTGGAATTAAGCAGGAGCGTGTGGGAGCCAAACTCCTTGCAGATGTTGCCAGCGCAGTCCCGGAGCACGTGCCTGCAGCTGTGGGGGGACTCGTGCCAGCGTCCCCAACACCCAGAGCGATGTCACTCCTCATGGGCCGCGGTCCTCGGAGCCATTCGGGGTGCTGATCCATGTACTGGTTGTGCTGAGCATCCCTGGATCTGCACCGGCCCCGTGCCTCATCCAAAATCCTCCTGCTGTTGGGGTGGGTTGGAGGATGCTCTTGGAGGATGCTCTGCCCTTTGAGGATGCTCTTTGGAAGATGCTCTTTGGAGGATGCTCTTTAGAGGATGCTCTTTGGAAGATACTCTTTGGAGGATGCTCTTTGGAAGATGCTCTTTGGAAGATGCTCTTTTGGGGGATGCTCTTTGGAGGATGCTCTTTTGGGGGATGCTCTTTCGGGGGATGCTCTTTGGAGGATGCTCTTTGGAGGATGCTCCTTTGGAGGATGCTCCTTTGGAGGATGCTCTTTTGGGGGATGCTCTTTGGGGGATGCTCTTTCTTTTGGGGGATGCTCTTTGGGGGATGATCTTTGGGGGATGCTCTTTCCTTGGACAATTGGGAGGAGAGGGTGGCTGAGGATGCTCTTGCTCCCACGGGCATTGTCTGCAGCTCACCAATGCCTTGTATTTCGCTTCTGCTCACAAACACCCCAGAAAAGCACCGTGGATGGAGAAAGGCAACATGCGTGGTCCTTGTGGGGGCATCCAATGGCAAGGAGAACCCCAAAGAGCATTCTTCCACCAGAAACAGGGTTATCCTTCCTTTGCCAGGTTTTGGGGTGAAAGCAGAGCCATTTCCCCGCAGACACATCCCCATTCACGCACCCCCCATCCGACCAGCCCGCCGGCAGTGACACTCACCCGGGCAGCGGTAGAGCTTGCGGGCCTGGGCGATGTCCCCTTTGCTCAGCCGTGTCCTCTGGCCGATGGCGGGACGGACGCCGTTCACGTCGTACTTGGGCAGGATGGTGTCGAGGAAGATGCCCCTGGGGCGAGAGCGGGCAGAGGCTGGAAAGCGCCGGGGCTGCTCCCGCCAGCGCCGGCGGGAGGAGGATGCTAAAAACAGCCCGGCTAATTAAAGCCTGCGGGCTGGTGAGTCAGCGGGGATGTGTCCCCGACAGAGGTGACAGCGGGGACAGCAGCATCCCTGGCAAGCGATGCCGTGGGGCTTCATCCTGCTCTGCTGCAGATAGGAGCCTTGCTCCAAGCGCATGAACCCCGTGCTGAAGTACCACCGTCCCCTGGTGCTGGGGGCCTCGTGTCACTGTCCCCAGTGCTGCGGGGGGGACGGGGACCTGGGGGGAGCCACCCTGTACCTGGAGAAGGTGTTCCTGGCGTAGTGCATGATGCTGTCAAAATCGTACGTCTCGCCCAGCGACTCCACCTCCTCCGGCTCCATCTTCAAGAAGTTGTACTCCTGCCCTGCGGAGGGACGGGGACATCACCGGGGGAACCCCATGGCAGGGAGGATGAGGATGAGGAGGAGGAGGGAGGCTGGTCCCTACCTGGCTGGATGTTCTCCCGGATGATGGAGACGTGGTCATCGCGGTCGGGGCGCGTGTGCTCGTGCCAAAACCCGATGACGTGGCCCAGCTCGTGCACCACGATGCCAAATTTGTCACAGTTTTTGCCGATGGAGATGGCCTGGGGTCCCCCGCCTCGGCGGCCCACGTAGGAACAGCACCTGGGGGGGAAGGCGGGTGGCACTGGGTGAGCTCTGGCTCTCTGGGGGACACAGTCACCCCCTTGCCACCGCGCACAGCCCCTTCTGGGGGAAAACCTCCTCCTCCCCAGCATCTGCTTGGCCGGGGCCGTGTCCCGGCGTGTGAAGACGCCGAGCTCTTCCAAACCCCTGTTTCCTTTGGCGTCGGTCCCGCTGTAAGCCCAGGCTGGTGCCGCGCCACCGACCTCAGCAACAACACCTCCCGTGTCCAACCGCCCGCGGGGACCCGACCCCGGGATGTGTCCGTGTCACCTCCCAGCCCTCCGTGACACCGAGCAACCCGAGCCGGGCGGTTGGTCCCGGCCGCGGTGCCAAAACACATCAGCCGAGCATCCTAATGAATGAACCGCCGTGCTCCCCATTTGCAGCGCAAAAGCCAAGGGGTGGGGTGGTCCTGGGTACCAGCACGTACCCGCAGGGTCGGTAGGTGAAGACGATGTAGCTGTCCTCGTCGTTGCGCTCCAGGAAGGTGACGCAGGTGTGCTTCTCCCAGTGCCGCATCGCCTGCCGGAAGATGGCTCGCTGGCTGCCTGCGGGAGGGCGGCGGGGACCGTCAGCCCGGCGCCGGGGAAACTGAGGCACGCCGGGGACGGAGCGGCACCCCCCCGGCACTCACCGCTGAAGTTGCCGCTGATCACGTAGGGGATGACGCCGTCCGGCCACACTCTCTCCGGCCGGGACGTGGCGGCGCGGCGGCTCCGTCCCCGTTGCCGCCCGCGGCCGCGCGGTTGGTGGCCGGGGCGCGGGTTGGGGCGGGTGGCGTTGCTGCCTGCGGGGTGGTGGGGGGGTGATTTTGGGCAGCCCCCCCCCACCCTCAAAATGGAGGTGGCGGGGAGGGGATGGGATGGCGGCGGTACCTGAGGAGTTGGTGGGCAGGCGGGTGACGGTGTGATGGGCCAGGTCCACCACCCGCTCCACCTGGAAGAGCCGCAGGTCCTCCTCATCCAAGGCGATGTCCCCCAGGAAGGCAGCTGTGGCGGGGGAAGGAGTTTTGAGCCCCCCTCACTCTGCCAGGGGACCCCAAAGCCCATTGGGGCTGGGGTCTCCATCACCAGCCTCTCCTCAGCTCCTCCAGACCCGGCATAGCCATGAAGATGAAGTCAAGCCCTTCCTCCTCCTCCTTCCCTGCATCTGGGGGCCGGGAAGAAGAGCGAGCGCGGTGCCCCCCCTGCTCCCCAGCCCGCCGTGCCGGCTCCCCCGGCAGCTGGAGCCAGCCCCGCGCCGACATCTGGTTCGCATAAAGCCCGCTCCATCAGCTTTTAGTGTTATTATTTGTGTTGCAAAACTGCCTCCTTTTTTTGTTTTCCCCTTCTTTTCACTTTGCAAAAACCCCCACGCTGAGCTTAGGGACCCCCTTCCTGCCCCCTGAGCCCCGTGCGAGCTCCAACAGCCCCGGGATGCTCCGGTGACCTCCGAGTCATCTGCCACCGCCGAGCGCTGCCATATGTCCCGGGAAGCTCCCGCTGCGCCCGCGGGAACCGAGCTGGCCGAGGGGCGTCCGTCTGTCCGTCCGTCTGCCGGGGCCAGGAGCCCCCCCAACAGCTCCCGTGGCGTTTGGGGGTGCAGAGATGCTTCGGCATCACCGAGCCGGAGGACATAACCCTGCGCAGCCCTTCCTCCTCCTATAGCGCTGCAAGACACGGCTCCCGGCTTCGGCGCTTGGCCGTCGCCGAGCCCCCGGGGACCCATTTCTTTGCGGAAACGCGGCGGTTCGGGCGCGAGGGCTGAGCTGAGGTCAGGCCGGCCGCCGTGCCAGCGCCTCTGGATGTGGCTGCTGTGGGGCGGAGTGGGGTCTGTCCCCACGTTTGGGGGTACCTGGGGTGACCCCCAGCACCCCCAGAGCTCGCCCGCCCCAGTGGTGGGGAGTGGGGTGTCCGGAGCAGCTCGGGGGAGCGGCGCCAAGTCTGTGCTTTGAGCAATTAGCAAGTGGGTCCCAAAAGAGACACTAATTACGAAAGCAAGGCGGGACAATGAGGATAACCCTGGCAGGTCCAAAACAACTGGCGTGGGGCGAGACGAACACCAACTCCACCAGACCCCGCGGCACCGAGCCCAAACCCCGCTCTGCTGGTGCAAGAGCCACATTTTGGGGTGGAAGAGCCACATTCTATGCCTGTCCCCAGCACCCCAGCAAAGGAAGCCCCAGGGTGGGGAGCAAACCTCGCGGTAAAGCCAAGGGAAGAGCAAACAAGCCGGGGCCGGCACCTCCCCTGGCAATGCCGCGCCGCTGGCACGGCCAGGCTGCAATTTGAGGGCAGAGCGGAGGCAGGAGCCGTCCCCGGCGTCCCCACACCCGCCCGGGGCCGGGAGAGACGTGTCCGAACGGGCAGTGCGGGGGAGGACCAGGGAGCGAGGACGAGCATCCCGTGCCAAGAGCTGCATGGAAAGACAAGGGAAAGTTAAGCTCGCTTACAGCCCAGCAAGCGCCGGCGGAGCCAAGTGATATAGAAACCATATGTGAGGGATTTGGGATACGTGAGAGAGCCGGGCAGGCCAGCGCGGGGACGTGGGGCTGCTGGCCCGGGCGGTGCGAGGCAGCGGGGCTCCCCCAAAAATCCCCATCCTGGGCGGGGAAGGTGGTTTTGCTGCTCCCCGAGGGGACGGAAAGCCGTGGGGTGGCGGTGAGGGGGGGTCCCGGCAGCCAAGCCTGTAAGGACACGTTGGGGACGAGCCTGAAGAGTTGGGGTGAGAGAGTTCCACGTTGTTTTAGGCTCTGGTTGTGTCCACCTCCTGCTCCCTCCCCGTGCATCATGGTGACACATGGAGGGGTTTTTGGGGGGTCTCCGCTCACCAAAACATTGTGAACCTCCCAAAGGGGCTTCACGGGAGCCACTGCCATGCTGCTGTCACTGCCCCTCCCCAGTTTGTGCCACACCAAGCCAGCATCCCCCCTCCAAGGTGGAGGGGACACCCTGCAAGCGGAAGGGCACTGGCCGTGGTGGCAATGGGGACAAAGTCTGAGCTACGGTGGTGCCAGCGGGGAGGACGCGGTGCCAGCAGGACACCGGTTTCAAGGGCAGGCACCGGCCACGGGGACACAATGACCCCATCGTCATCCCCATCGGGCAGAGAGGAACGGGGACGGGACAACCCCCCCCCAGCACCCAAAAAACAACGGGCTGTTCGGGACCTGCCCACCGAGCTCTTCCTCGCCCCGCAGCCAGGAGATAACTCAGCCCTCCGCTGTTGTTTGACGTTTTGTGTGCTGTGTTTTCTTTCGGGTTCTTGGAAAGGTGACGTAACCCCCGGGGCTGAAGCTTTAGACAAACAAGGTTTTACATTCGGAGCCGGGCCAACCCCTGCGGAACCCTGTCCTGATGCTACAGGCATGTCACGGTTTGGTCATTGTCCCTGTGGGGTCCCTCCGTCCCCCTCGCCAGGGATGCAGGGGCTGCTCAGCATCCTTTACACCAGCAACCAGGGGAGGGGGGTACCCATGGGTCTGACCTCTCCTGCATCACCGGGATTTTGGGATGAACCCAACCTTGGACTCCACCAAGGTTGCGAACCATGTAGAAGAACAGAATAGAAAAGATAACCCACGGGAAGAGGCCGGGGCGCGAACACGATGTTCTGGTGAGCAGGCAAAAGCAAACAGAGCGGCGGGGAAGCCTTGGCAGGGGAGGGCGGCAGATAAACAGGGCGAGATTGAGTTCCAGGTCAGTCTGGGGCGAACGAGCCTCCGTGAGCGGTGCCGGACGGGAAGGACCCTTGTCCCCGTGTGGCTCCCGCTGGTTGTTGAAGCGACACCGGGCAGGACAGGCTCCGGTGGCTCTGTCAGGACCAGCAGCATCCCCTGCCCCGGAGCAAAGGCTCAGCTCAGCTTTTCCTCACCAGCTTAGCAGCTCTGGCCCAGCTGCTGCGAGTCCTCGTGTGATGTGGAGCCACGAGCATCGCTCCCGGTGCAAGGGGAGGGTTTGGAGCACGCAATGGAGCTGGGAGCAAACTGCTCTGCCCCAACCAGGGACACAGGATGGAGGAGGGCGGTTTAATAGGTGCATCCCGGCCTCAGACCTGAGCTGCCGGGTCGTAAAGCCACCGAGTCACCGGGGCAGCACCCCGCAGGCTCGGCAGAAGCCGGTAAATATGTGAGGAATGCTCCTCGCGCCGCCCCTCGCCCCCGCACGCCAGCCCAGCTGCGCCCGCGGCGAAGCAAAACACACCGGGGCCACGGCGAGAGGAGCGGGGACCCCGCTCGGATGGGCTGGGGGGGTCCCCACGGCCTCGGGGGTCTGTTCTGCAACGGTGGAAGGATGCTGAGCATCCCGGGGCTGTTGGGATGGGGGGCAGCCCCCCACTGCCACCTCCTGCTGAGGTCCCCGCAGAGACCCCAGGGACAAGACGCAGGACACAGAGGAGTTGAGCTGGATCCCGTCCTCCCCCCGGCAGCGGCGCAGCCCCTCTCCCGGTGCCCCTCGGTGTGCGAGGGAGCAGCCAGGCTGTAAACGCCGGGGCGAGGAATATTTGCTTTCCCAGAGCACCTTCCGAGCGGCGCAGCAGGCACAAAGCAGGAATTCAAACCTCGGCGGCCAGGCTGGGAGCCAGGTCAGATCGCAGCCCCGCTGCAGCCGTGGGGGGAAACTGAGGCACGGAGGGACAGAGCTGGTCAGCACCAAGGGAAAAGCCCCCGAAGAGCCACTCGTGGCACAGAGACACTGTGTCCCCCCCCCCTGCTGTTTCCTTGTCCTAGCCGGTGCTTTTGCAAGACCTGAGGCCGCACCAGCACCGCGCACCCTCCTGCCCGCATCCCTGCCCTGGGTGCAGGCAGAAAGCACAATTCAGGCAGAGATGCTAAAGTATGATGTCTAAGGCACAGTGATGATCCCTGTCCCCAGCTCCCCTCCTGTCCCCTCTGTGCACCCCTCCGTGACATCCCGCTCAGAAGCATCACCCGTCTCCGCTTCCCTGGGCATCCAATTCCCCTCCCCAGCCCTGGGAATCGGGGTATGAGCCCTTTGCTGGGCGACGCTGCAGCGTAGCGTGAAATAAGCCCCGTGGAGCCCGGCCTCTAATAAACACATCCCCTGGCAGCAAACGGCTTCCAGCTAATTAACGTCCGGGAGTAGATCGAGGGATGAGGAGCGATGGTTTGATCACTCCAGGGGAGGATTTTTCCTTCTGCTCCTCTTCCGTGACAGCAAACGGAGGAGAAAGGCTCCTCCGGGGCTCGGTGCGGAGGATGCCAAAGCTCAGGCATGTCAGAGCCCCCGGGAAGGAGCGGGGGCAGAGCTGGGGGGCTGTGTGGGGGTAACGGGGCTCTCCCTGCCTCCCCAATGCAGGAAAACACAGCCCGGGCCAGCAGCACCGGTCGCTGCTGAAAGGGAGAGCGGCTGGAGAGGAAAATATTTGCAAACGGCTCTGCCAAGGGGACCGGGGGGGTTGTTGTTAAATTCCCCTGCGAGGAGGGGAGCCCAGCGGGGGCTGGAGCCCGTTGGGGATGGGGACGCTGCCCGACACGCGGCTCAGCGCACATCGGGTGTCACAGCAGGACGGGACCCTGGCAGCGTCACTGTGCCCGTCCCTGGCGCTCGGTGCCGGCTCTGCCAAGGATCACCCGCTCCCAAGGGCTCCCAGACCTTTGTGTATCTGCCCCAGAGCTCTGGCTGCAAACATTTCCCCCCCCGCCATGCTTTTATTGCTCAATCCTCTCCCCACCAGCCCTCCCCAGGCGCGGATTAACTCCTTCCAAAGTTTACTTGCAGCTCCCTGGCCGGGCTGCATAAACCCTCCTGCAGCTTGAGAGATGGGGGGGATTTTTCTCATTGCCTTTTGCATGTGTTCGGAGGGGGGTTTGCCATGCAAAGTGCCCCCGGACAGGTGGGACAACACGGGACACTCGGTCTCCACAGCTCAGGGGGATGCAGGGAGATCCAGGAGGATGGATTGGGATGCAATAGGATGCAGTGGGATGCAACAGGATGCAGTGGGATGCAATAGGATGTAGTGGGATGCAATAGGATGTAGTGGGATGCAGCAGGATGCAGGGAGTGTAATAGGACGCAGTGGGATGCAATAGGATGCAATGGGATGCAGCGGGATGCAATAGGATGCAGGGGGTGCAGCGGAATGCAGCGGGATGCAGCAGGATACAGCTTTCCTTCCCTGCCACGATGCCAGAGACCTCCAGCAAGCCTGCGGGTGACCAGAATGGCACGTTCTTGCCCAGAAAACACCCTTCATGGCACAGCCAAGACGAAAAGTTTGGGGAAAACCACCCGCGGGCCATCCCCTCTCCTTTCCCTGTATCCCTCCCGGCTGCTTTGTTCTCTCTGGGTCCAGCCGCGGCTCCCCAAGGCCGCTCCATCCCATGTGTTTCCCAGCCCCGGATAAAGCCTCAGGAAACGCCGGCACCCCCCTCGCCGCGACCCGCCGGCGTGAATCAGCCGCCGAAGGGTTTCCCAGGAGCCGGGAGGGGAGGGCAGCGACGGCGGGCGGGCGAGCGAGCCCCCCGACCCCGCCATGGCACCCCCGGCCCCGCCGGAGCGCGCCGCCGCGCCGAACGGGTGATTACACAAAGATAAAGCAGATCCCGGGATCGGGCTGGGATTTCCAAGGTTCCTGCGCTGTCCCGAGCCCTGAACCGCAGGCCTCCCGCCGGCCCCGGCTCGGCGGGTGCATTTTTTTTTGCCCTGCATGAATAAGTGACATATAACGGCTGGAAAATATTTTTGGGCAGCCTGACAAGTGTGACTGCAACCAGTAGCCTCCGCTTGACTACGCCTGGAAAGTGTAATCTAGGTGAAACCCAGGCAGCCGGAGCCAGAGCTCCAGCACGGCTGGGAAGCTCGTATGCCCAGGGAGGGGGGCTCAGGCCCCGCAGCCCCATCCATGCATGCGATGTGCCCCACGGCTCTGCCATCACCCCATGGATAGATGCTGAGCCCCCACAGATTGCACAGATTCCCTCTGCAGAGCTGCGCACCCCCATATCGCCCTCCCCACGAGTGTGCGCAGCAGGGTGACAGCAAACCCATGGGGGACAGAAGCACGTCAGCCCCACGCTTAAGCCAGGCACCCCCAAAAGCTGCATGTGGGGAGCAAAGTGTGCTGCACCCATGGGTCCCGGCTCCCGCAGCCAAATTGCTCAGCAACCCCCCAGCTCCAAGAGCAAACACTGGGGCCGGAGATGTTTGCTTAGAAGCACTAAGTAAGCTCTGCAAACACCACGAGCCCCATCTGAGCTGCTCAAATGCCCTTTTGCGGATGGCAACACGAGCGGGATCCGCGCCGGCGGTGCCCTGCTCACCGCCGGGCACCGGGATATCCTGCTGACCGGGTAAAGGGAAACCGGGGCCACGGTGAATTCCTCCCTCGGGAGGCTGGTCCAAGGGCCGGATCTCCCAGAGATCCCGTTTTTTTGGCATCCCTGGAAGAGACGCGGCGGCACGGGCGGCTCTGCCGAGACGGGGATGGCCCGTTGGCACCGATGGGTGGTGGCATCACCGGGGTGGCCGCGGGCAACCGTCCTGAGCGGGCAGGCGGCCTCAGGATACCTCTGGCATGAGTTGTGCGGAAGAACCCAAATTCCCGGCGTTTTCCCTCCCCGTGGCCGCGCTGGCGGCGAGGCCTCGGCACTCAGCTGTTTCCGGGGCAAGGCGGGGGGGGGGGACTCGCCACCCCAAAACAAAAGCAAGCCACCGTGTGGCTCGGGGGGATGGCACGGGGGGTGCAGACACCGAGCAGCCCCCACTGCTGGATCTCAGCATCCCGGTCCTATAGACCCCAACCGGGGTGCGTGGCAGGGCCTGATCCCCCCACCCCAGGCTCCTGGGGAAGAGCTGCCGTAATTGCATTAGTCACATAAGGATCTTGTAAAGGCAGGCAGGGAATGGGGGGGAAACAACCGCCTCGCCAGCCCCGGGACCCGGCGGGGGTCTCGGGATGTGTGGGAGCAGGGTGAGGAGGGGGGACGGTTGGCAAAGCCACCACTAATTAGTTGGGTTCGTCTCTCCCACGCGGCTGGATGGAGCGGGAGCGGAGCGGAGGCTCCAGCCGGCTCTGCCCGGACAGTTTTGCAAGCCTAGCTGTTTCAGCCCGGGAGGGCAGGAAGGGAAGGATTTTTGGCCAGAAAAAAGCCCTCATGTAGACAGAGTTATATCAACAGACGCCTTCCAGTGCAGACAATGCCATTAAAGAGAAACGTGATCCTCCAGCCAGCACCCACCAGACCCAAGCCCTCCACGCTCCATGGGTGTTCCTCCTGTGCCTCAGTTTCCCCCTTCCCCCCAAATCCTTCTGTCCCCTTTGTTTCACTTTGGGACAAGGAGACAGCCCCCCCGCAGCGCCCAGCTGGCTCCCAGCTCTCCCAAAATCTCCAGGACAGCTCAGCAACCCCCCGACCCAGCACAGAGAGACCCCAGCCCATGGCAAAGCCTGGCCCGGCTGTCCCGGGACGCTGCAGCCCCGGGGAGGGGGCAAAGAGCTTTCCCTGTCTGCGGTTTGGGAGAGAAGGAGAAAGCCGGGGGGGGCACAGAGCGTTGGTCCGGCTGGGGGGTGGGCTGGGGTGGGGGCTGCCCACCGCCTTTGACAGCTGCCGGTGCGGGCAAAGCTGGGGGCAGAAAGCGGGGCGCTGGGCCAGCCCCCCCCGAGCCGCTCCCCACCCTAAGTACAACCAGATGCATCCCCGAGCGGGGCCGGACGCTGTGTGTGTGTGTGTATGTGTCCCCCCTTCCCCCCCAAAATAAACCCGGCAGCGGGGAGCGCCCGGACCGGCGCGGGAGCCAAGTTTCCCCCTTGCTAAAGCCCCGAAGTGTGGAGTTGTGCGGGGCAAACTCACCCTCGCTAAGCGCAACTTGCTCACACTCACTCACACTCACTCACTCACTCACACTCACTCACACCCCCCCACCGCGCTCCCCTTTGTTTGCCCGCCCGGCCCGGCCGTTCCCCCCGCTCCCCGGGGCTCCGCATCCCCCCGGCTCCTACCGGCTTTGCAGGGGTCCTTGTAGTCCAGGGGCTCCGCGTCCTCCTCCTCCTCCTCCTCCAGCACGTCGGAGTAGTCGGGGAGGCGCAGGGCCCGGGGCAGGAGCAGGCAGGGCAGCAGGCAGGGCAGCAGGCAGAGCAGCCCGCAGCTCCGCAGCCCGGCCATGGCTCCGCGGGCAGCGGGCGGGCAGGGGAGGGCCGGCGGCTCTTTTTTTTTTTTCCCTTCTTTCCTTCCCTTCTTCGCTCCTTTTTTTTTTTTTTTTTCCCTCACTCTCTCTCTCTTTTTTTTTCTTTTTTTTTTTTCCTTTTTTTTTTCTTTTTTTTTTTTTTTTTTAGGGAAATGAGATCTGGCGGGGGCGGGTTCAGGCGCGGAGCTCGGCCCCTGCAGCCCCGGGCTCAGGGCTGGGAGCGGGGCCAGCGCCGGGGGGGGCGGCGGCGTGGCTGAGTTGTTACCGAGGACCCTGCCCCCCCGCAGCCCCCGGGCCCGCTCCTGCCCCCGGGCGTACCCTCCTCGTCCCGGGCTGCACCCTCTAGTCCTGTCCCGTACCCTCCAGTACCAATCCTGGCCCCCTTATGCCTGCCCAGTATCCCCCAGTGCCAATTCTACCCCCTCATCCCCACCTGGTACCCCCCAATACCAATCCGGCCCCATTATCCCTGTCCAGAATCCCCCAGTACCAGTCCTGCCCCCCCATCCCCGTCCATTACCCCCCAGTACAAATCCTGCCCCCCCATCCCCTCCGTTACCCCTCAGTGTCAATCCTGCCCCATTATCCCCATCCAGTAACCCCAATACAAATCCTATCCCCCCACCCCCTCCATTACCCCCCAGTACCAATCCTGCCCCTCCATCCCCGTCCAGTATCCCCAGCATTAATCCTGCCCATCCTGCACCCCTCAACCTCAGTCCTGCACGCCCTCCTGAGCACCCCAGCCCTGCACCCCCCAAACGCCATTCCTGCACCCCGTGGTCCCAGCCTTGCACCCCACAGCCCACATCCCCCAGTCCTACACACCCTCCCACACCCCAGTGTCCCACTCTTGCACCCCACATCCCTGTCCTGCATCTCCCAGTGCTGCACCCCATATCTCCCAGTCCTGGAATGGGATGAGCACCCCAGGATTAGGAGAGCACCCCAGGGTGCCCAGGCAGCCAGGTAGGGAAGAGGCAGCTGCCAGCCCTGGCTGGGCCACGTGGCTGCGTGTGCAAGCGTGTGTGTGCACACATGTGCAAGAGTGTGTTCACACGTGTGCACGCGTGGGCCTGAGGTCTCCAAGTGACACCTGCTGTCGCAGCTCCGGGGATGTCACCCCACTCACTGCCATCTGCCACCTCCCAGATGCCCACCCTGGGGGGCTGGTGCAGGGGGTCGGGGTGCCTGCATCCCCCCCAAGCCCCGGGAGGGAAATGGGGTCCATCCGCCCTCTCGCCACTAGATAGAGCTCCAAGTTCAGCCTGGCTTTGCCCTTCTGCCTTGCACCCTTTCCTGTCCCTTGTCTCCTTGGCATGTCCCTTATCCCCTTGGCATGTCCCTCCCGCACATCCCAGCCCCAGCAGGCGGGATGGGGGGGCTGAGCAGGGTCCCCCTGCCCACTCTCGCTGCTCCCAAACACACCCCCATTGTCTTATAATATTCTCACAACTTGCATTAATGTTATTATTTTGATTTTTTCAGTGCTTGGTGCTACTGCATTCAACCGCTGCCTTGGGGACACACTGGATGCACACAGGCATCCGGGCTTTGCTCCCTCCCCTGCCCACTGACCCCCCCCAAAAAACCCCTTTGCCTTTTGCTTACAGGGACCTCCCGCGTTCAGGGCCTGGCTCGTTCCAGGCACGGCAGATTGTGGGGAAACCGCCTTTGTGCCTTATCTCGGGCCGTTATTTTCCTCCCCCAGCAGCCGATCATCTCAGGATGTGTTTTGCCATTTAGCCCAGCGTTGCAAAACCTCCATCCAGTAAACCTTTCCCCTTCAAGCAAATAAATAAACTCCTGAAAACGGCTCTCGCTTCGCTTCCCCACGCCATCCCCAACCTACACGCCGCAGCCTGGGGATGGGAACGTGGGGAGCGACCGCCCAAACTCATCTCCAACCTCTAGCTGGTCTCCCGAGAAAACAAACAGATCCCTCGTGAAAAACAAGCCAGGCTTTGAAATACTTTCTGTTTCCATCCCTCTGCTGGGAAGGATGTTTGAGGGCTGAGTCCCCGGATGATGTCAATCCATTATGTCAGGGTCTGGCTGCTGGTTTCCAGCCCTGATATCACCCCTTTCCCAGGGAGCGCCCTGGGGACACGCAGGTTTTTCCCCACTTCCCTCCCCGCATCAGCTTGGCTTTCCCAGGACCAGCTCCTTTGCAGACGTGGTTTTTCCAAGCTGCACAATCTCCCTCCACCATCCATGGGCTCCTGCGCCATGAGCTCCTCGCACCGTTCCGGGACGCCATGGGCAACCGTGGCTTGTGGCCCATGGCAAGCAGCTGCCTGCTCCGGCACAGCCAGCCCCACGGAGCCCAGGAGCCTCTTCCCTGGCTGTCGTGTTGGAGATCTGATTGGTTTTTTGAGCCCTGGAATAAATAAGCCCCCGAATGTGCATCTTCGCACGCAGGGGACCGGCTCGCTCAGCCTGCGCTCAGCTGCTCTGTGTGCCACGGACCCCGCACCGGTGATGGCACAGGATCCCCAAATCCTCCTTGCCGGCACCTCCAACGCTTCTCCTCCTGCCCCTGGGAGCGACGCCCCCCTCCAGCACAATGAGTGAGCATCATCAGGACTGTCCCTTGTGTCCCCATCCTTCCGTGACATGAGCTGGGCTCCTCTTCCTAGCGAGGGGTCCTGTTCCTCCAGCACACACTGTGGGGGGCTTGCTCTGATTTCCCCTCCCAGGACCCCCCCGACCCTGTACCCTGGACATGGACCCAGCAGCGCCTGCACCCCCTTCTCCGCGATGTGGCAGCACCGGTGGGACACAGCCCAGGCCACCGCTTCTGGTACAGGGGCAACGCCAACCGCTTGAGAGCTGGGAGCAGCGTGAAGCCACCTGCATGTCGCCCCCGGTCCCCAGCCCTGCCAATGCCTCTGCCTGCACCCCATCCGCGCGCCCCTGCTCCTCCTGGGATGCAGCGCCCACCCTCCGCAAACCTGCGCAGGCTGCGGAAACCGGGCCACTTGAATTATTGCACAAGGACCTGGGGGTCCTGCCAAGTTTCTGGCAGCTCGTCGTCAGCTGCTTCATCGCGGGGGGGGGTTACGCTGAGCCGGTTGCGGGGGCGCTGAGCCCTTGCAAAACCCTGCGCACCGCCTGCCGCCCGCTGCTGCGGGAGGAGGTTGGTCCCTAAAAACCACCTTTCCCATAAAAAACACCCCACGTTGCATGTTCACCGGTGCAGCTGGGCTGGGGAAGGGCGAGGATTTTGGGGGGGCTGCTCCGGAGCTGCAGGAGGCCCTGGATGGACGCCCTGAACCTGCAGCTGTGCTGTCCCCATGGGGAGCGGCTTCCCCGGCTGCCAGGAGCGGGGGCTGGATCCGGGGGGGGTGGTGGGATGCTCGTGGTCCCCACCCCGGGATGGTGGGAGGCAGCTGTGCTGCTGGCGGGGCCTGTCCCGGGGGGGCTGCGCTGCTCCACGCTCCCCCTGGCTGCCCTGGGTGCTCGGCCCTGGGCCAGCATCCCAGTCCTAATAACGTCTGATCCTAGTAACACCAGCATCCCGGTCCTAATTATCCTGGTCCTAATAACAACAACATCTTGGTCCTAGTTATCCTGGTCCTAATGATGCCAGCATCCTAGTCCTAATGATCTCGATCCTAATAACACCAACATCCCAATTCTAATTATGCCAGTCCTAATGATGCCAGCATCCCAGTCCTAATGATCCCGATCCTAATGATACCAGCATCCCGGTCCTAATAATCCCAGTCCTAATAACACTAACATCCCAGTCTTCATAATCCTGGTCCTGATAACACCAGCATCCCAGTTCTAAGAATCTCAGTGCTAATAATGCCTAATCCCAATAACACCAGCATCCCAGTCCTAAGAATCCTGGTCCTAGTAACACCAGCATCCTGGTCATAATAATGCCTGATCTAATAACACCTGATCCTAATAACACCAGCATCCCAGTTCTAATAATCCCAGTCCGTGGGGAGCAGCTGGTGGCCGTGGCTGCCTCTGACATGGGTTGTCACCAGGAATAGCTCTCAGACCTGGTTCTTCCCCTTCTCCTTTATTCAGCTGTGCAGGGCACAGATCCATTTTCCAGCACAGATCCATTTTCCAGGGCAGCCGTGGCTCTGGCAGGGGGAACGGGGCAGTTTGGGTCAATCCCATGCCCTGGTGCCAAGAGATGCTCAGGGGGTTCCTCCCGCATGTCCCCAAGCTGTGGCTGTGACAGAAATTCACCTAAAAGCTGCTCAGAGCCCCTAAAACCATTTTCAAGGCAAAGGAAGGCGGGAGCGGGGAACGAAGAACTGGAACGGAGAATTTTGTTTCTTTAAATGTCATGTGTTTTTTTTTTCTTTTTAAGCTCATTTTTGCACTTCGGTTTGGCGAGGCTGAGAAGACTTAAGTGACAAACCAGCTGTCCCCCCGGCGCAGCGCGGCGCTCGCCCAAGCAGCCACCCACCCACCCACCGCCTCCAGCGCCCCGGCGCCGGCTCGCAGCAGGGACATGGCAAAGCAGAGCCCCCCCAGCACCAAATCCCCACCCCGCAACCCCCAACTCAGCCCCGCGGCCCCAAAATTGGGGTGGGTTGGGGGCTGCTGGCGGGGGCGGCTGCGGAGATATCGGTGATGCTGCTGGAGGGGACGCGGCAACGCTGTGGCTTTTGGGGGTGCTGCGAGGCAAACTTGGCACTTTGAGGGTGCTGCTGGGTGGGTGGGGGTCCCTGCTGCCCCCCTGTTCGCCCCCCATGTGCAGTGGGACCCTTTGTACCCCCCCAGCAAGGCTAAGCCCAGTAGACGGGGACGATGCTGCAGAGGATGCTGATGGTGGTACCCAGGAGGGAGCGATCGGCCAGGGGCAAAGCGAGTTTCTCCTCAGCCTGGGGAGGGGAGAAAAGGGAAAATGAGGCAGCAGCACGATGCTGCACCCCAGTTCTTCATTGAGGGGGGTGCACAAGGCTCTGTGTGCCCCCCATGCCCCGTTCTGCCCCAGCCGGTGCCCACCTGCCGGCGCTGGAAGCTCTCGGCGATGGCATCCAGCCCCGGGATGTTGTCCTTGTCCACGCGGGTGATGTAGCAGGCGCGGTGGAGCTGGGATCTGTAGCTCACCAGCAGCTGTTTGCAGACAGACACACACCAGCTCAGCCCCATCCACCCCCTCCCCGTCCCCCCCCACTTTTGCAGGGCTCCCCGCTTACATTCTTGTAGTCATAGATGACCGTGGCCGGGTTTCCATCCCCGTTATCCAGGTAGAAAGTGGCCGCATCCTCTTCCCAGGCTGGTCCCCTCGTCATCCCCATCCACAGGACCTGGAGGGGACACATAGGGGGAGCTCAGCGCCTGCAGCACCCCCTCCCCGGGGACAACGGGGGGTCCCTACTTACGGCATCGGCGTGTCGCTGGTCGGCGCGCAGCCACATCAGCAGGGCGCCGGCGATGATGACCACCAGCAGGACCACCAGCACCACCGTGATGAGGAGGCACTTGAGGTGGTGGGTGCAGCCCAGGAGCTTGCGGGGCAGGTAGCAGAGCAGGCGGGGGACGAAGCAGAGCGACCGCTTGATGCAGCCGCCGCAGCTGCCGCAGCCGTGGCAACCGCAGCAACTGGGGCATTTGCAGCAGCGGGGCAAGCAGCATTTGGAGCAGCAAAGGGCGCAGGGCCAGCAGCAGCATCCTGGCTTGCAGCAGCCTTTCTCCGGGTCCTACGGGCACGGGAAAAGCAGAGAGACAGGGTGAGGGTGGGAGTTTGGGGATGCAGAGGGGCTGGGGATGGGTTTGCCCCTGCTGCCCCGGAGCTCTGGGGATGCAGCATCCCGCTCCATCGCACCTGTACCGGTGCCTCGCTGGGATAAACTGGACAAAACCCTGTGCTGAGCATCTCTGCTGGGCACAGGGACATCCCCAGTGTGAACGTGTCACCCTGCTGCATGTCACAGGGACTCACCAGCGGCTCTTCAACCACCACCTGCTTCACGCTGCTCTCCATGGCTTCCTCCTCCTCCTCCTCCTCGCAGCCCAGGCTGCCCTGCAGCGCCCAGAGCAAGAGGGTTTTATACCAGGGTGCTGGGGTGGGGAATGGGGTGTCACCTGTGAAGGGGTTGGTGGCTTCGGGGTGCGATGCGGCTCTGGTGATCAATCCACTTCACTTCTGTTTGCCGACCGCCTCCCCGGGGCTGCGCTCCCCTGGGAACCCGCTGGCCAAGAGGCTCCGAGGACACTTGTCCCCAAGCACGGGGACCTCTCTGCTGGCCTGGAGCGCGGTGTTGGGGCCAAAGCAAACCCTCAAGCTGCTCTCCAGGCTGGAGCATCCGGCGATGGCCACAGCCAAGGCGAGACCTGGCCCGGTGCCCGTGTCCCTTCACCGTCTTGGGCACCTGGATTTGCTCAAAGTGGGCGAAGAGCAAACAGGACATCAAAGCTTTCCCACAAACCGCAAAACTGGGGTGGCAGCGGGGTGACCATGGGGTGGGGACACATCCCGGGGGCTCTGTCACCATGTCCTGAGGATGCTCGGGTGCTGCCGGGGTTTGTGTTGCCGGTGTGGGGGTTTTTGGGGCTGGCAGCAGTGCACACAGTGCAAATTTGCTCAAGGTGAGGGGGGTCCCAGCTCCAGCGTGTCACCCGGGGGGCGCAATCAGCAGGACAGGGTGACACTGCTCTGCCTCGGTCTTACCTGGACAAGTAACCCCCTGTTCACTGGGGTGACACAGGGACAGGGCTGGGATGGAGAATTAGGGTGCAGAGCTGCTGGCCTCATGGTGACAAGTGACAGCTTGTGGTTTCCCTCCTGTTCCCAGCAAAGTGTCACCTCCAAGAGCTGTGACCCTCCTCACTGCCTGCGGCAGTGGCTTTGGGGACAACCCCGAGTTAGCGCCTGTTGGAAGGTTAGATCACACTGCTGCTGTGCTCCTGGGGGGATGGATTTGGTCCCCTCAAGGTCTCTTTTCTCCCTCCCAGCCCTGTTGACCCCCCATTCTTGGGTGGAGCATTTGGAGGACCCCCCAAGGATGCTCCTGGCTCCTTTGGAGCAGAGGAGATGGAGCTGCAAGGGATGAGGGACATATGGGGGATACAGGGGAGAGGGGACAGACAAGGGGAGAGGACAAGGATGGGGACGTGTCCTAGAGGGATGGCCCAGACCCTGACTGGGTGCACTGGGGTGCAGAGGGTCCCCCTGACATCTCATCCTCCCTCTGAAAGCAGGAGGGGACATGGGGGGGACAGTGGCCATGCAGCCCCACAGCCTGGTGTGCAATGTGCGCTGCTGCGGGTGCTCCTCGGCTGGGGCTTGTCCTGAGCACACCTACACAAGGGACACATCTGTCCCCAGGGGACATCCCTGGGGCGCCGTGTCACCTCCCCCTGGCACCCCATTTGGCCAGCATGGGGGGAAGGACAAAAGCAGCACTGGGAGGGAAGGACAAGAGCAGCACTCGGAGGTGGGGGCACAAGTTTTATTCTGCAGACAGAGGCGTGAATCCCAAAGCAAATCCCAGGTTTTTATTGCAAGTGCCGTGGGAAAACCGCGGTGCTGAGCGGCTGTGGCTGATGAGCTGTGGAGGAGGAGAGATGCCCGGCAACACCAGGAGCGTGGGGACAGTGACATCCCCACCTCCATGTCCCGTGGGGACAGTGCCATCCCCACCCCGCTGTCCCGTCCCCCAGCTGGTGCTATGCCCAGAACACTGGCACGGTGCTGCAGAGGATGTTGATGGTGGTGCCCAGGAGGGAGCGGTCGGCCAGCGGGATGTCATTGTCCCCCATTGTCCCCTTCATCTCAGCCTGCGGGAGAGAGAACAGGGGGGGCTGCCACCCTTGGCCATGGCAGTGTCCCCTCCAGCTTGTCACCAGCCCCCTCTGCCCATGACACAGGGACACCCAGATGTCCAGCACCCACCTGCCGACGCTGGAAGGTCTCGGTGACAGCGTCCAACCCCGGGATGTTGTCCTTGTCCATGCGGGTGACATAGCAGACACGGTGACGCCAGGACCTGTAGCCGACCAGCAGCTGTTTGCAAGCAGACCAGGGTCAGCTCATCCTTGTCCCTTCTGCCACCACCCCCATGTCGTGCCCTGTCCCCACACACCTTTCCATAGTCGTACACCACCATGGCGGAGGCGTTGAGCCCGTCCCGCACGGCGAACGTCCCTGTCCTCTCCTTCTTGCTCATGGAGAGCTGCTGGGGGGTCCCATCGCCGTCCCGACCGTGGATGGTCATCCGCAAGACCTGCCATGCAGTGGGGGGGGTCAGGCAGCTTTGTGGGGTCTAAACCCCATCCCCGCAAAGCACCAGTGGCCGGTGCTATTCCCAAATGTGTGACCGGAGCCGGTGACACCACGACTCCGTTCCCACCTCACCGTTTCGGCGTGCGTCTCGGTGATGTGCAGCCCCAGGAGGAGGAAGGCGACGATGACCACCACCAGGACCACCACCACCACCACCACGATCAGGAGGCACTTGAGCTGGTGGGGGATGCAGGGCAGGCGGTGGGAGGCCGTGTAGCTCTGGGGGGACACAAGGGAGCACCCACCTGAGCCGCCGGCGTGGGGCTGGGGATGGCACCGGGTGCTCAGCCCCACGGGCTGGGTGATGGGTGCTCCTTACCGGAGGCGCCTCCTCCAGCAGCGGTTCTTTGGAGCTGCCGTCCATCGCTCCCTCGCTCTGGGGCTCCTGTCCCTTTGCCAGACAGCGCCGGGGGATTTATAGGTCTCCTGGGGGGGCAGGGTGGGGGCCACCCCGGCTGCCAAAGTGCCACTTGTGCTGTTTGCTGAGTGGGGAGAGGAGCTGAGGAAGGGGCGTGAAGCCTCCGAGAGCCTTTTCCCGGCATTTGGGAGGTGGCGTGGGGGGGTCAAGGCAAACAGAGCGTGCCCCCGCTCCGCACCCAACCCCTGAGCACCGGGGTGCTGCACCCCTGGTTCCTGCAGCCTTGTGCGTGGGCAGCTGCGTGCATGTCCCCCCCCAGCGCGGGGAAGGAGCTGGCTGGGCTCATTGTTGGCGGGGAGCACCGTGCCTGGGACGGGAGGGACGGCACGGAGGGGACAGACGGGTGGCTGGTGCCAGGGCAGCTGGTGCAGGCGGCACTGCAGCAACAACGGGGCGGCAGAGCTGCGGTGGCATCGCCCCAGCGGGTACCTTCCTGCCCCCCATCCCTGAGCACCCCCAGCAGCCAGCTCCCCCCCAGGGTGCATCCCCCCATTTTCACACCCGCAGAGCGGGCGAGGACCCGCGTCCCCTGGGGTGCTGGTGCTGTCACTCAGCCGCATCCCTCCCTCCTTCCCTCCCTCCTCCCCGCAGCACAGGAGCATGGTGCGCCGCAGAGCAGCGCCTCGCGTTCCGCCAGCCCCCGGCATCGCTGCCCCTCCGCGCTGAAACCGCAGGGGGAGGAAGAAAAGAGAAAGAAGAAGGAAAAATAGAATAAAAGTCTTTGCCGCAGCTCCTGGGCACAGAGGGACCAGCTGCGGGGGCCAGAGCAGGGCTAGGCCAGGGATGGAGCTGCAGCGCGGGAGGAGGATGCCGAGGGACCAGCCCTCCGCTCTCCTCCTCCTCCTCCTCGCCTTGGCCTGGTTCTGGCTGCCAGCGGGGGGTCGCAGGCCCCCCCGGCCACCTCCTTGCCCCCCGAGTTGCTCCTGCACCCGGGACACAGCTTTCTGCGTGGATTCCAAGGCTGTGCCCAAGAATCTACCCCCTGAGATCATCTCGCTGTGAGTACCCCAGCAGCGGGATGGCCATGGGGACCAGGTCGCATCCCCGGGGTTCAGGATGCTGGTTGCTCTGGGGTGACAGGGACAGCCCCTTTCTTTGTGCTGCAAATGTGTGTGTGTGGGCGGGTACGAGCAGTGTGGGGGTCTCTTTGGGGACGGAGCGGGCTGGGGACACCCTGGAGCAGTCCCAGTGTCCTGCAGCAGTGGCACCCGCAGCCATCCATCAGCCAGGGACGGAGCGGGGCTGCAGCCCGTCCCCGCCGCGCTGCCCGTCTGCCGTGACCTTGGGGACCAGAGCCCCAAGGGGACACAGCTGGCGGGTCCTGGTGTCCCAGGAGACACCTGAGCCTTGTATGGGTGTGCATGTGGTGGATGCATGTGGGTGCATATATGTGCATGCCTGTGTGTGCCTGTGCACGCGTGTACATGTTTGTGTGTGCATGTGTATGTGTATGCATGTGTGTACATGTATGTGTGTGTGCATGCATGTGCGTGCATGCGTGTGTGTGCATGTGCACGCATATGCATGCGTGTGTGTGCCTGTGCCCCTCATCTGGGGGCGCCAGGGGACCTGGGTATCCTCCAGATGCTGCTGCAGGATTGAGGACCTTGTCCCCTCCCTGCCACCCCCAGCGTGGGGCATTGCTGCTGGGGACGCTCCCCCAGGCACTGCCCCCGCCCAGCACCCCTCCGTGGTGAGGATGCTGTGGGTGACAGGGACATCGCTGAAGGGCAGGGGGTGGTGGAGCCCCCCGCTGCCGTCCCCTCTCCCACACAGCCCTGAAGCTTCGTGTCGCCGACAGGACAATGGTGAACGCAGCCTTCACGGAGCTCCGCGAGGCGGCTTTCGCCCACATCCCCTCGCTGCAGTTCCTGTACGTCCCCCACGCCGCTGGCCGAGCATCCTGGTGTCCCCCAGTGTCCCTTGTCCCCAGGGTGCTGACACCACCCCCCTCTCTTTGCAGCCTGCTCAACTCCAACAAGTTCACGCTGATCGGGGACGACGCTTTCACCGGCCTCTCGCATCTCCAGTACCTGTGCGTGGGATGGGGACACGGGGACATGGGGGTGACGTGGGGAGGGCAGGGGTATCAGCAGCTGTGCCACCATCCAGGTTCATCGAGAACAACGACATCCAGGCGCTTTCGAAAGCCACTTTCCGCGGGCTCAAGTCTCTGACCCACCTGTGAGTACCGGGGGGTCCTGCGTTCCCTGGGGACATGGGATGGCTTTTGTCCCTTGGCTGTGGCTAGAGCTGTCTCACCCCCAGGTCCTTGGCCAACAACAACCTGCAGACACTGCCCCGGGACCTCTTCAAGCCGCTGGACATCCTGAGCGACTTGTAAGGCTGTCACAGCACCCGGGACACCGGGCTGGGGACAGGGTGATGTTCTGGTGCTCCAGGTTTGGGGTGGGGGTGACTTGGTGACATCCTTGTCAGGGACCTCCGTGGCAACACGCTGGCCTGCGACTGCAAAATCAAGTGGCTGGTGGAGTGGCTGGAGAGCACCAACACCACGGTCCCCGCCACCTTCTGCAGCAGCCCCGGGCAGTTCGAGGGCCAGCGCATCCGCGACCTGGCGCTGGGTGACTTCCAGTGCATCACCACAGGTGAGGGACCCGGGACACCCCCCAACCCCTTCCGGGGTGTCCAGACCCTCATCACTACCTCTTCCCCCAGATTTCGTGGTGCACCAGGTGCTGCCCTTCCAGGCGGTGTCGGCTGAGCCCTTCACCTACGCCAGCGACCTGTACATTGCGCTGGCACAGCCCAGCGCCAGCTCCTGCGCCATCCTCAAGTGGGACTACGTGGAGCGCAAGCTGCGTGACTTCGACCGCATCCCCGGTAAGGCGTCCCCTCCCGGGCTGGGACCCCCATTTTGGGTGATTCGGAGCGATCTGGGGAGGGCACAGCCCCGGTGTGACATGGTTCTGTTTGGCAGCTCACTCGGCCGTGCACTGCAAGCCCATCGTGGCGCAGGACCAGCTCTACGTGGTGGTGGCCCAGCTCTTCGGCGGCTCCTACATCTACCGCTGGGACACGGCCGTGGACAAGTTCATCAAGATCCAAGACATCGACAGCCAGAAGACCCGCAAGCCCAATGACATCGAGGCCTTCCAGATCGACGGCGACTGGTACTTCGTCATCGCCGACAGCTCCAAGGCAGGTTCCACCAGTCTCTACCGCCTCAACCAGAATGGCTTCTACTCCCACCAAGCCCTCCACGCTTGGCACCGCGACACCGACGTGGAATACGTGGAGAACGACGGCAAACCCCGCCTGATCATCTCCAGCAGCTCCCAAGCCCCCGTCATCTACCAGTGGAACCGGGCGCAGAAGCAATTCGCGCCCCAGGGGGAGGTGGGGGAGATGCTGGACGTGCAGATGGTGAAGCACTTCAGGGTGAAACGGGACCAGTTCCTCTGCCTCAGCCGCTACATCGGGGACTCCAAGGTGGTGCGGTGGGAAGGGCAGCGCTTCGTGGAGCTGCAGACGCTGCCGTCGCGCGGCTCCATGGTGATGCAGCCCTTCTCGGTGGGCAGCCGGCGGTACCTGGCGCTGGGCAGCGACTTCTCCTTCACCCACGTCTACCTGTGGGAAGAGGAGAAGCAGAAGTTTGTCAAGTTCCAGGAGCTGTCGGTGCAGGCGCCACGGGCTTTCCGCTACGTGCCGGCCGCCGACGTGCAGCTCCTCCTGGCTCCCAGCTTCAAGGCCAACACGCTGGTGTACCGGCACGTGGTGGTGGACCTCAGCCTTTAGCGGGGATGCAGAACCCGGGGTGCTCGCGGGTCCCCGAGGTGGCTCTTGGTTCCCCTGCCTGAGGACACGCATGCGCCCGCCAGCCCCTTCCTCCCGCCTGCAGCCCCCTCCCAGCCCCCCAAAATTAACCCACGCAGCTGCTGGGGGAAGCCACGGGCCTCAGTTTCCCCCTAGGACTTGTGGTTTCCCCATGAGCAGCACCCACGGCCACCCCTCCAGCAGCCTGGGGGATGCAGGCAGGGGGGTGGGACGCCCCCAGCCCCACAGATCTGTGCCTGTGGGTGTCTGCTTTGCGGTGCTGGCCGGGATGGGGGGGCTGGGGGATTATGGCAGGGGGGCTGGGGACATGGGAATGGGGCGGCAGGCAGGATGTGCACAGGCAGGGACAGGCTGCCTGGGCTGGGTGGGATGTTCCTGGGATACTGGGGTGCTCCCAGGCCGATGGGGTGCTCCAAAGTGCATGGGTTGCCCAAGGTGGATAGGACGCTCTGGGCCAGTGGGATTTTCCAAGGTGGATATAGATGGGATGCCCTGAGGAGGGTGGGATGCTCCAGGCCAGTGGGATTCTCCAAGGAGGATGTGGATGTGATGCCCCAAAGCAGATGGAATACTCAAGGCCAGCAGGATGCTCCGAGGAGGATGCGGATGGGATGCCCTGAGGTGGATGGGATGCCCAAGACCAGTGGGATGCTCTGGGGAGGATACAGATGGGATGCCTGAGGAATGGGATGCTCCAGGCCAGCGGGATGCTCCAAAGAGGATGCAGACGGGATGCTCCAGGCTGGCGGGTTGCTCCGAGGGGGTGTTGTCACCCTCAGAAGCAGGGCTGACCTGTTCCCGTCCCCTCCGTGCACATCCAGCAGGTCCCTCTGCCCACGTCCCCGCGCTGCCGGGCAGGACCCAGCGTACCCGAGGTGTGTGCACCCCCCAAAACGCCCCCCACAATAAACACACCGTGACACCCGGCCCTGCCTGTGTCTGCCTATGGTTGTTCTGTGTCACGTCGCAGCTGGGGATCCCACAGCCCCCCCTTCCTTGCACAAGGCTCAGCAAGCCCAGGAGGGGGAACCTCCTTGTTTTAGGGTCCTCCGTGCCCTATATGTGGCTCATCTTGTTCTTTTTTTGCTGTAGATGCCCACGGTGGGGGGAAGCAGGAGGTGTTTCCCCAGGGAGGGGAGTCCCAGCTGGATCCTATTGCACCTCAAACTGCACCAGCACCCGTGCAGCCACCCGTCTGGTTTTCCAGGGGAGCATTTCCCTGTCCCCCAGCTATATTATTAACACGTATTTGAAAAACCACCAATTAAACTCACAAATAAAGATCCTCTCATAGGTAACAGGCGCCCCGGGGGCACTGCCGGTTTTTTGGGAGCTGGGTTTGACCTGAAACTGCAGGACCTGAAACTCCTGGCTGGGAAATGGCAGATTTTAAGGCATGGGGAGCAGTGCAGAGGGGTGCTGGCACCCCAAAAGTGCCTGCAACTGGGGTGCAGGGTGCCCTGGGGGTGCATGGCCAAGGGGGCTCTGAGCCCTGCTCTGGTTCTGGGAAGAGCAAACAGCTTCTATTTTCTCCCGAGCATCTTGCAGGGATCCGCACCCGCCGCAGAGCCCTGGCCCCGGTTCAGCAACGCTCCTGAGCGGGCGCCTGAGGTTAATCGCGCATGTAAACCCAAGCAAGGCGCGCCGGGGAGGGGATTTTGTGGAGGCTGAGGCTAAACCCCACTGAATCAACACGCCGGGGTGGTGTCAGCACATCTGACTCCCTTGGCATGACCCGGCAGCGCTCCCACCTCCGCCCAAAGCCCCGTTTGCCCGCAGCCCTGCCTTCCCTGACCTCTCGCACCCCCGGTGTTGCAGTGGGGTGCTCAGTGCGCCTTGTGCTGTACACGTACCCCACCCGGGCATTAACAAAAAACCCAACAAAAAACCCAACCAAACAAAAACCATGCAAACAATAAAACAAACAAACAAAAAGAAGGCCCTAACATCACACAAAGGGGTTTTCCCTCTAAAAAAAAAACAATTTAAAAACACAACTATTCGTGGGGGACCGCTTCGCTATGCTTGCGGGCCCCCGTTGCCCTTTTAAGGCCCGCCGTTGCCCTTTTAAGGCCCGCCGTTGCCGTTTGAAGAGCGGGCGGTGGGGACCGTTGCGGCGCACGCGCGGGGCGCGCGGCTGCAACATTTAATTTGTTGCATTAATTTCCGGCGAAGTGGGGGGGGTTGGGGGGCTTTTTTGGGCGGGGGGGACCTGAGGGGGGTACAAGGCGGATTTGCAAGCCCAGGGCTCCCCGGCACCGCCCGGGGTTGCGGGCCCCCCCGCATCATGGTGACCTGGGTACTCAGCCGGCTGATTGTGTGAGTGCGGGACGGGGGGGGTCCCGGTGCGGGGGGTTGCATGGGAAAAGGGGGGGTTCCGGGTGGTGGCCATTGTGCGGGGGTCAGCTGCGGGGCTGGGGTTGGCAAGGTGAGGGTTCCCCGGGAGCTGAGCGCAAAGCCCCACCGGGGGTCGCTGTTTAACGGGAGCCCCCCCGGGGGTCCGTGTGCCCGTCCCGCTGGGGGGTGCTCAGCAGAGCCGCCCCACGCAGGAATTGTTGGGGGATGCGCTTGTATGGGGGCAGCCAGGCCCCCTCACCCGGACATGGGTGTCGTGGTCGCGGAGCGGCTGTCACCCCCCCGCCCGTCCCGGCGACAGTGAGCGTGTCCTGGGGTCACCCCCTTGCACCCCTGGGCTGGGTGGCTGGTGGCCAAACACACCCGAGCGGTCCCTCGTGGGGTCCCCACGGCCCCGTCCGCCCCGCGGGGTGGTCGCGGTGAGCGGGTGGGTGACCCCCCCGCCGGTGCCCCGGGCTGAGTCACCGCAGCACGCGGTGCGTGTTTGGGATGGCAGCGCCCGCGCCGCGGGGGGGTCGGGGCCGCTGGCAGGGACACCGCCGGGACACCGCTCCGTTCCAGGCTGCTCTTCGGGATGCTCTACCCCGCCTACGCTTCCTACAAGGCTGTGAGGACCAAAAACATCCGGGAATATGTGAGTAGCGTGGCTGGGGGGGCCGGGCCCTTCCCGGGTTCCAGCGTGACGGGCTCGCCCCCTCCCCGCAGGTCCGCTGGATGATGTACTGGATCGTCTTTGCGCTCTTCTCGGCCACCGAGACCTTCACCGACCTGCTCATCTCCTGGTGAGGCTGGGGTGGGGTGAGGGTCTGTCGGGCTCCCCGTGCCCGGGGAGGAAGGAAGGGGGTGTCTCCCCCCTCTGCCTGCTAGAAGAGGGCTGTGGGTGGCTATTGCATGGGGAAGAGGCACCAACCCTCCTGCAAGGGACAAGGACGTGCCTTTGGCCCTCCCCCCAGCATCTGCTTGCCCCCCCTATTTGGCAGGTTTCCGTTCTACTACGAGATGAAGATGGCTTTTGTCATCTGGCTGCTCTCCCCCTACACGAGGGGCTCCAGTCTGATCTACCGTAAATTTGTGCACCCCACGCTGTCCCGCAAGGAGAAGGTAAGAGCTACCTGGCTCTGGGGGTCCCGTGTGCCCTGGGTGGGGGGGGTTCAGGACCCTGGGATGCCCCAGGACAAGATGCACTTAGCACCGCCGCGGTTGTCCCGGCAGGAGATCGACACGTACATCGTCCAGGCGCGGGAGCGCAGCTACGAGATGATGGTGCGATTCGGCAAGAGGGGCCTCAACCTGGCGGCCACGGCCGCGGTCCAGGCGGCCACCAAGGTACCGGGGACGGGATGCTGGGTGTCCCCGAGGATGCTCCGACCTCGGGGATCGGGGAGGAAACTTCCACCCAAGCATGGGTGCTCTTGGTGGTGTCACAGCCCTGCCTGGTGCAATGGCATCACCCTGGGTGTCCCCAGCGCTTTGCTTTTTGCCCTGGGGGGGGCTCATTTCCATCCTCTCCATCCCCCCCCAGAGCCAAGGCGCGCTGGCCGGGCGGCTCCGCAGCTTCAGCATGCAGGACTTGCGCTCCATCCCCGACGAGACCCCCATGCACTACCGG
Organism: Streptopelia decaocto; assembly: GCF_964273445.1. Lineage (NCBI taxonomy): Eukaryota > Metazoa > Chordata > Aves > Columbiformes > Columbidae > Streptopelia > Streptopelia decaocto. Next base: position 3,588,809 of record NC_138680.1, read on the forward strand.
GACCCCCTGTACCTGGAGGAGCAGGAGAGCCGCCGGCAGCTGCTGGGTGAGCCGGGGGGCAATCGCAGCGCTTTGGGGCTCCAGTGATGCTCATGGGGCGGGGGGGGGCTGTGATGTGAGCTGGTGCGTCCCCCACCTCCCAGCGCACAGCCCACCCTCGGCTGCCCGGCGGTACGACAGCGAGACGGAGGACGAGGAGTTCTGGTCGGACTCGCCGATTTTTCCGGAGCCGTCGCCCCGCCAGAGCCTGCGCGCAGCGAGGAGGGCGGCGCCGAGCAAAGAGGTACCGTGGGGACTGGGGGCGGAAATTTGGGGATGTAATGCTGGGGCAAAGGGGCCCTGAGCCATCCATCCCCCTGCCCAGGGCTCTTCCCGAATCCTGCGCAGCCGGATCAGGAGGAAAGCGGCTCCGCCGGAGCAGGACAGCTAACGTCCCCGGGGAAACCCGCCACCCGAGTCTTAACGCCAGTTTGCTGCTGCAGCACCAGGAGGGAGCCACGGTTTGTGCCCCCCCACAACCAGTCCTGGGGAGGGGGCTTCTCCCCCTGAATCACACTGTAAATCCCTTTTCTGACCTCTCCATCTGCACTGTGCACCTCTGACTGCCCCGCGGAGGGGAGGGCGGCTCGGTCCCCTTCCCAGGTACCGCTGCTGCAGGTCAGCGCCGGCGCCTCTCCCGTGGGGTCCGAGCCCCCCCATTCCTCCCGCCTCATGAACACTACGGGCTCTGCTGGCCCCCCCTCCTGCTGCCACGATGCCTTAGTCCCCACACCCCCATCCTCCCAGCGAGGGGACGTGCCTTGTCCCATCTGTCCCCTGAAACCAAAGACACAGTCCCTTGGCCAGCACCCCCCAAACTGCAGACTGACCCCTACCCCATACTTGAAACCGGGGTACCAGTGCCTGAGCGTGCCCTGCCCGGCACCACGCGGCTTTTAATGTTCTCCCAGACAAGGGGGTTTTGTACGTGGAAAAATAAATGTTATTTCAGACTTTCAGAACTGGGAGTTTTGTCCCTTTTGCTGTCCCCTTCCCCAGGCTGCGTGGGTACCCCCAGGGTGCTGGGGGCTGCGGGAGGGTGCAGGTTGGTCTCTGTGGGTGCTGGGGTGTATCTGAGCCCTTGCAGTAGCCGTGTCCCCCACGGTGTGGCAGCAGCAGCTGGGACACACAGCCAGGGCTGCAGACAGATGTCCCCACCCTGGCCACCATCCTGACTTGTCCCCGTGGCCGTGGGCAGCTGGCCTGTCCCTGCCAGGGCTCCCCGGTCCCACCCGGGGGTCTCAGCTCCCTTTGTCCTTCCCCTGGGGACTCGTCCCCTGCACAAAACCTCTGTGGGCAGGCAGGGTGGCACAAGGTGACAATGCTCGTGTTGCCTCTCCTGTCCCCCGGTGCCCTGCTCTTTGGCATCAATCCCCTCGCTCCCAATCCTTCCTGCCCTCACCCCTCGGGCCACCTTTATTTTTAGCCCCTGGCTGATGTTCTTTTTTTGCTTTGGGGGGGGTCTTCCCAGGGCAGGGAGAGTGTCTGTCCCCCCCAGGGAGCCTGGCCAGGGTCAGGCAGGGGTGTTGGAGCAGATTAGGTGGAGGTGGCTGGATTAAACCAAGTAAAACTGTCTCAGAGATGATTATTTAAAGCAGCGGAGAAGGAAGGCTGGGTGGGGACAGCGCAAGGGCCAAGGGGGCTGCCCGTAATCCCCCTAAAGCTGCTTAGGGAACGCGGTTCCTCCAAGGATACAGCCTGGGGTACTGCAGCTGGGTTCTGGGGTTCCCCAAAGATGGGGGACAGCAGCGCGGTGTCCCCAGGGCTGGTTGGGGACACATGGTGAGTGAGACGGCAGCTGGAGCATCGTCCGTCCCCAGGACGGGAGGTCAGCGCCGACCGCTGTCCCTTGGGGAAACTGAGGCACAACACAAGCGACTTCAAGCTGGGAAGGGAACCAGGAGTCCTGGCGCCTGGCCCCTTTTGGCAAGTATGTTCCCCAGGGAAAGACACCCAAGGAGGGGACCGAAGCTGCCCGAGGTGGTGCAGCGTGTCCCCCGGTGCCAGCGCTGATCCCAGCTGTGTCAGCGCGGGGGCCGGTGCCAGCCTGCAGTCAGCAAAGCCGTAATCTCCCTCTCTTGGCAGCTCCCCAGCCCGGCGATTGCCTGACCTGAGCTCGCCCGCCCGCCGCGATGTCCCCTCCGGGGAGGGGGTGACAGGCTCTCCTGGCCCTGGGGGGCTGTGACCACCGCGGGGTCCCCATCTCGCCCCGGGGGGTTTGTCCCCAGCAGAGCGGGGTGAAGCGAACCCCTGGGGTGGCGGGAGGTCACGTTAAGCCGGGTGGCTCATGTCCCCGTAAGCAGCTTCCCTGCTGGGAAGGCATTAGTGGGAGCGAGGGTCAGGTCACTGCCCTGCTGTGCCCCCCGGGCCCCCCCACCCTCCCGGGGCTTCCCTGCTCTCCTGCCTGCATCCCTGAGAGCCACTGCCTGTTTTGGGTCCGCACCCACCCCCCAGCATCCTGCTGCCGGGGCTGGGTACCCCCCGAGCCCCCATCTCCTTCCTCCCCCTTACCCATCTCAAACTGGGTGCTGGGAGGGGGTGGGATGCTTGTGCCATCCTTGGGCTGCCTTACCCCCTTAAACCATCCAGTTTGGGGGTCCCTGGTGGAGCAGCCCCCTCTGTTGCAGGGTGTCCCTTGTCCCCTCCGAGCCCCCCCATCCCCGGCCCCCGCCGTCCCTGCCGTTGAGTCAGCTGTTGGAGGCGGGCGCCATGTGAGGCCGCGCACACATGGCTCCCGCGCGGCACGGCGCTTGTATTTTTAGCAGACGGTATCAAAAGCATAATTATGTCCGTTGTTTAAATGCAGCCTCTTTCTTTTTTTTTTTTTTTTTTTCTCCTGTTTTTTATTTTTCTGGCAGCCCCTGGGGAGGTTTCAGCTGCGTCCCACCCCACAGGGCAAAGAGGGGGACGTGGGGCGCTGGGTGGGGGCTCAGCTGGGCAGGGGATGAGACCCCCGCCTTGTCACTGCCAGGCAGGTAAGACCTTCGTCCCCCATGCTGGGGGGGAGCACACCACCTCTCTTGCATCCCCCCCCAGCATCATGTCCCCAAATGCACACCTACCCCAAGATGATGGCGAGTGGGAGGTTGGTGGCAGGAGGGGACGTTCGAGGTGACGGGGGTGTGGGAGGACACGGCTGAGGGAATGCTGCCCCCCCCCACAGCTGTCTGTCCCCTCGGGGACGCGTCTGTCTCCAGTCAGCCTGGCCCTGGCATCCGGGGTGATTCCGGCTCTGTGTCACTGAGCTGTGGCACCGGCAGCCGAGGATTTTGGGGACCACGCTCTGCGGGTGCTGGGGGTCACACAGCATCGCCGGGCAGGGAGCTGCCCATCCTCTGGGACTCTTTTCCTTGCGTCACCCCATCGGTGCCACCCATCACCACGGCTGGCCGGTGGTGGGGACACCAAAGGGGACCAGGCTGAGGACAGGAGCCCCCGGCTGCCCCCAGGTAGGTGACATGGCGCCCCGGGTGAGCCTGTCCGGGTGCAGGTGGCACAGCGCTGCCCGTGTCCCTGGCTGTCGTCCTAAGCCTTTGGCCCCGGGGCCGAGCTTTTAATTACATCAAGGTATTTGGAACCGTTTGCTTGGCTGGGTAAACAGGAGTCCCGGGCGATGGGGGGGAGCTGAGGGGGTGGCACAGGATGGGGGGGAGCTGAGGGGGTGGCACAGCGTTGTGTCCCCGACCTGGGGCTCACTGGGATGGCTCGTCCTCCCCGGGATGGGCACAGGGATGTGGGGAACGGAGCGTCCATCACCCAGCCCTGCGTCCCCCCCACCCTGAGCATCCCCCCACTGTGCGTGGGGCTGGCACGGGGGGGTCACCGGTGAAGGTGGGTTGGCTGCCATGTCCCCTGGTCCCTGCTGATGGGGACAAGCTGCCTCCATCTCAGCCTTTGCCTTGAGGGCGTGCAGCACTCCAAAGGTGCCCAGAGAAGCTGTGCCCCCCACTCTCCCCATGTGGAGGGGCAGGAAGGGTAGGGGGTGCCGGGTTGCAGCCCCCAGGCTGGAGGAAGCGTCTCTCCCCAGCAGCCGAGCGAGCGGGATTAGCGATGCTTACTCACCTCCCCGGGGGGAAAAGCGGGAGATTAGGAGCAGGACCAGCAGCTGCCCCTGCGGCAGCGGGGCCGGGGTGGCGGCGGCGCGGTTTGGCGGGTCCCCCCCGTCCCGGCAGCCGGGGCTGGAGGGGAGCGCAGGCTGCCAGAGCAGCGCTTGGGCTGCGGCCCTAATTCCCAGAAAGCTGCTCGTGTGGGAGTGAGTGTCCTCCCGTGCCCTCCGCTCCGCCGCAGCCTCCAGACTCCTCAAGGTTTGACGTCTTGTGGGTTTTTTTCTTTTTTCTTTTCTTTTTTTTTAATTTCTTTTTTTATTTATTTTTAAGCACCGGGTGCGGATTAGCGAAAGCTCTCGCAGCCGTTGCGCCCGGTGCTGGGCAGAGGGGGGGGCGGACAGGGCTGCCTTCCTCTGCCTGCATCTTCATCTTCCTCACCTGCGCCGCGGTGGAGGCAGGTACGTGTGTGCCGGGCTGGGGCTGGGAGGAGGAGGAGGAGGAAGGGTTGGGGCTCTGTGATGTATAAGGAGCTGGAGGGGGCTCTGGGCGAGCTGGAGAGGGGGCATGTGGAGTCTGTTTTGCATGTTGGATTTCAGGCTGCCGGAGGTGGTTTGTGGGTCTGGGGGCTGTGGAGCCCATTCCTGGAGCAACCCCGGGCAGGGGACAGGGACACCGGGGCAAGGCCGCCGGGCTGCCCACGCTGCCAGAGCCTCAGCGCAGAGAGGGGCTGTTGTGGGACCAGTGACCCTTCTGCACTGGGACCCCCACCCTCCCCGCTGCTGGAGCATCCTGGACCCCCCTGTCCCGCACGGCCACGCATCCCCCTGTGGTCCCAGGGGACACTGTGGGGACAACGTCCCTCCACCCCGCGTCCCCGCAGCATCCCGCCCCGTCCCCCAGCGCCGAGCGGGGCAGGGATGCCAAGGATTCTAATTCGGGCTCTTCCGGCCTCCCGCGGTGACTTTCTGGCCAGGGCTCGGCTCGCGGGTGTTCTCCATCCCTCTGATTTAAGGGAAAAACCAGGCAGATTGGAGCACTGGGGCCATCTGTGCCAAACCGCCGAGCACTGCCACCCCCGTGGAGTTTCTCTCCCAGCAAAGCCTGACCTGGCAAAACTCAAGCCTAGCCCCGACCCCCCTGCATTGCCCTGGGGGCCTCTCGGTGGGTCATGCAGGGACAAGGCAGGGAGTGGGGGACCCAGGATGGGATGGTGGCCAAACCCCAGAAGAACTTGCCTGCGAGGGCTGTTTTGACCCCGGGGGGCTTGGCGAGGAGCCGTGGGAGCGTGGGGAGGGCGCAGCATCCAGGGATGCTGCCCCAGTGCAGGGTGGGAAATTCCCTCCTGTCCCTCCAGCATCCCGCCCCGTCCCAGAAATGGCTGCTTACAGCTTGCCAGCATCAGGGTGGCATGTCCATCGTTGTCCCTGCTTGTCCCCTCCTCGGTTGCTCCCTTGTCCCGATGGCCATGGGCACCCACTGACCCCTGCGCCCCTTCCTGGGCTCCATCCCACCTGCCGGCTCAATCCCAGCCCCGCCGGAGCCACCATCCCCAGGGAGGGAACGGAAGGAGAGTTTCTCTTTCAGCACCTTCTCATCGCAGGAAGGTGCGGGCTCGCCCACGCCCCGAGCCCTGTCTGGGTCCCCTCCCTGTTCCCTGGCACCCATGGGTGCTGCAAGTCCCAGCCGGGCTCCCCAGCCCTCCCCTCTTCAAGGAGAGGGGGTCCTGGAGGTGGGAGAGATGCGAAGGGACCCTGGTGACACCAGGCACTGTGGCAAGGGTTAAGCGCAGCTCCCGGCTCCCAGCAGGGCCAGACCACACGGCAGCTGCTGAGCTGTAACGAAGCCCGTAGGTCTGATGTTAATCACGCTGCTCGGCTCACGCGGGCCCTGGCCTCCCGTCACCCCATTGCCCCTGGCCCCCCGTCCGTGCTGGGGGAGGCTGTGCGGAGCCGCTGTGGCTTATGTCAGCGTGTGAGCTGCGAGTGGGGTGTCCCTGGGACACACACACACCTTATAAACCCCCCCCCCGGCACCGGTTGTCCCCCATGTCCCTCGCTGAGACCCCAGAAATAGGGTCCCCATCTCAGGGTGACCTGCTGCCCTGTGTACCCGGCTGGAGCATCCGTCGCTCCCGGGGGAGTCAGTGGGTTTGGGGTCCTTGTTTTGTTATGGGGGTGCAGCGTGGGGGATGCTGCGTGGGCACCCACGTGGTGATGGGTCCCAGTGGCTGCAGGACATGGGGTTAAATGGCCCCGGGTACCTCTGGGATGTGGTTGTAGCATCCTTGTGCTCCATGTGAGCCCCTCCAATCGCACCCTGTCCCCCTGTGCAGCCGGGAGGGGAGGCAGAGGAGCTGTGCCTTCATCCCAGGCGGCGGAAGGGACGGTGACAGGGGGACGAGGCTCAGCTGCGAGACATGGTGACTCGGCACCATCGCACAGGCAAAGCGGCAGCACAGCTTGAGGCCAGATCCTTGTTGTTTGGGCAAAACCGGCAGGGTCACGAGCCCCCGGGTGGCCACGTGCTCCACGTCAGGCATGTCCCCACCACCCCCCCGGCACCGGGGCTGGCACGTTTGGCGCATCCCAGTGTTTCTCCCAATTCCAGTTTGGCCCGGAGCGGGCGGCCGGTGTCTTTCATCGGCGACGAGGCGTCTCGGCCGTGTTTCTGCCGAACAAAAGGCGCTTTCTTCGTGCGGGGCAGAGCGCAGCACACCTGCCCGCCCTTGGCACGGCCGCCGGTGCCTCCGGGGCTGGGTGGCACCGCCGGCACCGCGCCGGTTCCCCGGCGTCAGCAACCCCGGCAGCTCAGCCGCCCTCCCAGTCGCTGCCAGAGCCGGCAGAGGCTGCGCACACACCACCTCCTCCTGCCATCACTTGCCACAAGATGCTCAAGGCTGCTTAGAGCCGCGGGAAGGTCCTGCTTGCCACCGCACCCTTGGGTGCCCCTCGCCCTGATCCCCCAACCCAGCACGCCCGGAGCTCGTAGGACGATCGGCAGGAGGAGCACGGAGCCCCCGATGCCAATGGATCGAAAACTCCAGCTCCGGCATTCGGAGAAGAACGTCCCCAGGGCCACCCGGGCAGCTTTCTGCCTCCTCCAGATCCCGGAGCCAGACCCCTTCAGCCTGTGGGTCTAGGTGCTCTTCGCCTTTTTGGGACCCGGTGCCACCGATAGAGACCCCCGCTCGTCCTTGTCACCGCGGGGGAGGCGGTGGGGTCCCCCATGGACCCTCCAGGTAGCTGTGGGACGGTGGGGATGCTCGCCGAGCTGTGGGACCGGTTGCTTGTGCTCTGGATGCGATGACGGGCAGGGGACAATGTGGCGAGCCCGGGGGACCCTGGGGATGGCGTGCGGTGGGACGGGCTTGGGACACCAGGAGGGGGCTGTGCCCTGTCCCAGAGGGACGGGGTGTGTGTGCTGGGTGCTTCCTGAGCAGGGATTTAGGCAATAGTGTGGGAATGGGGACTTTGACCTCCCCTGATAAGGGACAGGTGGCTCTGGGGACACACGGTCCTCCTGTCCCCATCCCAGCTGCCTGCCAGCCATCGAGGCGGCTCTGTGCCACCCCGGAGCAGTGCTGCAGGTTTGCAGGGACACTCGCCCGTCCCCTCGGCTTCTCCAGCTGCTGGGCAGGGTGGTCTGGGGGACAGCGGGTGGCTTTTGCTCCGCCGGGACAGGCTGTGACCCCCCAGGTCCTGCAAGGACCGACTCCGAACTCTTTGTCTGCGTGTGGCCCGGGACACGGAGCAGCGTTAATCCAGCAAATCTCCCCAGGCATTTCTACCGGGGGGGCCCTGCTGGGAGCTCCCCCCTCGCTGCAAACCCTCCTGGGAAGCGCAGCCCAGCCCTGGCTGGAGGCGAATGCCTGTGCGGGGCAAGGCCTCCCCGCGCTGGGTGCCAGCGGGCGGGCGCAGGGCCAGGCTGGGCGCGGAGGGGACGGGACGAGGGTGGGGGACCTGCGGCTCCCCCCACGTGCCCTTCCCGGAACCGTGCATCCATCCCAGGTGGGACCCTGCGGGGCACGGGAGCCTGCGACCCCCTCCTTGTACCAGCAAGCCTCGCATCTTAGCACGGGATGATGGAGCTGGGGGGTGACAGCATCCCCGTGCCTCAGTTTCCCCCATTGCAACCCCAGCAGGGTTTGGCACGCTGTGACATGTCCCATTCCCTGTCCACAGGGTCTGGGATGGTGCTGAGCACTAGATGAGCGGTGAAACATCATGGCCAGCGACACGAGGATGGTGGAGACGCCGCTGCGGTGGCGGAGAGCCCAGGATGTGGCGCAGGATGCCGGCGGGATGGAGAGCGGTGGGATGATTCTGCCCCGAAGCGCTGCTGCCGAACTGGGACTCTCGGGCTACATGGAGCCCAGCAAGCTGAGCTACGGAACGGAGAAAGGGTGTCCCTGGAGGGACTCCCAGGGCTGCCTGGGGACAAGCCGGGAGCTGGCCGGTGGCCGGCTGGGCTGTCCCTATGCGGTGGCCTCCCCGTGTCTGCGGGACGCCCTGTGCCGCCCCAAGGATGGAGCCGAGTTCCTGCCCAGGAACGGGCAGCCCAAGGCAGGCTGGGCTGAGCCCTGCAAGGAGCACCCCAAACCGCGCTGGGCCGAGGCCATGCTGGCCCCCCTGGCCCTCTACAGCCACCACCGCTACCCCCTGCCCTTCCCGGGGCTGGACGGCCAGCGCCCCAAGCCCCACGCCGCTGCAGGGGACGGGGATGGTGACCCCCCGACTTTCCGCCACTGCCCTTTCCTCCTGGACGCCAAGCACAGCCCCTTCCTCCTGTCCTCGCTGCTGCCTGCCGGACCCCCAGGGGACCCTCAATTTGGCAGCGGGGGACCAGAGGGAGCAGGGGCGATGAGTGACGGGCGCTTCGCCGGGGTGGACTGGCACCTGGGCTCCTACGTGCCTGCCTGGGGCCACCCCGTCTACCTGGGGCTCCCGTCGAGGTGCAAGATGGCTCCGACCGCCTTCGATGAGAGCTCCGGCTCAGGGAACAAGGTAGGCAGCCCCGGGTGGCCATGGTGGCACGTGGCTCTGGTGGTGGCACAGCTCTGGTGGTGGCACAGCTATGGCTCCCGTGGCTCTGGCTCCAGATCAGGGATGCTCAGCTCCCCAGTGCACCTCAGCTCTCTTGGGTGACAACGGGCTCACCCCAGCTCTCTTGGGTGACAACGGGCTCACCCCGGCTCCCCTGGGTGACAACAGGCTCCAGCCTCGGCTGAACCCAGCTGGGAGCGGCGGGTTGCGAAAGGCGATGCTGGCGCCAAGGCTGTGCCCCGTGTTGGTGACCCCCGAGGGGGACACAGCCCCCCGCTCACTCCTATAGCTCGGGAGGGTGACAGTGCGGTGGCAGGGGGGTCCCGGGCTCCCCGGGGATGGGGCGATGTGCCCCGGGGGATGATGCTCTCCTCCCCCGGGCTGAGTCACTGCGGCAGGAGCTGGGGCACGGGGGCGGCGGGAGGCAGCGCTGCCAGCCCGTGGGTGCGCCCGTCACGCCCCGCGCCGCCGCGGCTCCCCATTCCTTTCCCACGCGGGCAGAGGGGACACGGGCACCCCACGGGAGCACCGGCCAACTGCCCAGCTCGGGAGGGCGGTGGGGGGAAACTGAGACAGGGCTTGGTGGTGCTCCCCATCACCACCCCCCGCTGATGTGGGTGATGGAGGCACAACAGGGACATGATTTGGGGTGACAGCAGCCTTGACACCCCCTCTGCTCCCCTCCAGGAGTTTTACCCGAAGAAAGAGCCTGGCTTCCCCTCCCCGGCCGAGGACCAAGCACCATCCCAGCTGCTGGGCAAGGGCCAGGATGGAGCTGGGGAGCGGGAGCCAGAGCTACCGGGAGCCCCATGGAGGGATGGCCGAGTGGGGGGCAGCTCGGCGGCGCCCGCCCCCCACGTCCGCACGCCCCCTCCCAGCTCCAGTCACCCTCTTTTCCTCCTGCAGCCCAGCAGGTCGGGGGGCTGTGGGGGCCCCTGGGTGGGCGCACAGCCCCCCGGTGCTGATTTCCACCTGGAGCTGGGGCAACGCCGACCCTCCCAGCCCAAAGACGAGTGTCTGGCTTACCAAAGCTCCCCACCAGGAGACCCCGACCCATCGCCTCCGCTCACGGATGGGCACGACCCGCTGTCCCTCGCCAAGCCGGACCCCCCCCCAACTTGTCTCTGCACCACGCCGGGCTGCAATGGGTGCCCAGCGGTGGGCTGTGGGGTGCTCAACCTATTCGAGCCCTCCCTGGGCATCCCCGGGGGCCGTTTTCCGTGCCCCCCCAGCAACCACACCAAGCTGAAGAAGACGTGGCTGACGCGGCACTCGGAGCAGTCGCTGCCGCGCTGCAAGGGCCCCCGCCGGGACGGCGGCTCCGAAACGGCCGGGGAGGGCAAGCGCTCGGCCAAGCGCCCGCACGGCACCGGTGACGGACCCGGGGTGGCCAAGAGGGGCACAAAGGCCAGCGAGCACGTGGCCACGGCAGGTGATGATGTAGAGAGCGGAGGGGACCCGGAGGAGAGGAGGATGGAGCTGGGACAGGGAGGTAAGAGGGGGTGCACGGTGGGGATGGGGAGAGGGTGGTGACAGCGCCAGGTTCCCAGGGGAGGTTTTGCATCCTGGTTCCTGGTGCCCAAAATATGAACTGTGGATGTGCAAGGGCTGGGAAACCTGGGGTGCTTGGGTTTTTTTTCCCAGCACTGGGTCTGGCACAAGCTCCCAGGGTGGGGATTTATAGAAATGTCCCTTTGGGGCAGGACAGTACCCTGGGGCATGACACCCAGGGGGGTGACAAGTGCCATTGCCGGGTCAGAGCCCTCCTTGGGGACACGCTGCCATCTCAGCCCTGACCTCTGCAATCCAGCCCTACTTTCCAGCCCTACTTTCTGGCCCAGTTTCCAGCCCTCAGGGTGGCACGCCAGTCCCTGCTGCTGTGTCCCCATGCACCGTGTCCCCAGGCACCCCCTGTCCCCCCCAGCTACATCGGGCTGTGCTGGCCGGGAGCCATGGTGCCTGCAGAGCGTTCCCTGCACCGCGCTGCCTGAGAACATCCCGCGGTGCTGCACCTGCGCCACCCGCGCCCCCAGGGACCCCCAGGGCGAGGAGGAGGAGGAGGAAGATCCCCCCGAGAGCACCTGCAGGCTGCTGCACTTCCGCAGGTGAGCCCGGGGCTACCAGAGTGTGTGAGCATGGATGGAGCATCCCCTCGCATCACCCCAGTTTGGAGCATCCCTCTTGTCACCCAAGTTCAGAGCATCACTCATGTCACCTCCACTTTGGAGCATCCTCTCCCATCACCCCACTTTGGAGCATCTCTTTTGTCCCCACTTCGAAGCATCCTCTCCTATCACCTCATTTTGGAGCATCTCCTCTTGTCACCCCACTTTAGAGCAACTCTTGTGACCCCGCGTTGGAGCATCCTCTACTATCACCCCAATTCAGAGCATCCTTCATGTCATCCCACTTTAGACCATCCCTCATCACCCCATTTCAAAGCATCTCCTCCCATCCCCTCTCTCCCGCAGGTTCACCCTTGGGGACAATGGGGACCTGACCGTCGATGGCATCTGCACCCTGGGGGAGGCAGAGGGGGGGACGCTGCAGCCGGAGGTGGCCGACCCCGATTGCGGGGGCAGCAGCCTCTGCCTGGCCAAATACCTGCTGGGGGTCCTGGGGGACAACTTCTGCCAGGCCGTACGCAGGGACAGGGACACGTGGCCGGGAGCCCCCGAGGGTAAGTGGGGACCGGGGCGGGGGGTGACACTGGGGACACCGGGGAGGCTGAGGGCTGTGTTTCCCGCAGGGGTGACGGGCTGGAGGCGGGGGGCAGGAGCCCCCCAGCTCTGCGACGCCTGCCAGCGCGGCTTCTTCAACTCCCACTGGAGCTGCGCCAGATGTGGCTTCCAGCTGTGCCCCGGCTGCCACCGCAGCAGGCGGGAGGCTGACGGCCACGGTACGGGGACGAGGGGGCTTGCGAAGGGGGTGTCACCCCCCTCGTGGGGACTTGGTGGGGATGAACGCGCCCTCTCTCTGACGCAGAGGGTCCGGCGCGGCCACCCCAGTGCATCCCCGGGCAGGAGCACCACGTCGCGTCCCTTGTCCCCACGCAGTTCGTCCCCACCTGTGGTGAGTGTGTCCCCCCCTCTCCAAACCCTGGAACCCCACACCCAAGCACCGTCCAGGGCTGACCTGCCTGTCCCCGTCTGTCCCCATCTGTCCCCAGTCCTGAGCCGGCTCTGGAAGCTGCTGCACGAGGTCAGGGTCAAGTTCAACATTGAGTCACATTGTCCGTGCAGGGAGGTGGCTGCTGAGCAGAGCCCGGCAGAGCCCCCGGGGAGCAGCCAGGTACGGGGGGGGCTGTGGGTTGGGGGGGAAGGGAGTGCAGGTGCACCCCAACCCTTTCAAAAGGGTGTCTAGGGGTGGGGACCAGCCCTGGGGACAGGGGACGTGCGTCCCCTCCAGATGCACGAGGTGTTTCAGGAGCTGCCGGGAGCCGCGGTGCCCACCCTCCCCAACAGCAGCGATGGCCAAACCGACACCTCCCGCCCCATCAAGGAAGGTAGGGCTGGTTGTGCCCCCCCCGCCGTGGGCACAGCCCCGCTCCGGGGGGTGCTGGGATGCTACGGGGCATCCCTCCGGGGAGCAAGATTTGGAGGACACGGGCAGCCCTGACCCCCTTTCTCCCCCAAGCAGAGAGCCCTGAGCGGGGGTCACCACCCCCGGGGCAGCCCCCGCCGCGGGTGGCCGTGCAGCCTGGCACCCTCTGCGACCTCCTGGCCTCCACCGCCGTCAAGCTGTGCCTGGGGCAGGATGGGGTGCGCATGGCTTTCGCCCCCGTCTCGCCCGCCTTGCCCAACGTGAGTCCTGGGGCTGGCAGGGACCCCCCCCCCGAAACTCTTCAGCAGTCCTGGGGGGGACAAGGTGGGCTGATGGGGTTTGCATCGCTCCGCCCAGGACAACCGCCTGACCAGCATCCTAGACAGCATCATCGCCCGCGTGGTGGAGAGGAAGATCCAGGAGAGGCAGGAGGGGGGCGAGCTGAGCCCCCCCAGCCCCAAAAGCTCCCCCTGCACCCTGGCACCCAGCGGGCTGCTCTGGCTGCACGACCCCGGCCACAGCAGCAACTACCAACTGTTCCAGGAGCACTGGCGGCGGGGCCAGGTGAACCCCCACCCCGGGGACCCCCCAGCCCCCTGGTGACACTGCGGACCCCCCAGCCCTGCTGAGCCCCGGCTGCCCCGGCAGCCCGTCCTTGTTTCAGGGCTGCAGAAGAGGCTGGAGCGGGGGCTGTGGGGGCCGGAGTCGTTTCGCCCGGTGCGGGGCGAGCAGGCGGTGGACGTGGTGAACCTGCGGGCACCGGGCAGCCGCCTCCGCGTGAGCAGCCGGGAGTTTTGGGATGGCTTTGCCACCAGCGCGGGTAAGCGGGACATGAATCCGTGGGGTCTCAAGTGTGATTTTGGGGTGTAGAGGGGGGGTGAGCCAGCCTGTGCATCCCCCTGCTCCCCGGGAGGTGATGGTGGCACAACACCCATGTGCGATGATGCTCCATCCTGCAGCATCCCTGGAGCTGGATGGTGGGGACCTGCTGAAGCTGGAGAGTGGCTTTGGGGACATGGAGCTGTGCCGGTAGGTGACAGCAGAGGCTTTGCTGGGGTGGGTGATGCAGGACACATCCCGCTGCGGGATGCAGGGCTGGGGACAGCGGGGGCGGCTCTGCTGTCCCGGTGTCACACATATTCGTGTCCCAGCGCTGCCAACCTGCGTGCCAGCCTCCCACTGCCTGAGTACTGCGGGGCCACCGGCCGCCTCAACCTGGCCACCTACCTGCGGGGCCAGCGGGGCCGGCACTGGCTGCGCCCACGGGTCTGCGCAGCTTATGGTGAGTGTCACAAGCAGTGCCTGGGGTGTGTGTTGGGGGGTGAGCTGGGCGCCCCCCAGCCGTGATGATGCTCACCCACCGCCCAGGTGTGCGTCCCCGGGACCGAAATATTGGGACCAAAAACCTGACGGTGGAGCCAACCGACACCATCAGCATCCTGGTGCACGCCGCAGCGGGGCCGCCGGAGGGTAAGGTGGGAGCACGGTGGGGGTCCCCCCACCCCAAACCCCCCCTGAGCACCCCTCTGCCCCCCAGCCCTGCTCCGGGAAGGCGATGCGGACGGTGTGGACGCGCAGCTGCAGGAGCGGCTCTGGGACGCTGGCAGCCGCCCCGGCGCCCTGTGGCACATCTTCCGTGCCGAGGATGCCACCCGCATCCACGATTTCTTGCAGAAGGTGGGTGCCATCACCCCCTGGAGCAGCCCTAGTCCCCCCCACCCCCGGCTCTGCTCACCCCCACCTCCCCGCAGGACCAAGGGCAGGAGGGGGCAGGCACGGCAGAGCCCCCCAGCCACTACCTGGACCTGTCGCTGCGGAGGCGGCTGCAAGAGGAGTGCGGGGTGAGCGGCTGGACCCTCCTGCAGTTCATGGGGGACGCGGTGCTGGTCCCCGCCGGGGCTCCCCACCAGGTAAGCAGCTCTACTTGGGGTGCAGTTGTGCCAAAGCCCCCTGGGGAAACTGAGGCACAGCTGATGCCACCATGTACGAACAGGTGCAAACCCTCACCAGCACCATCAGCGTGGAGCAGCGGTTCCTCTCGCCAGAGAGCGCCATCTGCCTCCGGGACCACAGCATCCATCCCTTTGGGGCCGCACACCAGCTCCGTGCCCAGGTGAGTGGGTGGTCTGGGGGTTGCGTGGGGGGTTCCCGATGTGGGATGCGCGGTGCTGACCCCCCCTTTGCACCCTTACAGCTGGACGGCATGATCTTCTGCGCTGTGCAGGAGGCGGTGGGAGTCCTGCGGGGCTGCAAGTGAGACACGCGGGGAGGATGCTCAAGCCAAGCTTGGCCATGGCCAAGTTCACAGCCAAGACACCACAGGGAGCTGGGGCTGCGTGCCTCTCGCGTGATGCTTTGCTCCTTGAGCACCCGGGGAATAAAGTGTCTGCAGCGAGCCGGGGCCACCGGCAGCACCAGGACCTGTGTCAGGGTCTCCATCCTATACGGTGTTTGTCCCTTCATCCCCATCTGTGGTCAGGGTTGTCCCGGGTTGGGGGGATGAGACGGGAAACATCGGGACATCACAGCTCATCGCTGCCTGGAGCTTTGGGGACCTCGGGTGCAGCTCTGTCCTGCTCTGTTGGGGGACAGCAGCTGGCACAAAAGACGGTCCCAAGGATGGGGATGGGGAATTGCTCTGCCCTAAGGGTAATGGGGGGAAAATGGGCTGTTCCCCCTTCACAGCGCCCCACGCACTGTGCAACCCTGCGCTGCACAGAGCCCCGTGTGCTGCAGGAGAGGCACCGGGGGCCGCGCACCGCGCAATCAGCACCGCGCAATCAGCACCGCGCAATCAGCACCGCGCAATCAGCACCGCGCAATTAGCACCATCCCCTCCCGCGCGCGCCACGCCCTCCGCATCACGCGCCCTCTCCGGCCCCTTTAAAATCAAGCCCCGCCCCGCAGCCCTGCGGGGGCGTGGCGTCACGGCTAGCCAATGGAAAGCGAGCTGGCCTGGCGCGGCGACCAATAAAGCGGCGAGCGGGATGGGCGGGGCCGCACGGCGGAGCGCCGGGACGCGGTGAGTCTTTCAGCGCATGCGCGCTGGGTCGGGGGGGCTGCAGGGTCCCTGCGCCCCCCTCCCTGCACCCCGAGCTCCCCTCCTGCACCCCCGGACCTTCCCCTGCTGCACGCCCCCGCCTTTCCCGTGTTGCACCGTGCAGCCCCCGAACCGTTCCCCATTGCAACCTGCAACCCCGCGGACCCTTCTGTTGCACCCCAAACCCTGCGCCGCTGCACCCCGCAGCCTCCCCGAACCCTTCCCCTATTGCACTCAAATTCTGACCCGTTGCACTCTCCAGCCCCCCAAACCCTCCACTTATTGCACCCCAACCCCTGCTCTGTTGCACCCCGCAGCCCTTTAAACCTGTTTCCTATTGCACTCCAAACCTTTCCCCATTGCACCCTGCAGCACCCCAAACCCTGCTTCGTTGCACCCTTGCAGCCCCCTAAATCCTTCTACTATTGCACCCGCAAACCCTCGCTCTAGTGCACCGCTCCTGCGAGCCCTTCGCTGCTGCTGCGCCTCTCGGTGCCCCCCCCAGCCCCCCATTTGCACCCCACGGCATTACCCCCCCTCTTGCACCCTGCAGCCCAGCTCGCCCCCCTGCACCCCACAGCCCCCCGCGCCTTTCCCCCTATGCGCCCCATACTCCGACCAGCCCTTCCCCTATAGCGCCCTGCAGTCCAGCACCCCCTGGCCCCCCCAGCCTGCCGATTCCTGCCCTTGGGCCAGCCCCCCCTGCACCCCACAGCCCAGCGACTCCTTCTCCTACCCCACCCCGGGCATCCCCCAGTCCAGCCGCCCATTCCCCCCCAGTATCCCCCAATCCAGCCGCCCCTTTCCCCCCAGTATCCCCCAGTCCAGCCGCCCCTTTCCCCCCTCCCTCCTCCAGTCCAGCAAACCCTTCACGTATTTCAGCTTCCCGTGCGTCGTGCAGTCCAGCCAGCCCTTCCCCTACCGCAGCCCCCCCCGCATCCCCAAATCTAGCGACCTCTTCCCCTACAGCCCCCTCTACACCCTGCAGTCCAGCCGCCCCTTCCCCTATTGTGCCCCCCCATGCCTCCCCCAGTCCAGCAAGCCCTTCCACTACCGCAGCCCCCCCCGCCTCCCCAAGCCTAGCGACCCCTTCCAGTATTATTTCCCTTCCTACGCGCTGCAGTCCAGCCAGCCCTTCCCCTCCTGCGCCCCCCTGGCTGTCCCCCAGTCCAGCAGACCCTTCCCCTATTGCACCCCCCCCTGCATCGCCAAGGCCACCGAGCTCTTCCCTTGCTACGTGCCCCCCCAGCCCAGCAGGTCCTTCCCCTCTTACACGCCCCTCCATGTCCCCCAGTCCAGCAAGCCCGTCCCCCCCAGCATCCCGCAGCTGCTGGGAGACCCCTTCCCGCATTGCACCCCCCCCTGCACCCCGCAAACGCCTGACCCCCTCCCTCACCGCCTTCTCCAGCCCAGCCAGCGCCGGGGCTCGCTGTCCCCCCGCTTGCATGTCTGGGGGGTGCCCTCCCCCCCACAAAACCCTGCGACCCCCTGAGTGAATGCTTGAGGGTCCTGCCACCCCACTCATCTCCCCGTCCAGCCTGCGCGACCCCCATGGGGGATGCTCCGGCGGCGGAGCTGGATGCGGTGCTGGGGGGCGATGCTTGGGACGTGGGGGTGAGTTTGGAGGGTTCCCCCCCCTCCGCCGGCCCCATCTGCCTGGGGAGGAACGTTTGCTACGTCGTCCTGGCCGTGCTCTTCAACCAGGAGGTGAGGCACCCCCCCAGCCCTACGGGACCCCCACCCCGGTGCCACCCGGTACCCACCTGTCCCCTCTGTGTCCCCGCAGGACGCGGTGCTGCTGGTGCAGGAGGCGAAACCCGAGTGCCGCGGGACGTGGTACCTGCCGGCGGGGAGGATGGAGCCCGGTGAGAGCATCGTGGCCGCCATGCGGAGGGAGGTGAAGGAGGAGACGGGGCTGGAGTGCGAAGCCGTCACATTGCTGGCGCTGGAGGAGAGGGGACCGGCCTGGATCCGCTTCGCCTTCCTTGCGCGTCCCACCGGTGCGTCTGTGCCTTTGGGTGCTCCGAGGGGCTGCGGGATGTGGTTTACCTGGAGCATCCCCTGCCAGCCCCGTGCTGGGGCATTGGTGTCCCCTGCCACCCCCGTGACTGGTCACTGATGTCCCCTGCCAGCCCCACAATGGGCTTTGGCATCCCCTGCCACCTTTGTCCCATGGCATTGACATGCCTTGCAAGCCTTGTGCTAGGACATCAGCATCCCCTGCCACCCCCACGATGGACATCAGTGTCCCCTGCCAGCACTAGTACGGGCATCCCACCACAAGCCCTGTGCTGGGGTCTCATTGTCCCCTGTTGTCGCCACGCTGGGGTCTCAGTGCTCTCACCACCCCATGACCAGGCTCCAGCACCCTCTGCCATCCCACTGTCCCTTGTCCCCCCCACACCAGGGCATCACTGTCCCCTGCCACCTCTCTGCCCGCAGGTGGGACCCTGAAGACCCTGGAGGAGGCTGACGCTGAGTCCCTACAAGCCACATGGTGGCCCGGGGACCCCCGTGCGCTGCCCCTGCGAGCCCCTGACATCCTGCCCTTGCTGGACCTGGCCGCCCGCTACCGCCGCAGCCCCCCGCACCCCCCCACGCTGCCGCGGGACCTGCCCTGCGCCACGCTCTGCTTGCGGCTCCTGGTGGCCTTCACCAACCACACCGGGGACGTTTGGGTGCTGCTGGCCACGGCCGGGACTCCCCACCTGCCCGTGGTGGCTTGTGGCACGTCCCCATCCAAGCTGCGGGGGGGTCTGCGCCAGCCTGTGCTGCAGCTGCTGGGGGGCTGCCTGCCCCTGGATTCCTCCCCGGGACCCCTGGGGCTGCTGGGGCTGCAGCACCAGGCTGGGGGTCCTGGGGGGGCTGATGGGATTTGCTTCAATGTTGTGCTGAGCATCCCATCCAGCAGCCCCGGGGGTGCCCCCCCCGGGCCCCGGGACCCCGCTTTTCGCTGGTGGCAGGTGGAGGAGGGGAGCAGGAGGGGACGGATCCTGCAGCGGCTCCGTGCTGCGGCCACCGTGCCCATCCGCAGCTAGTGCCCGGGTTTTGGGCACGGGGGGACCGATGGGGACACGTGGCCGGGGGTCCTGCTTGCTTTGCCAAAGGTGAGACCCCTGGGATGTATTGCCTGTTGCTGGAGGCATGTTTTGGG
This sequence comes from Streptopelia decaocto, assembly GCF_964273445.1. NCBI lineage: Eukaryota > Metazoa > Chordata > Aves > Columbiformes > Columbidae > Streptopelia > Streptopelia decaocto. Next base: position 3,607,673 of record NC_138680.1, read on the forward strand.
ATAGGGAAGGCTGAGAGCCACCCAGAGCAGAAATAAACCTGGTTGCTGCATCTTGCATCCACATGGCTGTGGTTGAAGTGGGGGGGTCTGTTTGAGAAAGGGGACAGGCACAGTATCAATGGCACAGCTGAGCTCACAGCTTTATTGTACCAGAGTCCCGTCACCCAGGGGATGCAGTGCCTGGCTGGGGGGCACCATCCCTGCCAGGCAGGAGCCACAAACACACACAAATGCACCCCCCCGTGCTGGAGAACCGGGGAGATGATTAAGTTATTGCAGCCTAGAGGGGGGCAGAACACAGCACCGCGCCTGTGCCGCCCATTATTGCCAAAAAACCCCCGTTTGAGGTCAGTGGGGGCTCAGGGGGCAGCTCCGATATAGGGCGGGGGGGAGCAGGAACCCACCACCCAGGAGGAAACACTTTGCACCCCAAGGGGCTGCGTCCTGCCCGGGGGAGGTGGCATCACCTCCCGCTTGGTGAAGGACGCTGTGCCTCCTCTTCCTCCGTGCCAGCGTCCTTCCCAGGCTGCCGCCGCCGTGCCCGGCTCTTGGGGACATTCTGGTCCCAGCAGGGCCACCTGGTCACCGCAGCCCAGCCAAAGAGCGGGTGCAGATCAGGGGGGCCCCTCCGGCGGTCCCTTGACCAAGGCGATAGCAGCCAGCTCCTTGCAGAACTCCTCCAGCACCACCACCCCTTTGAAGAGCATCGTGTGGTCCATCCTGGGGGGACATAAGCAATGGGAGGGGGGGCTCTGTGGGGTACACCCCCCCATCCTGTGCCCCCCCAGCACTTACTGCTCCCCGGGTACCAGCCCCAGGAGCTGCCGGCGCACCAGGAGCAGCTTCGCCCTGAACTGGGGCACCCGCTGCAGCCGCTGCATCAGGTCCCCCATCACCTGCATGGGGGGGGAAAAGTCAGGCCCCATTTCGGGGAGGGTGTCCCCGTCCCCCCCGCACCCAGCAGGTGACATTACCCTGACGAGGACGGAGAAGAGTGAGCGGCAGCTGGGGGCCAGGTTGAGGTAGGGGTCCAGCAGGTACTCGTGGAGGTGGGGATGGGGCAGCGCGGCCAGGCGGGACAGCACCGATGTCACCTGCAGGTTCAGGCTGTAGGGCTGGGGGAAGGGGGGGGGAATGTTCCATTGGTGGGTCCAGGCAGCGCTTTGGGGGTAAAAGCCCCCCCAGCCACACCAAGGGGCAGTCGGGACCCCAGGTACATCTCGCCTGGCCTCCCCCTACCTGGTCGAGGATCCGGGTCATCCGGTCAAACAGCACCTTGAGGAAGTGTCCCTCGTAAAATGTCACCTCGGGGTGGCAGGTGTCGAGGGGCCGGGGGGACAGCGGCCACCCCCACGGGGCCGCGCTGGCACGGCACGCCTGGACCTGCCGGGGGTGACAGTGGGTGACAGCCAGAGTCAGGGCTGGTGCCACCGGGGATGGGGACCCCCCCGCAAGCCACTCACCATGCCCAGGGCGTCGTGCACGTACGTGTCGTAGCCGCCTTCCTCCATGCACGAGGACGTCTTGGCCTCCTCGGGGACCAGGCAGAGGAAGCTGGAGGAGAGGGGAAGAGGGATGGGAAAGAGAGATGGGGAAATGGGATGGGAAAGAGCGATGGGGAAGCAGGATGGAGAAGAGGGATGGGGAAGAGAGATGATGGGGAAGAGAGAGAGAGAGAGAGATGATGGGGAAGAGAGAGAGAGAGAGAGAGATGATGGGGAAGAGAGAGAGAGAGATGATGGGGAAGAGAGAGAGAGAGAGATGATGGGGAAGAGAGAGAGAGAGATGATGGGGAAGAGAGATGGGGAAACAGAATGGGAAGACGAATGGGGAAGCAGGATGGGAAGAGGGATGAGGAAGGGGAATGGGAAGAGGGATGGGGAAGCGGAATGGGAAGAGGGATGGGGAAGCGGAATGGGAAGAGGGATGGGGAAGCGGAATGGGGAAACAATGGGAAGAGGAACAGGATTTGGAAAGGGGAGGTGGGATGGGAAGCAGGATGAGGAAGCAGTATGCAGAAGTGGGATGCAAATCCCTACCTGCTGACCACCTCGCTCACATGCCCCTTCCCCGACGGGGACTTTTTCACCATCCCGAATCCAGCATCTGGGAACCCATCGGTGAAATACGGATCCTCCTCCAGGTCCCTGTGGGGCCAGTGCATTAGCCGGGAGTGCACCGGGGGGGTGGGCACCCCTCACCCTGCCCTGGAAGCCCCAGCGCTCACAGCCCATCCTCATCGGGGTCTGCGTCGGGGGGTCCGCGCTCCTCGGGCGCGGGGGGGCCGCGCTGCAGGTAGCCCCTGGTCTCCAGGTTCCTGAGCGCCAGGCTGCATGCCACGTGCTCGTGGGGCTTCTGCAGGAGCTCCTCGAAGAGCCGCAGGCTGGCCAGGCTGATCTGCCAAAGCACGGCAAGGTGGGGGGGTGAGACCACCACTGTCCCCCCCGCATCGCCCCTCTGTGTGTGTGTGGCCACCCCCCCAAAAACAGGGCTCACCTCATCGGAGAGGTGGTTGCAGCGGTCAATGAGCTGGGTGCGCAGAGGGTGGGGGGTGTCGCCTGGGGTTTCGGGGTGCCGGTCCGGCCCCAGGAGGAAGAGGACGAGGCGATGAAGCAGCGGGGGAGCGTGGATCTGCCGCACCGTGCCCGTCAGCATGGCCGTGGCGCTGAGGACGGTGAGCTCGGACCTGACGGGGACGAGGAGGGGATGCTGCTGTCCTGAGACGGCATCACAGCATCTCACAGCGGGGAAAAAGGAGAACAGGAGGCTGGGGGGGGACCTGGAGGGGGGGTCATCTCCCAAGGAACAAGCAACAGGATGAGGGGAAACAGCCCCAAGTTGTGCCAGGGGAGGTTGAGGTTGGAAATTTGTGATAATTTATTCCCAAAAGTGCTGTGGGGCCTTGGAACAGGCTGCCCAGGGCAGTGCTGGAGTCACCATCCCTGCAGGGTTGGACAGACAGACATGAGGTTCTCAGGACATGGGGCAGTGCCAGGGGTGGGGGACGCTTGGACTCGATCTTGAGGGGTTTTTCCAACGAAAATGATTCTATATGATTCTATTCCATGAAAAAGGAGCTGCAGGCAAGGGGAACCCCGCAGTCCCAGCCCCAAGGGGCTCCTAGAGAGAGAAGCGCTCCCCATCTCCTCTCTGGCACCTGGGACACTCACATCTGCAGGAGCCGCGGCTGCAGGACGCCCTGGAAAAACTTCTCATCCACGGCCTCGGCGATGGCATCTGCCACGACCTGTGGGTGACAGCAGAAGCTGAGCCGTGCGGCGCGTTTGTGGCCACCCTGCTCTGCACGGCGCTGGGTGCTCCTTACCGGGTGGGCGCCCGTCACCAGCTCATCGAGGTAATCCAGCCAGCCGAAAAAAGCATCCAGGCTCTCCTTCCCTGGGAAAACCCCATCGCTGGCGCTGTCACCCTGCGACCTAAGCAGGGTGGAGGATGCGGGGCTGTGACAAACCCTCGGCGGCGCTTGGGGACCACCTTGCGTGTTGCCACCTCACCTCCAGCTCGCCCTGCCCGTGGCGAGGACGTCGGCGGGGTCGGTGCCGGGGGGCACGGCGCTGTAGAGGTCGCAGAGGTGCTCGGTGAGCAGCGGGCACAGGGCGCTGCTCCGCACCAGGCGGGCAGCAGCCGCCTCCTGGGCGAGCCCCACGAGCAACAGCAGGTTCTCCCGAGCCTTCAGCGCGACCCTGCTCTTCTGCGAGGAGGAGGAGGAGGAGACGAGTGGTGTCACGCACCCGGCGCTGCCCTCCGCCCCCTCCTTGTCAGCCCTCGCCCCCATACCTGGCTCTTGCACAGCCCCAGCAGGGAGGTGACGAGGTTGCTGTCCCTCCGTGGCGGGGAGGGCTCGGCTGGGGGGGACCCGGTGGTGGTACCCACGGGATGCTCTGCACACTCTTCCACAGGGCTGGCCGGCAGCTCCGGGGCTCTCCTCCCGTTCAGGATGCTCTTGCCCTGGAGAGGAAGAGGAGCAGCAAAGCATCGTAGAATCATAGAATTTTGGGGGTTGGAAAGGACATTTTTAGGTAATTTAGTCTTTTCCCCCTGCCATAAGCAGGGACATCTTCACCAGCTCAGGTTGCTCAGACCCCGTCCAGCCTGGCCTGGGATGTCTCCAGGGATGGTCCATCCACCACCTCTCTGGCCAACTTGGGCCGGGCTCTCACCACCCTCAGGGGCAACAATTTCTTCTATTTGACCTAAATCTCCCCTCCTTTAGTTTAAAACCATCATCCCTTGTCCTATTGCAACAGGTCAGTCCCCAAACAAGCATCTGAGCCACCACCTTCCTCCCACTCGCCCCGCGGAGCTTTGCAGTGGGGCTGGAGCTGCAAAGCAGGTGAAAAAGCTCAATTAAACGAGCCAAACCCCACAAATACCCCCCCCCACATCTCCGGGAGCTGCTCACCTCCAGGATGTACGCCAGCAGGGTGGGATCCTGCTTGATCTTGGCGCAGAGGACGGCGGCGAACTGCACCTCCTCCTTCTCCGTGCCGCAGCCCAGGCGGTCGCTGCTGAGCTGGAGCAGCTTCTGGCGGGGCAGGGAGCGGGATGCCGGGCTGGGGGCTGCTCCGCAGGCTCGGGGAGGGATGCAGCCAACCCCAACGTGTGGCATCGCCAGCCGGGACCCCCCGAGCCCACCCCGAGCTCACCTGCACCGGGCGGTGCACGTTGAGGTAGTGCAGGAGCGGGTGCTGCACCTGGCCCAGCACCCGGGTGAAGAAGAGGAGGACCTGCTGCCTCATCCCGGGGGGATACTGTGAAAGAGATGGGGAGAGGCATCAGCGAGAGCCCAGTTACCTGTTCGGGTACCTAATTACACTGTAATTGCCCCAAATTGCTTGCCAGGTCACCCAGCAGTCATGGTTTTGCTCCCCCAAAATGATGCAAAAGGGCCCATAGACCCCCCAGGACCTCCCACCTGCCCTGGGCTCCTCTCCCCTTAGCAATTAGCGACTGAATTCTCAAAGTTGAGCTCTCTTGCAGAGAATAAAACCAGGGGGATTAATCCCCCTTTCCCACTGCTACAGCGCTAGAGATGGGGAGTTAAAGCCCAGCATCCCAAAAACCCAAATCCTCAGCGCCACAGAAGGGCCAGCACCTGCTTCTGAAGCCAATTCTATGCTAGCATTTATTTATGTCTTAATATAAGGCTATTTATAGGGATCCTCATTATAATTAGCAACAAAGTAACAGCTGAGCCATTATATTTGGGCAATATTTACTTTAAGAGGGAGCTGTCTAAAAACACCTCGTCCTGCAAACCCCAGCAGCAACGCACCAGCTGTGCTGGTGTGAAAGATACACACGCAGGGATGTGATGGGGGACAAGGGACATTTGCAGGAACAGCAGAAAGGATCCCCATAGGGATCTTAAACTAAGCAGGCCAGCCCCCCCCCAAAAAAAACAAGCACCCCAACCAGCTCACGTTCTACGAACTCTCATTGCCCAGCTAGAAGAGCTTTGAAATTAAAATTACAGAGCAACAGCAGGCAAAGCAGCTGGAAAAGGCTGCGGGTGCTGTAGCAAAGGGGGTCGCCCCCCAAAAAGTGGGTTTCTTTATGATTTGACACCCACCTCTGCCTTGCCCAGGGTGCTGAGGGTCTCCAGGACCTTGTGCTGCAGCAGGTACTCCAGGCACGGACCAGCCTCCCCGGCCGGGCGCTGCTTCTCCTCATGCACCAGGATGTCCAGCATCTGCTTGAGGCGCCAGGGGATGTCCGTCTGTCTGGCGGGGACGCTCTCGTCTGCGGACACAAGAATCAGGGGCTGTGGCGTGACCCCCACCACGAGGGGAGCGCAGGGGTGAATTGGGGTGCTCACCAGCGGCACCCCGAGCCGTGCTGGCCCGGAATGCAGCTCCCATGCTGTCGGCGGGGACGACGCTAGATGGCAATGTGATGGGGAGTCCCAGCAGCACTCGAGGCTGCTCCTTCCGCCCGTGGCCTAGCGAGCTGCCCGCTGTGCCCCCAGCCGGACCAGGGGGCTGGGGGACCCACCACCACAGCCCAGGGGGGGAATGGGCAGCAGGGAGCAAGGGGGAAGGACCGAGATGCTGCCAGGACAAGGCTGAAGTTCTGCAGACCTTGCTTTTAGTGCTCCCCGACGGGGACGTGCCCCGACCTGCCATCGCTCCCAGGAAAACACGCACCCACCCAAACCCCGCGCTGACCCCGTTGGTGTGCGGGGGGGTCGGGGCCAGGCAGGGCCAAGTGTTTGGCTGGTTAAGTCCTCCTGGGGTATGGGAATGCACGTTCCACACCAAAACCCCGCATGCCAGCTCAACCACAGTGCATTAGGGTCGGTGTGGTGCTTTACTACTGCACGGGGTCCATTCCCGGGGCATGGGGACCCCCATCCTGGGCGCAGGGTCCTGTTTCAGCGCATAGACACCCCTACCATGGGCACAGGGACCTTATTTCTAGGCCATGGGATGCTATCTTAAGGCACAGGGACCCTCTCCCAGGACATGGGGACCCCATGGGGACTTCATTCCCACCCCACCCCAGGGCACAGGGACCCTCTCCCCGCACCCCACTCACCCGTAGCCTCCAAGTAGTAGCCGGTGATGCCCTTCCAGTGCTCGGTGAAGGCTTCCAGCAGGTCCACGCTGGGCTCCCGCTGCGCACACCGGGGGTCAGGGGTGCACGGAACCCCCCCCGGGTCCCACCGTGTCCCCCACCCCCGGTCCCCACTCACCGTCTCCACCGCCTGCTGCAGCAAAGCGCCCAGACGGCTCAGCATGGCTGTGCCCCGCCCTGCACCGCCCCCCCGCCCCGCACCGCCCCCCCGCCCCCCCAGTACTGGTCCCGGCCCCGGTCCCGACGGCGCTCCCGGGCCCGATCCCGCCGCGCTCCGCCCCGTTGCGGTGGCTCCGCCCGGCGCCGGGCGGGGCGGGGGGGGGGGACGGACCGCGGTTCCTCCCCCCGGCGGCTCCGCTCCGGCTCCGGGGTTGGGGGAGCTGGGTGGTCAGGAGGGGGATGGATTGGGGGGGTTGGAGGGGTATTTGGGGTGTGTAGTGGGGGGTTGCAAAGGTCCCTCAGCCCTAAAATTGCTCCGAGGGGGAGCACGGGGTGGGGGAACAGACCCCTTGCAATAACTCCCCATCCATACATCACACTGAGATGGGGACAGACCGCCCCAGTTCACCTCTCCAGCGGCACAACCCCATAGAAGCCAAGTTTTACAGTGTATTTTTGTTGTTGTTTTAAATCCTTAACAAACCCAAAGTTTCTACAATTAAAACCAAGCCAAGACAAACACAGCTGCCCGAAAACAGCCCAGGGCCCAGCCCGTGTCCTGCCGACTCCAGGGAAGGTGCAATTAGATGCTCCAAGCAGCCCCCCCACTCTGTGTGTCCCCCCCAGTTGCTCTTCCAGGGTCCGTCTGCACCCACCCCTGCAAATGGGTGTCCCCGGGGGGGGCTGGGGTGCTGCTGTCGCAGCGTTTTGACTGGGGACAGAGCTGGCGGCTTGCAAGGTTGGAACTGGGCAATCTGTGCCCCAAAATCAAGTTGCTGGGACAGACAAGAAGGCAGCGAGTCCATGAGAAGCTCGTCGCCCCCCAGCCCTCATGCCAGAGAAACCAGGAATCCACAGGCGGAGAGTTTATATGTATTTTAATATAGATATAGATATAAAAAATAGATGTGTGTAGTTGTAGCATCGATACTGATGGTTAAAAAACCCAGATAGCAGGCTGGTCCTGCACGATCCACGTGCAGCCCGTCCTGCTGAGAGATGCCCGGTCCGACACGGGGATGCCGTAGCTCTGGTCACATTGCAGCCTTCATCTCCCACTCCTGGAGAGGGGCCGAGATGGTTGGTCACCCCCCGCCGTGTCCCAGTGGTACCCGAATCACCCTCACCCCGCGCAGCTCCCACCTTTCTCTTCTGCAGCACGCTGCCCTTCTCCACGATGGCCGGGGATGGAGTTGGCTTCAGGGCGCTCTTGGCCGACATGGTGCGCTTCAGCAGCGGCGTGAGGAACGAACCCTGCCAGAAAACCGGAGCGGAAAGAGGGGGATGCTTGCCTGCCCAAACCCTTCACGCTCCCTCCAGCCCGTCCCCGGTGTCCCCCTCACCTCGGAGCCAGCCGAGCTGGCGGTGGCAGCGATGTGGCCCTTCAGGGACTTGCCGATGGCCAGCAGGTTCATCTCGGAGCCGGCTTTCAGCCTGCCCTTCACGCGGCAGGCCCTCTCCAGCTGCCCCACCTTCTCCTCCAGCTTGGGGAAAGCTCTCTTCCCTGCAAGGACAGTGGGGACACTGCAGGTACCCCCCAACCCCGCTGGTTGCTCAGCAAAGAGCCAGGCAGCCCCCAGCACAGAGGCAGAGCCCCTCTACGGTCCTACCGATGAGGATATCCAGCCCATCCCGAGTCCCCTTCCTCTCGGGCAGCGTCAGGGTGCGTTGGGACCGGGAGAGATCCCTGCCCCAGATTGCTGCCGCTGATGCTGGGGAGGAAGAGCAGAGGAAGGATGCTCGGGCGGAACAGCAGCGGAATCACGGCACAACACCGTGGTCACGGCCACTGCAAACTCCATCCCAGCACGTGGGGCACCCAGCCCCTGCTCACCTGCCTGCGCGGGCAGGGCGCTGCTGCCGGCACCCGTGGGCACCGCCGACACGGGTCTCTTGCGCTGCCCGTGCGCTGCTCGGTCCAAGCTCTGCTGCTGCAGAGGGAAGCCCAGAAGAAGCCCGTGGGCAAATGGATGGTGGGAGCCCATCCTCCTCACCCTGGGGGTTGTGTGGGGTGGGAAAGATGCATCAGCAGTGCTTACCAGCTGCTGCAGCCGCTCCACGTTGGAGTAGAGATGCTTGGGGGCTTCGGCTGGCGGGAGCTGCCTGAACGGGTCGTCCATGTAGGCATTGGGGGCCGGGACACGGCGCAGCAGCAGCCCCCTGCGAGCAGGAGGGGTCTCATTCCTGCCCGCAGCCCTGCGGCGAAGCGGGAGGGATGGAGCTGGCCATGTCCTGGCCAGCATCTCCTTACCCTGCAGTGGCGCAGCTGCTGGCATCGCCCAGCTTGGGGCTGTCAGTGCAGGGGCTGTCACTGGCCGGCTCCTCTCCTCCCCTGGCCCGCAGGGTCTTCAGCCAGGCTTCCCTCTCCTCATCCGAACGGGTCTGGTGTGGGGCAGGGGGTCCGGGCTCAGCAGGTCCCCCTTTGGCGAGGGATGTGGGGGTGCCACGGGGGTTGCTCACCTGCAGCAGGGCCAGCTCCCGGCCCCGCTGGGCGATGCGGATGCGGAGGTGCTGGGGGGAGCCCGCGGCCGCCCCCGGGTGGACCTGGCAGCCGTCCAGGCGCAGGGCGCAGACGGGGCGCTGGGCAGCGCCGGGCTCGGGGAACATGCGCAGGGCTCCCTGCCGCACCGCGCACCACAGCCGCTGCCAGCGGCCCCGCAGCCGCACCGCCAGGAACCCTGCGGGGACACCCCGTCGGGGACACCCCGTCAGGGACACGGGGTGCACGGACACCCCCTCGCCCGGTCCCCAACGCACCGCACCTCCTTTAGCATCCTCGCTGGGCCGGGGGCTGCGGGCAGCGCTCTGCTGTGAGCAATCCTCCTCCTCCTCCTTGCAAAGCTGGGACCTGGCAGCCTGAGAATGGAGATCCAGAGAGACCCATCCTCCCCAGGCTTTAAGCCCCCCGCACGCTGACCCCCACCCCAAGGTGATCATAAAATCATCTTGGTTGGAAGAGACCCTCAAGATCATTGAGCCCAACCGTTAACCTTGTGCAATCCACCCCATCATCACCCAAGGGGCAGAATGGGGAATGGGGATGGACTCTTGACACCCCCAGCAGCTCCTTTCCCATGCACCTGGGTGTCCTGGGCGGGGGGGGGACAAGTGGCTCACCCTGCTGAGCCTCGTGGAGGGTGACTCTGGGACACCGATGGCTGCCAGCCCGCTCGGGGCATTGCTGCTCACCTCTTCAATCACCTGCAGACAGACGGGAGAGCTGCAGCTCCTGCTCCCCCACCAAACGGGGCTCCAGGCACCCCCAGGATGGGAGAGGAGCTGGGGACAGATGGCAACGTCCCCAGCCACCTTGGGAGCACCCCAGCACGGCTGTGCCCCCACTTTTCCTGCCCACGCAGAGCTCTGCCAGGCTGCAACACCTCCAAACCTTCCTCCAGTCCTCAGCCTGCTGCCGGCTCTGGAAGCCGATGACCAGCATCTCGCCCGCCGTCCCTGTCACCTTCAGGGCGTGTGGCATCTTCTTGCCGCGCTTGGCTTTGTAGGCGACGCGGCAGCCGCGCAGGTCCAGCTCCAGCACGGGCTGGGGGTCAGCAGCACACCTGAAGCCCTGCGGAGACACGGGGGGGTCAGCAGAGCTTGGGGACCCTTCTCCCCCCTCCATCCCTCCTTCTCCAGCCTCTCACCAGCAGCACATGCTCCCGGACAATGAAAAGCTGCTTCGCCCACCGCCCCAGCCAGCGCTTCCTCCAGAGGAACCCGCAGAGCTGCGCCTCGGGGGGGCCGGGGGGCTCGGCGTCTGGTGGTCGCCGCAGGTAGTGGGCACGGTCGGTCACACCATCCTCATCCTCCTCGTAAGACTCGTAGTGGCTGCTGTCGGTGTCGGTGCCGCCTGAGAGCCGGGACGGTGTCACGGTGATGGGGGGACGGGGGTGCTGCGGGGGGGGCACGGTGGGGTGCTGCTCACCGGAGCCGGTGCATCTGCTGGAACTGAGGGGTTCGGCATCTTCATAGGAGTTGTCGGCTGGTGGGGGGGGTGGGACACGCAGCACCTTGCTCTGGGGAGGAAAGGGGTGCTCTGAAAGTGCTGCCCCCGGGGTGAACCTCATGGGGTCCCCCAGAGCTGGGGGGCTCTACCTGGAGCTGGCAGCAGCACAGGGACCTCCCAGCCCAGCCAGATCCCTTTACAAGCAAGGCTGCAGCGCAGGGTTGACCACAGGGTCCCCTTCTCCTGTTCCATCCCCTGCCCGAGCCCCCAGCACCCCCCATCCATCCGCTGCCCCCTTACCCCTCCGTGCAGGCTCAGGGTGCTGGCTGGGTGGCACTCGCAGGCTCTCCCTCCCGCTGCATCCCCCGTCCTGGTTCCTGGGGAGGAAAGCAGGATGGGTCGCAATGTGTGGGGTCAGCAAGGAGCCGGGCACCCCCGGCCATGCAGGACGAGACGGGGTGTGGATCAGAGCAAGACTCACCTGGGCTGGCCCGGCCCTGCGGGGTCCCCGGGGAGGGCGAGAGGCAGCGCATGATCATGTACTCTGCATCCTCTGCTGCGGGGGGAGCGCCTGGTCACAGCCCCGCACCGACCAGGGACCACCCTGTCCCCCCACCGCGGACCCGCACTCACACGAGGGGCTCTGCAGCCGCGACAGGAGATCGGCCACTGACTTCTTCTTGGCCCGAGCCGCAGCGCTGAGGCTCTCCCGGTCCAGGATGAGCAGGAAGGACCGCAGGTCCGACAGCAGCTTGTCCAGGTCTGCAGGGGACAGGGATGTGCCACCGCACCCTGCCAGGGATGCCCGTCCCCTGCCACGCTGGGCAGGGCTGGGGGGCTCTCCGATGCTGAGCAGACGTGGGGGTTACGTGCCCCGTGCCCCTACTCCGGGCACCTGCCCCAGCTCCGCACAATCCGGCTATTGATGGGCTTGGGGTGCTGGGGGAGGATGAGGAGGGGGGATGGGCACCGCTGAAGGCCCCTCTGTGTGCACTCACAGAGCGGGTTTGTTCCCGGTTGGGCGAGGGGATGCGCTGGGCAGCCCAACTTGCTGCTCCTCCATGCTGGGGAGGAGGAGGATGAGGAGGAGGAGGAGGAGGTATAGCACATGGGAGCAGCTGGTGAAGGCTGCTCCAGGCATGAAGAAAATGCTGAGCATTCACTCGAGGGCAGACTGGGGACCCCAACCCCGCTGTGCCACAGATGGGATGGGACAAGAAGCTGCTTTGTGCCTCCTCGGTCCTGCAGTGGGATGGGACAGCATTGTCCCCATGGGGGAGACCCAGAGGGCTCCAGGCACAGAGAGAAGGTCCCATCAACTCTGGGTCTGTGCAGGTGTTCCCTGCTGTGCTGGAGGAGCAGGAGGCAGAACAGGACCACGCACACCCATCACCCTGCAGCTACAGAGCCCCCTCATCCTGGGCACCCCCGGCTGCCGCCGCAGGAGCGGGCAGATGCCCCCGGTCCCCCCGGCTCACTGCCCGCCTCCCCCCAGCTCCTTCTGCCGTGCATCTGGAAGTGGTTTGCGTCGCTCTGCTCCGGCACTCCGGGCTCCGCTCCCTGCTCCCAGCTGGGATGAAACATCACAGACCCGCTGTCGAAACCCACTGCCCCCCCCACGCCGCTCCCAGCCTCCCGCCCTCCTGCCATTTGGAAGAGGGACACCCCCAGTGGAGCCACACCGGCTGCGACGCTGCCCCGTGGCTCCCCAGGTGACCCCAGTGTCCCCATGCCCTGCATCCTGCATCGCTATGGGCTGGCGGGGGTGTAACGCACCCCCAAAACCAGCGGCAGCCCCCAGGGGAGGCGAGGGCAGGCAGAGGAAGGAGCCCACCGGTTCCACGTGTGTTATAGGGGACATGAGAGAAGCCCCTGCAGAGATGCTGGCAAGGGGGGAGCACCGTCCCCCCTCCCCGGTGTCCCTGGCTGGGGAGCACACACCCCTGCCCAAGGGGAGAGGAAACATCTGGCAGGGCAGCGAGGCTGAGCAATGCCGGAGCTGCGCCCAAACATCTGGATTTCCCTGGAAACCAGGGAAGGGAAGGGGAGACCAGCTCCCTGCGGGGGTGATGGGGGGGCTGGGGCTGACTGAAGGGACCCTTGGGCAGAGCATGAGCTTGAGGGGGGGCCACAGGGCCTGGCCCCCGTGCCTGGTGTGCCTGGCTCTTCCTCTCCCTCCCTTTCTCTCCTCCGCCCAGGCTGAATTCCTCGGCAATGACATCTCCATCCACTCGCCCCCCCCCCAGCCCTCGATGCATCCTCCCCACTGCGCTCCCCCCGGCTGGCCCCGATGCCCTCGGTGGGGCAGGGAACCGTGTTTTGGGGGTGCCCGGTTGTCTGCACCGCCCGGTGTGGAGCAGGCAGGAGCTCCCTCGCCCCTGAGGCCACACCAGCTGCCAGGGCCAAGGGAAAGGCAGCCCAGATGAAAAACAGCTGCCCCGGTCTCCAGGGCGGGAGGAAAACGCCCCCCAAACATACAGCGGTCTCCTAGCAAAGTGCCCCGCTCCCACAGGACAGCCCAGACCCATCCTCATCCTCGGGGGAGGAGGAGGAAGGAGAGGGGTGCCCAAGGGGTGCCCTGGGTGGTGCCAGCACCCGGAGGGTTGGGGGCTGGCACGCCTACTCCACAGCCACGTGTGTTTGTGCAATGAGGGACTAGAGTCCTGCTCCCTCGTGGGGTGCAAGGCGGAGGGGGCAGTATCTCGGGGCCCCCCCTCCAGCGCTCGGGGCGGCTCTCGCCCAGCATGGGATGACTCAGAAAAAGCTGGAGGCCGCCCCGAGCCCGGAGCTGCTGGTGGCCGCAGCGTGACCCGGCACTGCGGGGAGGCTCTGGGCCACGGCCGCAGGGCGGGGGTGCTCCCCCCGGGGCTGCTGCACCCCCAAATTGCCCCAGGGAGGGCGCTGGGGGAAGCCCCGGTGCCCCACACCATGCACCGTGCTCAGTGGCTCCCAAACACCCCGCCCCTGCACTGATACCCCAAACCCTGACACCCCCGCCTTGTCCCTTGCACCCCTCCCCATCCCGCACCCCCACACCTCGCTCGCCGCTTTTCGCACCCTCCCGCACCCACTTTTCCCTCCCACACCCCCTTTGCAAGCACCACACCCTCCTCACGCTCCCGTGGGCACCCCCGCCCTTTTGCAGCCTTGTACCGCCCCCCCACACCCAGCCTTGCACCCTCTTTTTGCACCCCCGTACCTCTCTGCCGGGCCATGGCGCTCACATGGCGGCGGGACCGGCCCGGGACCGGGGCAGCGCTGGCCCGGCCCGGCTCGGCTCGGTTCGCGCCCGCCCCGCGGGCCCCCAGCGCAGGGGCGTGGGGGGGAGGAAGGCGGGGAAGGGCTCCTCATCCTCCTCGGAGCACCATCGCCATCTGCAGGGACCTGGGGCCGGGGCGGGGGGGCGGGACTGAGTGGGAAAGGAAAAGCAGCGGAGCCGGGGTAAAGCCATTTCACCTTTAATTGTAAGCAAAAAAATCACTCTCACGCGGATTCTCCGACACCAGCAAATAAAATAAAACTATAACAAAAACAAAAACAGAGAAAGTGAATCACTGTAGTCCAGTCAGAAAACAACCCATATTTTTATATATATTTATAGATATGTTGTTTGTAGAGTAGCAGTGAAAGGCAAGTATGGGCCAGTGATTTCCCGATAAATTACATTCTTTACATCCCAACAAGGTCTAGCGGCTGGAAAGTGGCTGGAAACAGAAACCGGGGAGTGTGGGGGGGACAAGGGGTGCGGGGACAGAAGGGTCCTGCCCAAAACATGTGCCCGAAGAGGGGATGGGAGAGGTGTGAGAGAAGGGAAGGTGCTGAGCCCTGCCTGCACGGCCAGGGGGCCAGACCTCAGTGCCCACCGAACCGTGCCCGGCTCTTTGTGCCCCATGGCCCTGCTGCATCCCCCCCAATGCAGCACCCCGCTGTGGGGGTGTCTGCAGCAGGAGAGACACCCCCGGCCCCCCTGCCCCATCCTGCGATGCTCCGTCTCAGCAGCATCCCAGCCCTGCCCTCCGCCAGCCCGGTGCCGGGCGGGTTTTGGCAGTGTCCGTGTCCCTGTGGCCATCGCTGTTGGCGCAGGAGGGACCAGGGGGGATGTTAAAAGTGGGGGGCTGGAGGGGGGCAAGGTGGGATGGCAGCCTGGCTTTGCTGGGAGAGCATCAGTCTGGCAGTGAGTGGGTCCCCAGGATCTTCCCAGTTCTTGGGGTGAAGGTGTGGGGGGGCAGAGGGGCACACCTGGGGGGACACCCAGAGGCAGCCGCCCCCCAGGGAGGAGAAAAGCCATCCCACTGACCACACAACGAAGCCGACACACTCCCAGCCACCAAAAGCAGAGCCGGGCACTGCCCCTGCCAGCGTGCCCAGGCAAAGAGGGGGGGCACAAAGCACAGAGACCCCCCCACACCTTCCCCTCCCAGCTGAACCGTCCCTGCCCCGCCGCAGGGTCTGCCCCCAGCCCCATCGCCCCCCTGCAAACCCGGCGGCGGGGGCAGTTTGAGCCCCCTGAGCCCTTTTCCTGCAGGAGGAGCGAGGTGGGGGGGCAGAGCCGGGGGGGCTGGGTCAGAGGGGAAGTGGGGGGTCCTGGTAAAAACCGGCTGAGAGCCCTAAAGCGGTTACACGGCGACACGGGGCGAGCTCGGCGGGCTCAGAAGAGGAAGGCTTTCTTCTTCAGCTCGTTGCGCTTCCACAGGGCCAGCTTGCCGAACTCCTCGGGGGGCATCTCGAAAACCCGCAGGAAATCCTCAGGGGAGAGGTGTCGCTGTGGGGGTCAGGGAGAGGAGGGTGATGGGGTTCCCCATTCTGTGCCCTCTGCCCCCCCAAAATGCCGGTTCAGCCTCTACCTCCAGCCTGGTCCTGTCCACGCCGGGCGGCAGCTTCACACGGCCGCGGTTCGTCACCATCAGCATTTCATAGGGGTAGATCTGCAAGGGGGGGTCAGGGAGGTTGTAAAACCCTCTCCACAGCTCCCCCATCCCTGCCCTGGCCCCCCCCAGACCGCTCACCTTTTGCTCCAACATGCTGGGCAGGGAGTTGCCTCTGTCCATGCGCCCGCGCTGGCCGTTCTGGGGGGGACAAATGCTGACATCAGCTGTGACCCCCCCATGTCCCCAAAGCGCTGCCCTCTCCCTCCCGAACCGAAGCCAAGGTGATGGGCTCCAGCTTGGGGGTGCGGCACATCCACCCTCCCACCTCCAACTCATCACGGAGGTGTCCCCAGTGTCCCCACCCTGTACATCACCCTCTCGCTGGGTCTCCGCACCGGCAGCCAGACAAGCGCTTACCTGCAGGCCTGGAAAAGAGAGAGGAGCAGGGCTCAGCCCTGGGGACCCCCCCGCTGTCCTCCCCCTGGTGATGACAAGCCCTGAGAGGTGGTTTTCCACCCTCTGCTTAGCCCAGGCTTGACCCAAGCATCCTCCATCCTTGGGGACACTGCCCATCCCTGGGGACACCCCTGCATCCCGCATCCCTGGGGACATCCCAGCATCCTCCATCTTTGGGGACATCCCCCCTGGGGACACCCCTATACCCCCCATCCCTGGGGAAATTGCCTATCCCTGGGGACATCTCCACCCTTGGGAACACCCCTGCAACCCCTATCCCTGGGGACATCTCTGCATCCCTCATCCTTGGGGACATCCCCATGCCTGGGGAACACCCCTGCATCCCCTGGGAACACCCCTCCATCCCCTATCCCTGGGGACACCCCTGCATCCCCTATCCTTGGGGACATTCCCCATCCCTGGGGACATCCCCCATCCTTGGGAACATTTCCCATCCCTGGGGACATCCCCCATCCCTGGGGACATCCCCCCATCCCTGGGGACATCCCCCCATCCCTGGGGACACCCCTGCATCCCCACCCCACGGGTCGATGCTCACCCGGACTGCTCTTCTCGCTGCCTGCCGAGCTGAACTCTGCCGACTGCAGCTGCAAGGGGACAAGGGGACAGCATCAGGACGCTGTCACCCCCAGTCCCCGTCCCAGGCCGTGTGGCCCTGTCCTGCCCACTCACCCGGGTGAGGGTGCTCCTGCCAGACGCGGGCAGCGAGGAGCTCTTGTAGCTGCCCATGTGCAGAGCTGCAAGAGAACAGACGGTCAGGGGTGCCGGCAGCCAAAGCCACTGGTTAGGGAAGGGGGGGATGCGATTTGCCCACATACACGTGTGGAAGGGCGTCCGGTCCGGCAGCGAGCGGGTTTTTCTCCGGATGGGGAGAGATTTCTCCATCTCCTCCTTCAGGATCAGCTTCCCGAGGTTGGAGGTGATCTGGGGACAAAGGGACATGGGTGGGGGAATCAATATATCTTGTGTATCAGCTTTATAAGATCTTAAAAACAAGGCATTCTACTATAGGAAAATCTCTGTTATTAGTGAAAGCATTGATTCTGTCTTCTGGAATGTTAATATTTTAATGGTTTGATAATAAAACTTGGCAGTACCAGTCCTCCAAGGAGAAAATTCAAATAAAGGTTATGTGTTGGAAAACGGAAAGGATTTGAAACAGTGGAATTCTCAATGTATTCTCTGCACTTCAAACCAAAAGCCACCAAAATAAGGCAACGTTTTGCAGTTAAAGCCTGACTGAAGGAGGGCGCCCACCTGCCCTCTCTACCCCTCACCTTGCTCAGCTCCTGCCTCTGGAGCTCCCGCAGGTTCTTCATCTCCTCCGTCAGATCCTCCTCCTCCTCCTCCCCTCTCTTGGAGGCCATTCGCCTTCTCCACTCCGTCTCTGGGGGGACAAAAAGGAACGTCACATCTGCTGTGGGGTCTCTGGGGGGAACAGACCCCCCGTGCAGCTCAGCCCCTGTTGCCCACCTACCCACGACGGCCAGCGAGGGGGGGCACGGCCAGTAGTCGGTCTCAATCTTAGCGGGTTGGTTCGGGTCTGGGGGCTGTGCCGCCGGGAACTTGGAGGATTCGATGATCAAGTCCTCGATGAGATGCTTCCCATGGTGGGCACCGGGGTGATGGTCTGTGGGACACGGGGCGGGGGGTGAGGCAGCGCCCCGGGGTGCCCCATCCCATGGGACAGACCCCCCCGCTCACCTTTCTGCCTGTAGATCGGGGGCTTCTTGTAGATGTTGAGCTCCGTCGTGTCGGTCTCTGCAAGGAAAAGGGGATTTGGGGCTGGGAATATGGCTCTGGGAAGGTGTTTGCCGGACCCCCCATTTGTGCTGGGGGTGCCGGGGGGGCTGTACCGGGTCGGTGGAAGTGCTGGACGCTGCTGCGGGTCGAGCTGCTGCCCTGGCGAGGGGTGGGATGGGGGGCACTGCCGGGGGTCCGGCTCTCCAGCCACTCCCGGATCACCTGCGGGCAAGGGGGGGGACAGTGAGACCCCAGTAATTCGGCATCACCCCCCCATCACAGCCCCTGCCTGCATCCCAGAGCTGTCAGTACTCACCTCTGGAGACGGAGGAGGAGAGATGGATTTGGGAGACAGGGAGCGCTGCAAAGGGCAAGAAGGAATTTATTCCAGCAGCCACACATCTGCCCTCAAGGAACCCTCTGTCTGGGGGGGTTTCCCCTCACCAGCCCCCCCAAATCAAGCAGGGTGGCCCCGGGGCTCCCTCACCTCTCGGCTGCGGGGCAGCTCCACGTGCTCCATGAGCGAGTAGGTGAAATGGGGTTCGTAGATCATCAAGTCGGGGCGCTCGATGTCCAGGATCGCCTTGTCCTTGGGGATGGCAGCCAGGTCCTTGTAGCCCAGAACCTCGTTGTCCATCTTAGCCTGGAAGGA
Source organism: Streptopelia decaocto (assembly GCF_964273445.1). Lineage (NCBI taxonomy): Eukaryota > Metazoa > Chordata > Aves > Columbiformes > Columbidae > Streptopelia > Streptopelia decaocto. The sequence goes on from NC_138680.1 coordinate 3,626,112, forward strand.
AGGAAGGAAGGAAAAGCATCTTTATTTTTGGGGTGCAGAAAGGGAACATTGGGGAACAGGGAGGGCTTCCCTGGGGCTGGCATCCTCTGTGGCCCCTCTATAATGATGGAGAGGGTTTGGGGAGTCACACATTGACCCCACGGATAGAGGGATGTGGTGGGGAGACACAAGGGACCACTTACCACAATGCTGGAGGGCGATCCCGGGACGCTGGAGCCGCGGGAGGAACAGACGCTCCCAGGGGAGGTCAGTGGTTGCTGGAAGGAAAAGGGCAGATTTTGGCAAACCTTGGCATGGCTGGCTTGGGAAGGGGCTCAGGGTCATGGTCAGGACCCCAGCGCATGGCTGGGGAACTTGGGGACACCCCTGTGCCCCATGGACCTCAGTGTGCCCAGGTGGAACACCCTTGGGGATGGTGGGATTTCGGGATGGGTGCTGGGGTGTCCTTTGCTCCAGCGTCGGGGTTCAGGCCAAGGGACACCGGGGAGGTGACCGTGGCTTGGCCAGGACGTGTTGCCACTAGATGGTGCTGCCAGGCTGGGCTGGCGGAGGAGGAGGAGGAGGAGGAAGGCAGGGCCCTGCCAGCAGCATCCCGACGTGACTCTCCTGGTGATGCCCTTGGCCACCAATCCCTGTCCTTGGCCACCAGCCCTTGTCCTTGGCCACCAGCCCCACCACCCCATGTCCCCAGCACCCTGCCCACCCCAGCACCCACTCGCAGCCCCCCAGCACCCCACTCATGCCCCCCCTTACCTTCTGCAGTCTTTCCATTCAGCTGTGGGCTGGCGGGGCTGTGTCAGTCACAGGGTCCTGCATGGGGACAGCGGGGGTTTTGGGGCACCTGGGGTGACACCCATGCTCCCCACCACCCCTGCTGAGCACAGCAGCCCCCCACCCTGGACCCTAATGCAGCATGAGGCTGGTACAGCCCCACTGCCAAATATTAACGTGCTGGCAGCAGGACAGGCTTGCCAGGGGATGTCACTGTCCCCAGGGTGGCTGAATGGCTCCATGTCACTCCTGGGGCAGGGCAGAGGAACTGGGACACACTGGACCCCCACTCACCGCTGCCTCTGTGGCTCCACATCCCTCTGGGTTCTAACGCCGCGCTGGGGCTCGGGTGCTGCCTCTACGATTGAGACGAGAGAGAGGTGACAGTGAGGGTGACAGCGAGGGTGACAGCGGTGTGGAGCTCAGCCTTGTCCTCCCGCTGTCCCTGCAACCCCCCCGTCCCGCTGCCCACCTCCCTGCCCGTGCCGGCCCCGCTGCCCGGCGGCTGCTGACGAGCGCTGCCAAACGAGCAGAGGTAATGAAGCTCTTTGTCCGCTGCTCGAGAAGGCTCCAGCGGCAGCGGGATGGGGGTGCTGTGCTCAGCCCCTGCCCCGCAGCCCCCCGGGACTGAGCCCTCCCTGCGCTTTAAAGCCCACAATGCCCCCACACAAAGGGGAAAATTCCCCATTCTCCTCCAAACTTCTCCTTTCAGAGGGGAGGGCGTTGGGGAAAAACTCGTGCAACAACAACCCAGAACCAGAGCCCTCCAAACTCAAAGCTACCTGCCCCCCCGGCAGCCTGTGCGTGGGGCTGGGGAGATGCCACCCCCCCTGGGGACACCCAGTCCTGCTGTCCCCCAGCCCCACGGCTCCAGTGTGGGCGCAGAGCCCATCCCCATGGGATACAGGGATGGAGAAGGACCAGAGCATCCTCCAGCTGCCGGCACAACGTCCAGCCCTCGGTTTGCTCCTCCGAGGGTCGAGCAGGGACAAGGATGCTCTGCCAGCAGCTCCAGCCTGGAGCCTTGAGCCTTTGAGACCACTTAGACACAAATAACCCCCCACTTTGCTGCTGTGGGGGCCCTGATCTACTCACACTCATCCCCAGCACCTCCCAGGGGTCTGAAGAACCCAGTTCTGGTGGGACAGACACCCCCAGATCGACACAGAGCGCGGCACAAAGCAGCTTTGTCCGGGCGATCCTGGGCACCCATGAGCTCAGACTTTCCAGCGGCAGAGCCAGGGCAGCCCCCCCGCCTGCGGCTCACACCCCATAGGGCTGGGGGCCCAGGGCGGGCCGGGGACAGGCGGTGGGGACGCGGTGGCAGCAGCAGCGGTGGCAGCCAGCAGATGGATGAGATGGCAAAGAGCAGGAGGCAGAGGAAGCACAGAGGCCGGCGGGAGGGTGGGTGCGGGGACGGGTGGATGCGGATGCCGGCGGGGAAGGAAAACAAGCCCGAGCCGGGGGTGCGGAGAAACACGGCGATGCAGCCAAAAGGGCTGGCGAGTGGTGTCGGGACTGCACAACCAGCCCAGGAACAGTCACCCCCCCATCTTGGGGATACGGGGACACCTTATCTGGTGCAGCCAGGGAGCCACCGCCCCGATGGCAGCTTCTCTGCCCATGGCAACCTCCAATCTCCCCGCAGCCCTCGCTGGCAGGTCCCCCGCACGCTCCCCCTTGCTCCCCGAGATAAGGGCACCCCGGTGCGTGTTTGGGATTTTCCTGGCCAGAAGGGCGAGGGAGAGCGGGGCAAGGGGGGGTAACACCGTGGCCCCCTCCCAGGGTGGTGCTCTGGGTACCTGCAGTGCTTTGCTGGAGCCAGGAGAGATGCTGGGCAGGGATGCAGGGGAAACAGAGCGATGGAGGGAGGGATGGACAGACAGACAGACTACGTGCCGGTGGGGGCTCGCCGGGCTGTGGGGGTGCCAGCTCCCCCTGCACAGCACATTCCGGGGGGGCCGCGGGGAGAGCTGCTGCCGCTGCAGCGGGAAGAGGCCGGTTCCCTCCTCCCCACCCCGAGGAAATCCGGATTTGACTTTTCGCAGCCGCCAAAGCCATCAGCGCCTGGGCCAGGGGCCAGGCTGCACAAACCCCCTCGTCCTGGGCGGGGGACGCAGGCAGGGACCCCCAGCCTTCCTCCCCTCTCCCTCCTCCTCACCCCTTGCCATTGCAATGCTGCTGGGCACGGACACCCCGACGCTCCCGCGGCTGCCCCAGCTCCCTGCCAGCGTCAGGGCGGGGGGACACGGTGGGGTCACAAGTTCCCCGAACAGACGGTTCCCGCCAGCCCTGGGAACAGCGTCCGGTGCTTCCCAGCCCAGCCCTGGCCTCCTCCTCCTCCTCCTCCTCCCGCAGCAAACCCCAAACAAACACAACACGGGAGAGGCACCGAGCATCCTGCCCGCCTCGCCGGGGGACACCGAGGCACACGAGGGCCCCACCGGCAACTCGATCGCGGCGGGGAGCACGTGGGTCCCCGACCCGTGTCTCGCCGGTGTCCAGTTCCTCCTTTGTCCTGCTTTTTATCGCCCTTTCCCTCCCCACCGGAGCATCGCTCGGCAGAGGGGAGCGACCCTTTGGCTATTGACAGCCCATTGCTTCCGTGCCACTGCACGGGGACATCTCAGTGGCCTTAAAAGCCACCAGTGCCTGGCCCCTGGGATTTTTCCATCCCCTAGGGTGGAGGGTGCACCCTGCCCATCTCCCCTCCTGCGAACACCAGGATGCTTTGTGCCTCAGTTTCCCTGGCTGGGGGGATCACAGCAACACGCCCACCCCATCCAGAAGGAGATGAAGGGGACATTGTCACCTCCTCCAGCTGCTCAGTTCCTCCCACCCGAGGAATCTGGGCCAGCCCAGCTGCTCTCCTGGTCCCCAGCCCTGCCAGGATGCTGGGACCCCCCCAACCAGTTAAGAGCAGGGATGCATGGTTCTCACCCTAAAGCTCCTGGATGGGGTAGGGGGGTCTACCCCTGGCCCCCCGCCCTGCACGGCCCCGATGGCCACGCTGCAGCCCGCTTCGGGCAGCGGCTCACGTGGCACGTAATCTGGGATTAAAATGGGATTAGCCTGCTCATCCCGCACACGGAGGGACCCGCTGGGGGTGTGCGAGGAGGCCGCGGCCCCCAGGGGCTCCCGGTGTGGGGCTGGTGATGCCCCCCGGTCCCTGATGAGCCCCCCAGCTCTGCCAGCCCTTGGGACTGTCCCATGGGGTGCCCTGCATTGAGCAGCTTGGGTGAGGGGTCCCACCCGCCTGGGAAGACACTGGGATGTGGCCAGGGGGTCCCTGGGGTCGATGTGGCAGCTGGTGGCCCAGGGCTACCTGGGCTTAGCCCTGCTTGACCACCGGCCCTGCACACCCACGGCCAGGAGCTGGTCTCCCCCACCCTAAGGAAATAGCTCCAAGATGTTGGCGTTTGGGCTTTGCACCCCAGTTTCCCCCCACTGCCCCATGGTGGTGGGTGACGGGAGTTCAGCCCCTCAGTGCAGCATCAGTGGGGCTGGATGGGGCTGGGAGGGGCTGGGGGAGTCCAAAACCCTGTGACACGGTGACACCCGGACTGCCACAGCCCCACCATGATACACACAGGGATCATCAAACCCAGCACAGCCTGCACTGGGGGGTGTGGGATGGAGGTGACCCCCCAGCAACGGCGCTGAGACCCCCCCAAACTCACTCCACTGGGAATGGTCTCATCCCTTGTCCCTGCTCTGACGGGGGGTGTCCCGGGGGGGGTGGGGGGTGAAGTGGGGGTGCTGCCATGGAGGGGACGCAGGGGGGAGCCCCGGGAGGGGTTATTCCCCCCTTAGTGATGAAGCCCGTGTCCCCAAGTCCCCGCCTTGGGTCACCGCCCTTCCTGTCCCCGCGGCCCCCCCGGCAAGGGCAGCTGGCTTTGCGCGGCCAGGCGTGGGGAGGGGGCACAGTGCATCCCGGAGAGGACAGGGGACAAGATATGGGGCTGTCCCCACCCCCCAGGATGGGGGGGTGCACCAAAGGAGGGGGAGCAGCGGCACCGAAAAGCGACGGGAAAGCAAAGACACCGACAAACCACCCCCCCAGGCCCCCCCCGGCCACCTCCCTCCCCTCTCCCCACCGAGACCCGCGGCCACTCACCTAATGCCGGGGACACCGCATACCTCCAGCTGTGGGCAGCTTTTTGGGGGGACCCCTCTGTCCTCCTCCTCTCGCTTGGCCACCCAACCACCCCGTGGGCTACCAGGCCGTGTGCCGTGGCCACGGCCGAGCCGCCGCGCCGCAGCGCGCATCCGAGAGCGTGCGGGCGAGCGTGCGGTGGTGCGAGCGGCCGTGCGAGCCCTATCTCGCAGCCCCAGCCCCGCGCTGTGCCGCCTGCCGCACCGATAACCGGTGCTGGGCGCCGGGGAGGGCGTGCGTGGGTGGGTGGGTGCGTGGGTGGGTGCGTGGGAGGGGGGGGGGGGGGGTTGCCACTCGCCTCTCCCCACCTCTGCTGCTGGCTCAGGCTCTTTCGGAACAAGAGGAGAATTAGCCGGCATCATGACGAAGCAGTATTGGCTCCCGCTCCCACCGCTTCCCCGGCACAAAGAGGGAGGAAAACATAAATAACGCCGCTGGCCCGGCTGCCAGAAACAACCCGCTCGGTGCTGGGTGGGCCCTGCACCCCCCCCGCTGCAATTGGGGGATGGAGCTGGGGGCAGCACCCCCGGTCCCCGCACCCCGGCTGGGGGTTTGGCACCCCCAAACCCCGCAGAGCTGAGCAGAGGGGGAGCTGAGAACACAATGATGGGTGAGGATGGCAACCCCCCACCTATCCTGCCCCCCAGCCTGGGTTTGGGGGTGCTCTGAGCACTGTACCCACCCCACGCTCCCCTGGGAGGGGAAACACGGCAGGAATTTCCACCGAGGAAGGGTGAGGGCCAGGGAGGTGCTGGGCATCTGCTAAAAATCAAGCCCTGAGCTCTGCAGATGCTACCCGGGAAAGCCGGGAGCCCCCCACATCCCGAGCACCCCAGTTCCCGGGGGGCTGCGGGGGCTGCGTTGGTGCCGCAGCGCCGGAGCCGGCAGCTATTCCCGGCTCTGTGTGGGAGAGAGCTGCCTGGTGACAGCAGCTCCCTTGCTGCATCCTCTCCCCAGCGCTCCGTGCTGTTTGCTGCCTCAGTTTCCCCTCCTGGCTCAAGCGAGGGCTGCCGGACCCTCTGGATGGACACTCAGGGGTGCACAGCTGGGGGGTGCACGTTCAGGGATGCACATCTCGGGGTGATGCTCACCCAGGGATGCACACCCCAAGGGTGCACATCTAGGGGGGATGCAGGTCCAGGGATGCACATCCAGGGATGCACGTCTGGGGGGGATGCATGTTGAGAGATGCACATCTGGGAGATGCACATCTGGGGGGACACAAACACCCTCCCCCTCTGATGCCAGCACCCGCCTGGCTCGTTGCACCAAGAGCATCATGGCCTCATCCTCAAGACGCCACCGTGTCCCCACGCTGAAGGGGCTTTGCTGGCCCCCGCCCCGCCGGCTGCCCCCCCCGGGGGCCGTGCCCGTGAATAATCACGGCTGCCTTCCCCCTGCTAACCCAGTTTCTCAAGCATGAAGACAACCGCAGCGGCTGCTCGGCGGCTGCCACCTGCGCCCGGGGCCACTCGGGCGTCTGAACCGTCCGTGGCACCCGCCGTGGAGCTCAGCCCCCCAACCTCAGCACCCAGGGGTGCCCCAAGGGAGGAGGAAGGTTGGAAATACATGTATCCTGCAGCAGACAGACACCCAGACACCGCGCACCAGCTCTTGCACCCTTGTGTGCACCCGCTGTGCCCAAACACACTCCCCAGAGCCCCCCATGTGCCCGCAAGGTCGCCCCTCATCCCAGTGGAGCCTTTCAAAGCCAGGCAGCTGCCAACCACTGCTGGAGGGCTGTTGGGGGGCAATGGGGGGGTAGCAGGGCCCTACCTTCACAGGAGCCCATGGCCCGCTGCGGGCAGGTCTGTCTGTCCGCCGGGAGCCATGCCTGCGCCGAGCATCCCCTCCCCTGCGCCGCACGGCACGTTGCTACAGCGACCGCCTCCGCCGCAACCGATGGAGGGTGTGCAGGAGCCTCCTTGGGCCTCGCCGAGCGATGGAGGATGTGCAGGAGCATCCTTCAGACTCACCGAGAAATGGAGGATGAGCAGGGGCATCCTTTGGCCCCATTGAGTGAGGAAGGATGGGCAAGAGCATCCTTTGAACTCACTGAGCAATAGAGAATATGCAGGAGCCTCGCTGCCCTGTGGGATGGGGGCAAGGAGCCTTTTGGGGGGGATGCAGCCCCTGAATCTCTTTAGGAAGCAGTTGCCTGACCCAAAATTGCCCCCCGATGCCCCACCACAGTGCTGCTGGGTTTGCAGGGGACGTCACCCTGAAGAAGCCCAGTGACAGCAGCCCCTGCCACCCCAGTGATGCTCATGGGAACCCTCTGTCAGGACAAGGACCCTGGGGGTACCAGCTCCATGGGGTTGACACCAATCACCTCTGCAGCAAAGCTGGTGCTCTGGGGAGCTGCTCAGCATCTTAACCCCCCTCGAGCATCCCCATCCCACGGCTGCGGTGGGGGGGGACACCCTCCAGTGCACTTTCTGCACAGGGGGACATTCCTGTCCCCACCTCCGCCCCCCGCCCTGGGTCTCACCTCAAAAAGCAAGAAAGAAGCCGTGTAAAGTTAATTTTTCCTTTTTTCTTCCTTGGCCATAATTAAAAAGGACTCACCCTCCCGAGCCCTTTATATCCCGGGAGGTCAAGAAGAAAGAGAGGGGAGGAAGGGGAAAACCCTGAAAGAAAAGAGAGGAAGGGCTTGGGAAGGAGAAGAGAAGGAGGGGGAGGAAAAAAAGGATGGAGAAAAATTAAAGCGGAGATTACACAAAGGGAACTCCTCTACCTTTGAAGCTTGGGCTAAACTGGGGAGGGGGCGGTGGAGACAGGGAGGGTCCAGACCCTGTCGGCTCCTTTCTCCTTTCAAGAATGTCTCGAATTCCTGCAGAATCAAGGAGCTGGGGCTGTGGGGCCAAAGGGAGCAGGAGGGGGGAGAAAAAATTACCCGTGTAGCTCTGTTAATTCCTGCCCACCACACCTGGGCAGGCAGCGCCGGGTGCATTGTTAGGCCGTAATTGCTGGGTGTTGCATTTCTCTTCTGCTTTAAAGCTTCATTTAACTCAAACTGTTATAATTTTCTCCCCATGGTCCCCCCAGCCGTGCCCCCCTCCCGGCATTATGCTGGTGGGGCTTTGTAGGGGCTGGGGGTGAAGGGATTACATCCTCTTACATCCTCTTACATCCTCCCCGCCGGCCGGCCGCCACCTCCCCAGGCATTGTCAGAGGGGAAAGCAATTATGGGGAAGGTGGGACGGCACGGGCTGGGGGGACAGAGCTCAGGGATGGGGGGGGGACACCCCAACCGGTGGCCCCAGGTGCGGGGAGCAACGGGTACCACCCTGAGTACCACTCTGGGTACCACACTGAGGGTGATGCTCTGTGCACTGGGATGCAGGGGACACCCCCAGGACACAGACCGGGGGGTCACAGAGAAGGATGGGGACACGGGGTGTCACCTTCAGTGGGCACCTTTGTCCTCCTGCCACCCAGCGTCTCCCTGAACATCCGGGGTCCCTGTGCCCCCCGTTCCAGCAGGTACAAAACCCACGGCAAAGCCTCATCACAGGAATGAGAACTCCAGCAGTCTAGACACTCACTTTTATTTGCCTTGGGGTTTCCTCCTTTACACAAATAAACTCCAAAGTCTAAATATTTAGGCCTAAAGCCACTCCTAAAGGAAACAGCCGAGCTTGCGAAAACACACAAATAACCCATCAAAAGAACCCAATAAAAATAACCTAAAGGCAGTTTCTCTTTGGCCAGAGGAGCCTGGTGGGCACCCACATGTGTCCCTGTGCCACCAGAGAGGGCACAGACCTTCCCCTCCAATAAATAACACGGAGACCCCACGGCCATGGGGATACAAGTGCTGGCCTGGGGTCTTCGTGCCCAGGGGCCCTCCGAGCTGCACAGACAGATGGACATACGGACAGACACCCCACACTCTCCATCAACTGGCTGCCTGCAGTGCCCTGCATCCCTCGCAGGGATGGGGACAGCATCCCGCTGACCACGGGGCTGGGGACATCCCACTGATCTCAGGGCTGGGGACATTGTGCTCTGGTGGGGACATCCCGCACTCTCATAGCTGGTCTGTCCATCCCCGGCACCGAGAGGGACGTCTGCGGGGACAGGGAGGTGACATGGGGACAAGTGTCCGAGAGGTTGCCAAGGCGAGCGGGTGGTGAAAGCGGGTACCACGGGATGCTCCAGGGATGCAGGGACCCCAGCGTGGGGTTATAAAGTATAAAAATAGAGCATTTTAGGAAAAAAAAAGCAGGGAAGAACCAGTGCTGGAGGGCGCCGGGACAAAGGGAAGAGCCCGGCGAGGCCGAAGGCTGCGAGGATGAGGAAGGCAGAGCCTGGCGAGGGGGATGAGTCCGGGCATTACGTGCGCGGGCGGGGGGTGCGGCGGGTCCGTCGGGTGGGCGAGGACGAGCCGACGAACTCGAACTGCTTCTGCCGCTCGGCGTTGTTGGGGAAGGGCAGCTGCCCCCGGTACAGCCGCTTGATGAAATGGGCTTCGCGCTGGTTCTGGCGGCTGCGGGAGGCGCGGCGGGGCCGGCCCTGCCGCGTGAACGCCATGTACCAGCCCTCGTAGCGCGCGTTGCGGAACGCCGTGTAGTTGTTCTCCAGCACGATCTCCGTGAAGATGCAGTCCTTGCTCTTGCCGTTGGGCTGTGCGGGGGGAAAGGGGCCGTGAGCACCCGTAGGGATGGGGCTGGGGGGTCGGGGGTGTGACCCGCGAGGTGCTGGCACCCCATTGGCACCCTATCCCTGCCGTGTTTGCCGTGACACCGACCCCAAAGCACCGGGACCAGCTCCCCAGGGGCTTCTCTTTGTGGTTTGCTGGGGGCAAAAAAAGGCTGGATAGACGGGGAATCCTAAAAAAACCCCGTTTTCACAATTTCTGTGGAAGTTCACAGAAAGTGAGGGGTTGGAAGGGCCCTGGAAAGCTCATCCAGTGCAATCCCCCCATGGAGCAGGAACACCCAGATGAGGTTACACAGGAAGGTGTCCAGGCGGGTTGGAATGTCTGCACAGAAGGAGACTCCACAACCCCCTGGGCAGCCTGGGCCAGGCTCTGCCACCCTCACCGGGAACAAGTTTCTTCTCATATTTAAGCAGAACCTCCTGTGTTCCAGTTTGAACCCATTGCCCTTTGTCCTACCATTGGTTGTCACCAAGAAGAGCCTGGCTCCATCCTCCTGACACTCACCCTTTCCATATTTATAAGCATTAATGAGTTCAGGAGTGCGGAGTATTAGTGGAAGCCCCTCGCAACCTTACAAGTTGCACTAGATGATCTTTCAAAGGTCCCTTCCAACCCAAACCATCCTGTGGTTGTGATGGAGAAGGGGGACCGGCAGCTTTTTGGGGGGACATGGAGAGGCCCCCCATGGCCCCTGTGACTGGGGACATGGGGACCAGCCCGGCTGAGCATCCCGGCTGCTCTGGGGACACGGGGACACGCTGGGACTCACTTTCCCGATGAGCTTGCCCCGCTTGCTCATGCAGATGTACTTCTCGCTCTCGGCCCCCTTGATGCGGACGCGGCTCCCAAAAGTGTCCGTCTCCACAATGAGCTTGGCTGCAGGGGGATGAACAAGGGGACAGTGTCCTGGGGGGAGCTGTGACACCCCCCATGAGCTACCGGTACCCAAACCACCCCCATCCCCTCCTCCCTGCAGCCCCAGCATCCCTCCCTGCCCGTCACCCGTGGGGCCAGAGGATGCTCTTGCAGGGGGATGCTCCCCAGCCATGATGCTAAAGGGCTTTTGTTAAAACCCAGCAGAGTCAAACCGGGTGTTTGATGAAAGCAACGGCCCCTTCCTCCCCCCCCGGCGCATCCGCATTGTTGGCGGTTCAATGGGTTTTCCAGGGCCAGACCGAGTCCAGCACCCAGCGGGTTAATTGTCCTCGTCCTCATTGTGTCTCTGTGACATGGCCGTGGCTGCAAAGGTTGGGAGCTGACACTGAAACCGATGACCCCAGTGGGTCCTGCGCTCCTGATAGCGAGAATTGGGGGAAAAAACTGGAAAGGTACTGAATTAGCCTTTGCAAAGCCTTTCCCAAAGCATTTCAGTGCTGGAGATGCCAGCCTGGCCTTTGCGGTGCTGTGGTGCCCATCACCTTGGCATCTTGGCTCCTTGGCAAACCCGTGTGTTTGAGGATATTTAAGATGCTGATGCTGACATCGGGTGATTCTCCTTGGGGAAAAGCTGTCTGTCTCACACCGGGAAGAGATTAGAAAGCAAAAGCCCTAAATATAGGGCTTATAAACGCTGCGTGCTATTAGAGAAATGCATGATTTTTGGAAGCTTCGAGGTCAGGGCTGGATGGTTAAAACTCACTGGAGTTATTTTAGGTATCAAACCAGCCAGCTGGGGCAATTTAAACCTTTCTCCCTGACAACTGTTCTCCACAATCCCTCTGCAAAACTCCTCTAGGAAGAGACCCTTCCCAATAAGTTAGTCCCAGATCAAGCCCTCCGGGGGGATCCCAGCCCCTTACCGAACTTGTTGCCGTCCTCGGCGGTGGCCGTGATCCTTTTGCCGTTCACCTGGACGTGCTTGCCGCTGGTCCGGCTGTACAGCTGGTACTCCCTGATCTGCCGCCGGCTCAGCTGGTCGCTCACGGCCCCCTGGTCCCTCACGTACTGGTTAAAATTAGGAGACGGTTGATTCTCCCCCTTTGTTTACAAAGGGAAAAATAAAATCAAATTTGTTTTGGGCAGCGGACGGCAAAGGGGGCGGAGTGGGGACCCCAGAGCCGCTTCTGCTCCCAGCGTGTCCCAGGAGCGGATGGTGCTCAGCAGCATCTCCTGCTTGGGCAGGTACCAAGGACGGGCTGGGACACTTGGGCTGAGCTTAAAAAACACCCGCTGAGTCTCTCGTGGGGGGTGAGACCCACATAAAGCAGAGCAGCCCCAGCCCGCCCTGGCTGTGAGCTGCAGGAATAAAACATCTCGTGGACCCCAAGCAGCTCCGTGGCTCAGGCTGACGGGGCAACACAAACACACCAGGGTTATTGGGTGGTAAGAAGCAGCTAAGTAGTGCAGATGAGCTGGGGAGAGGGGGGGATTAGCGCTGGTGATCGCCCCCCCATCCCCACACTGGACTCCGACCAGCGCTTCCCAATGCGCATCTTAAGACTCGGTCTAGTCTCGGTGTATATTGGCTGAGCCATCCCAAAATCCAGCTCCGAAAGGGCTATGGGATATGCTCTTGTGGGGGGCACATGTCCTGCTGCGCCCCCAGGAGCTTGTCCCATGACCATTTGGGAGCCGGTTGCCCATTTTGGGGTGCGGGGACCAGCCACCCTGCAGCGTCACCTCGCTGGGTGCCAAGGGGGCACGAGGGGACCCAGCCCTGGCTGCTCGTGCAGGGGGGAGCAGTGGGGTGGTGGGGGGCACTGCCTGCCCCCCCACGCCCCCCAACCTTTGTGTGCGCCTGGGGACTCATTTCCTGCCAGGATCCACTTTAAAGCCTTTGGGGCTGGCCGAGGAGGTGGGCAGCCCCCCGCCATCAAAGGCGCTTCCCTTCCCTCTCATTTTCAAAGAACTAAAAGCATTTACCTTGGGAAAAAGAAAAAAAAGAGGGAGAAAAAAGAAAACCAACAAGAAAAAAGGTCCCAAGCACGTATTAATGCTGCTGGGACCGGCAGCTACAGGGTTTTGTTCAGGCTCCGGAGCAGAGGGTGCTGATATGGAACAGTGCATTTTAATAGCCGCTGCCTTTCTAAAGCGCACAAAAAGGGACGGTGCAGGCTGAGGAGATGTGGGGGGGAGAGGGGAAGGGGGTGTCAAACCCCACACCACCCCGCCGGTGGGGGGACCGGACCCCGCTCTGCCCCGTTAACCCCCTCGGCAGCGGCCTCGGCCGCGGAGTCCGGCCCCGGAGCTCAAGGCTGATGGACTTGGCACGTCCTTCCCCAGGCAGAGCTGCAAGAAATGTATCGTCTGCCCGGGAGGGTTCCCTGCTGGCCTTGGTGGGAGCCGGGGGGGTCTGGGAGGATGCGCCTCCCCATCGCAGATACCCCGGTACCGACCCGTCGCAGCCCCGAGGCCGGTGCTGATGGGCACATCCCTCTGAGCATCCTTCCCCTGCCCGGAGCTGGGTACCACTCGGGATGGGCACGCACCGGTCCCCAAAACCGGGAAAGCCCCCCCACCAGAGCCAAAGGACACCCCCAAACAAGCGGTTAGCTGGGCGGATGGCACGGCGGACAGGGTTAGTAAAACACATCCACGTACCTGGGTCTGACAGGAGAACATGAGGAGCTGGAAACATCTGCAGCGGGAGACAAAAGGGAGAGAAACGGGGTGGGGGTTTGTTCGGGGTTAGTTGTTTTCTCTTCTTTTTCCACCCCCCCGCAAAGAACAGCTGTGTCTAATGCACTAAGAATAAAACTACTGATAAACCCGAGTTGCAAAGGAATCGCAACAAGCGGCGCGCGGGGCTTACATGGAGAGGTTCTGCAGGCTGATGGGCTGCATGGCGCTGCTCGAAGCCCCCCGGCCAGCGGCATCAACGGCCGGCACGGCCACAGGGCTCGCTGCAAACCTGCCCTCCCTCCCCGCCACCGAGCGACCCGTCCCCTCCTTCCTCCTGTGACCCCCGCGCTTGGGGAGGGCGAAGGCGACACCGGGAGGAACCCCCCGGCTGTCGCCGCGATGGTGGAGCCACGTGCGATGCCAACGTCTGCGGGGTGGCGATGGAGCATGGGGGAGGCAGCCGGGGTCGGGTCCTCTCCTCCTCCTCCTCCAGCCCTGGGGGCTGCACGTCCTACACCCTGGGGACATCCAGATCCATCCTGTCCCCTGCGTCCCCACCCCATCAGCCTCCGGCCTTGGGTTAGTTCCCCGCTTTGCGGTTCCTAATGGGACAGAGGGATGCGGGCAGGGCAGGGGCGGCCACCCCCCGCCCCATCGAGCCTTGGCACCCCCGAGATCCCGGTCTGGGGATGGGAGATGCAGGATGTGCAGCCTTTACATGGGGGGAGAGCCCATGTGAAGAGGGGCCGAACCTCTCCCGATTGCTGCGGAGGGGAGGAGGAGGAGGATGGGACCGGGAGGAGGGGATGGGGGAGGCGGGGGGGGGCCCAGCTGCTTGGGTGTCCCCATCCTGGATGGTGGGGAAGCCCCCTGCCTCCTCAAGGGAGGATGCTGTGGGGTGCGGGAGATGGGGAGGAGGATGCTGTGGGGTACGGGAGATAGGGAGGAGGATGCTGTGGAGTACAGGAGATGGGGAGGAAGATGCTGTGGGGTACGGGAGATGGGGGGGAGGATGCTGTGGGGTTCGGGAGATGGGGGGGAGGATGCTGTGGGGTACGGGAGGTGGGGAGGAAGATGCTGTGGGGTTCGGGAGGTGGGGGAAGATGGTGTGGGACATGGCGATGGTACCAGGGGTGGGACAAGCCCCGCGGGGGCTCAGGAAGGGCCGCCCTGGCACGGGGGATGATTTTGTCACCCTCCTCTCACCGAGGTGCCAGGTGTCACACAGAGCAAAGCGCCACAGCTGGCTTAGTGCCGGGGGGGGTCTAAGAGACCATGTCACAACCCCCCATACCAACAGCTCCCCCTTTCCCCTGCCCCATTGGGTGTCACGTCCCATAGGGGGTGGGGGCTGTGCGCCCCTCCACACCCCGTTTGCTCGGGCAGGGAGGCGCTAAGTACCTTATAAATACCCCCCAAGGAGCTGGGGTAATGCCCTGGGGGGGTAAAACCCCTGTGGGGTGTCCCAGAGCGGGAGCACACAGGACAAGGGGCTCAGTACAGAAACCACTCACCCGCATGCTCACGCCTCAGTTTCCCCATCAGCACAGGGGGTGTCAGGCCTCACCATGGAGCTCAGCGGGTACCAACACCCCCAGCGACCGGAGGGCGGGGGGGGGGCGATTCAGTGCTAACGACCCCAATTAGACCTTCCCCGCTGCCTTCTCACCTCCTGGGCCAGGAATTCTGCCCCAAAATAACAATTCGCAGCCCCAAATAGAGACAAACGTGGCATCCCCCAGCTCAGGTCCCCCCACCCCGGGGCTCAGCGTCCCTCGGGCTGTGCCTCCGTCCCCACTCCGCAGGGATGATTGATGGGCGCGGAGCTGTCATCACCCCCGGAGCGTCCCCCCCGGTTTGGGGCAGAGGGTCCCGGGAGCTGTCACCGCAGCGGTGGGGGGGCTGCCTTGTGCAAGCAGCCCCTGCAGGGCGAGGAAAGGCTGGAGGGACAGGGCTGCCTGTCAAAGCTTTATGTGTGTGGCCCCCTGTCCCCCCCCATCCCCGTCCTGGCATCCCCAATGGGGCACCCTGCTCCCCCCCCCACCCTGGTATCCCCCTCCTGCCCCACACCTGGACTAGACTAAAGCCTGGCTTTGTGGGGGGCTCAGCTCCCCTCTCAGAGCCAATCTGAGACACAGCACCCCCCCCATGCTCCTGGGGGGGGTCAGACCCTCCACAAATACCTGCAGCCCCCAGACCAAGGCCAGGTCAATGGGTTATAATCATCTCCCCGCTGCTCCCTAATCCCCCTTTGTCTCCTATTCACAGGCAACACTTGTTCCCCGGCGCAGGACGGTGTGTTGGGGGGTCCTGCTGCCCCCCCAGCCACAGGGGAAGGATGCTGCCCAGGCAGAGGGGTCTCATGGACCCCCCCGGCCCCTCCATCCCCAGCACAGAGAGCCAGGAATGGAAATGATACTTTATTGGGGAAGGAAAAACACCAAACCAGCAGCTTTCCAGGCTCTTCTGCACCTGGAAGGTGAAAGGGGCTCATGGGCACCAGGGGCTGACCCTGCCGTGAGATGGGGCACCCACGGGACCCCCACACCCATCCTACCGCCCCACACCTGCTTGGGCTCCTCGACCCCCCCAGCCCAACCTGTGCCTGGATTTCTCCCCCCTTTTTGAGCTCAGCATCACGCACCAGCCTCCTTCTTCCTCCCCAGGCTCCCCCCATCCTGTGCGATGATTATTCACCCCCCTTGGCTGGGGTTAGTGGGGGACACAGAGGGACATCCTGCTGGCTCCTACCATGGTGTCCTCAGGGGACACTTTGCTCTGGAGAGAAGGGGAGGGCTGGGATAAGGGGTGGGGAGTCCCAGATGTTTGGGTCAGCACCCACCCACCCAATCAGCACCCTTTCTTAATGAGCAGCAGCTCTCACAGGGCAATTAACCCCCCAGGTGTGTGTGATGAGCCCAGAGTCCCACCCCGTTAATGAGCAAAGCCCCTCGGTGCCATGTCCCCGTGTCCCATAGAGCCCCGGTGATGTGGTCCCAGGCAGGGGGACCTGCCACCCCAACAGCTGTCACAGGAGAAGATGAATCCCCATGCACTGGGTGTCCCCAGCGAGTCCCAGCCAGGATGGGGGTGTCCCCTCTGGGAACAAGCTGTTGGCGACACCGGTCCCTGGCACCAGTGGGGTCCTGCCGTGTGACACCTGGTGTGGAGCATCTCCCGTGTGAGGAAAGGAGGGAGCTGCGGCTCTGGAGCTTGGAGGGAGTCATGGGGATCAATATGGAACGGGGGAGTGTCAGGAGGATGGAGCCAGGCTCTTCTGGTGACAACCAGTGACAGGACAAGGGGTAATGGGTACAAACTGGAACACAGGAGGTTCTCTTAAATATGAGAAGAAACTTGTTCCCAGTAAAGGTGGCAGAGCCTGGCCCAGGCTGCCCAGGGGGTTGTGGAGTCTCCTTCTGTGCAGACATTCCAACCCGCCTGGACACCTTCCTGTGTAACCTCAGCTGGGTGTTCCTGCTCCATGGGGGGATTGCACTGGATGAGCTTTCCAGGGCCCTTCAACCCCTGACATTCTGGGATTGTGCCGCGACACTTCTGCCGTGTGCCACCGTGTGTCACCGTGTGCCACCGTGTGCCACCGTGTGCCACCGTGTGCCACCGTGTGTCACCACAGTCCGGCCATGTGTCACTGTGCCCTGGGAACCGCTGCCGTGTGCCATGTGCCACCGCGTCCTGCCGTGGACCACCGTGTCCTGCCATATGTCACCGTGTCCTGCCATGTGCCACCGTGTCCCGCCGTGGAACCATCGTGTCCCGCCGTGGACTACCGTGTCCTGCCACGTGCCACCGTGACCTGCCGTCCCCGCCGCGGGTCCCCACGTTGCCATGTGTTCCCATGTCCCGGCCCCCCGTGTCCCCTCCCCGTGTCCCCGTGGGCGCACGCGCGCGTGGGCGGGGCCGCGGCGCCGCTTCCGGCAGCGATGGCGGCCACGGGGCTGGTGGGACACGGGGGGGACACGGTTTCGGGGGGGGTGGGCGCACAGAGGGGATGGGGCTCCCCCCCACACCCCGCAGTCCCTGAGCAGCTTGTCCTCACCCCCCGCGCAGGGACCCGCCGATGTCGCCGCGGCCGCTCAGGCGCTGTCGCTGCCGGCCGAAGCCTTTGGGAACGATGTGAGTCTGGGGGCGGCACAAACGGGGGGTCCCGGCCTCGGGGGGGGGCACAGCCCTGGGGGGGGGCGGTTCTGGGGGGGCCCAGCCCCGGGGGTTCCCAATCTTGGGGGATCCCGGTGGGGGGGGGTTGGTGGTCCCCACACTCGGAGAGGGTCCTTGCACAGGGGGGTCCCCAGTTCTAGGGGGAGCTCAGCCCTAGGAGGGGGGTCCCCGGTTTTGGGGGGTCCCAGCCCCAGGGGAGGGGATGTCCCAGTGCTGGGAGGGGAATCGCACCCCCGGTTGGGGGGGGTAAGTCCTGGGGGTCCCAGTGCTGCGAGGGGAGGGGGGATCCCAGCCCCTGGGGGGTCCCAATACCAGGGGGGGGCTTGGTGGTCCCAACGCAAGGGGGGTTCCTGACACTGAAGGGGGTCTCAGCCCCACGAGAGGGGTCCTAACCTTGAGGTGTCCCCAGCATCAAGGGGGTGTCACCTCCCAGCTTGGGGGTCCCACACAGATGGGGGGGGGCAGTTTGGGGTTTGCAGGGCTGTAGCATCACCCCTGAACCCCCCAGGGCCCACAGCATCACTCCCAAG
The DNA here is from genome assembly GCF_964273445.1 of Streptopelia decaocto. Taxonomy (NCBI): domain Eukaryota; kingdom Metazoa; phylum Chordata; class Aves; order Columbiformes; family Columbidae; genus Streptopelia; species Streptopelia decaocto. Next base: position 3,643,975 of record NC_138680.1, read on the forward strand.
CCATTCCCATTCCCCTTGTCCCCACACACCCCCCGAGGGGAGGAGAGGACCCCCCGGGGAGGGACAGACCCCCCAAACCTGCTCGTGCCCCCCAGCCCCGCGTGGAACTGGCCTGGGCCATGAAGGCGCATCAGCACGCCCAGGTCTACTTCAACGTAAGTCCCATGGGGGGGCTCTGGTGATTGGGGGGACTTTGGGGGGGTCCCGGTTAATTCTTTACCCTTCCCGCATAGCTCATCTCCTCCGTTGACCCCAAATTCCTGAACCTCACGAAAGTCGACGACCAAATCTACAGCGAATTCAGGAAAACCTTCCAGGATCTTAAAATTGACGTTCTCGACCCAGAAGAGCTGAAGTCGGAGCCCGCCAAGGAGGTGGGTGGGCAGCAAGGGGGGGGTACGTGACTTTCCCCCCCTTTTCACCAGGTTTTTGGGGTGCTGATGGCTTTTTTCCTGCCCAGAAATGGCGCCCGTTCTGCCTCAAGTTCGAGGGGGTGGTGGAGGATTTCAACTTCGGGACGCTGCTCCGCCTGGACTGCAGCGAGGACTACACGGAGGAGAACAGCATCTTCGGTGAGGGCGAGAGGATCCGGGGATCCGCTCTTTCAATTCTTATACCTTCTCCCCTGGGGAATGAGCTGTTAGAGAGCAGCGTAGGGAAAGGGACCTGGGGGCCCTGGGGACAGCAGGGTGACCATGAGCCAGCACTGGGCCCTTGTGGCCAGGAAGCCAATGGGACCTGGGGGGGTTAGAAGGGGGTGGTCAGTAGGTCAGAGAGGTTCTCCTGCCCCTCTGCTCTGCCCTGGGGAGACCACACCTGGAATCTTGTGTCCAGTTGTGGCCCCTCAGTTCCAGCAGGACAGGGAACTGCTGCAGAGAGTCCAGCGCAGGGCAACAAAGATGCTGAAGGGAGTGGAGCATCTCCCGGGTGAGGAAAGGCTGAGGGAGCTGGGGCTCTGGAGCTGGACAAGAGGAGACTGAGGGGGGACTCATTCATGTTCACAGATATCTAAAGGGGGAGTGTCAGGAGGATGGAGCCAGGCTCTTCTGGGTGACAACCAGTGATAGGACAAGGGTTAATGGGTTCAAACTGGAACACAGGAGGTTCCACTTAAATTTGAGAAGAAACTTGTTCCTGGTGAGGGTGGCAGAGCCTGGCCCAGGCTGCCCAGGGGGTTGTGGAGTCTCCTTCTGTGCAGACATTCCAACCCGCCTGGACACCTTCCTGTGTAACCTCAGCTGGGTGTTCCTGCTCCATGGGGGGATTGCACTGGATGAGCTTTCCAGGGCCCTTCAACCCCTGACATTCTGGGATTCTGTGATTCTTTTAGCCACCAGGATCCAGTTTTTTGCCATCGAGATCGCTCGGAACAGAGAGGGCTGGAACAGCGTCGTCTATGGCCGGGCCAGGGCGGCGGCGGCTGCCGAGGGGTCGGGGTGAGGATGGGGGATAAACTCCCCTGCTGCTCCATTTACACATTGTAAATACATTTTTTTTTTAAATAAAGTCCGTCTACTGCAGGTTTTGAAATGATTCTTCCTTAAAACACCCAAAAAAAACCCCATAATTATTGCTGAATCCATTGTGATTTTGGCTCGACCACCCATTAAAGTCCCCAACCCAGAACGCTATACCCCCCAAAATCTAATAAAACGTTCCAAACCCACTTTGTTGGTGAGTGTTCCCCCCCCAGCAGGCAGACGCGGCTCAGTAGAAACCATTGAAGTTTTATTTGCAGTCACAAATGCTTTACACTGTATGCAGCAAACACCCTTACAAGTCAACCAGCAATCTGCTCACGCGGAAAAAAAACAGGACCCAACACACAATCGCCAGAGGAAAGAAAACAAAGTTTAAAAATAAAATAAAATAAAAAAAAGGGAAATAAAATTAAGAGTAGGTGGTGGCTGGGAAAAGAAACTGAAGCCCTAAGGAGTGAGTGTCGGTGGGTAGAGCTGAGCAAGGGATGCACACGACTAGCAGCAACAATAGTGGGAAAAGTACAAGGCAAACAGGTTCCCCCCCACCCATCAGCTTTCCTGTTTGATACCCAAAACAGTGATTATGGTGACTTAGGGGAAAAGAAATTGCAAAATGAATTTTAAAGGGGGTGTTAAATACTTCATGCCGGGCAAACCTTGTTATTAAGAAGCCTCCGGAGCGGCTGCAGCGGCTCTGGGGAGCTGGGCCGCAGGTTCCCACTGCTCCACTGAAACGGGGGTAAAGGAAAAGAAAGAGATGGAGCGGGGGGAGAGCCCTGCGGGACGGGGGGCAGGGGACAGCGGCTACGGGGGGCGGGGACACCCACGAGCAAGCACGGATGAGAGACACGCGGCATGGCTTCGAGTTCCTAATAACAAGGGCAAGATGGGAACGGGGAGCTGTGATTTCAGGGGGCTTAATAAGAAAAAATATACATTTGGAATTTTACAACGCCTTCTTTTTTTAATCATTTGTTGAATTTTTTCCTTTTTTTTTTTTTTCTTTCTCTCCTTTTTTTTTTAATTGTTTTTGCTTCTCTCTACGCTCGTCACTAAATAGATCTCTGCGCTTTCACACACCCACCCCTCGCCCAGTAAAGCTTCAGGCCCGCAGGACACGCTTTCCTCACTCGCATTCGCAACCCTCACGCCAGCACCGGTGCACCAGGACTCTGTAAAAAGTTCAATCACACTATTTTTTGTTTGTTTTTTTCTTTTTTTTTTTCTTTTTTTTTTTTTTTAACCTTTTTTTTTTTTTTAAACTGAGTCAATATAAACCTTGTTCAAAATGTTATGAAAAAATGTACATGTTTATACAAGGCAGGCTGCAGCAGAGCGCTGGCGTTCCACGCAGACATTCGGGTAGGGAGATGCTGGATTCTTGCGCTTGGCTTTTATGCCCTTTTTCCACCCCCTCCCACGGAAACAGAAGCGCCTGGTGAGCTCAACAACCCCTCCTGTTCCCTCCTCCCTCGGGACGTGGAGTACGGCCCAAAAAACCAAAGGAGAGCGCCGCAATCCAGCCCTGGGGAAGAGCAGGGATGTAGAAACGCCCTCTTTTCTTTCCATCGGAAACGGGAACCCCTCTGGGCCAGGCCAAAGAGATGCTGCTCTGTACAAGGTGGAGCCGGGAGACGTCAGCTCATCATGTCGTTGCTGTTCACGCCGTAGGTGGAATTCTTCATGGAGTCGTTCACTTCCCGCCTGAACGCCGACAGGTTTTGCGTGAACCTGAGGCAGAGAAACGCATTAGAGGTTGTCCTGCTTTTGTTCAAATTCACGCTCTCTTTTAGGGAATTTGCCTGTCAGTTAAAGCCTTCTTATTAAACACACTCTCCTGAAAGTTTTGGGAGCCATAGCAAGGGGATGCAAGGTCGTTGATAAGAATGGATGCACATCTTGCAAGAGGGGCAACGAGAAACAGGTGACCAAAACCTGACCAACTGAGTACAACATCCCATTCACATGATACTTCATAGAAAAGTGGGAGATCACGAGGATCTCGGCCCTTTTCCCTATGGAGGAGAGGACCTTGCGAGTCGTCCCTGTGAACTGAGGCCAAGCGACAGACTGAATCCAGTTCCGCTTGGCTGCATAGTCCAGTCCAGGACTTCGGGTGCCAGCTCTGCAGTTGCTGGGACTTTTAAGATTGTGTTTGTATATTTTGTATTATTTTTCTCTATTTTATTGGTAGCATTGGTAAAACACTTTTAATTTTTCCAACTCTCTTCTCTCTGTCCTTCTCTCCCTCCCAATCGTCTGTCCTTAGTGGGAAGGGGGGAGAGTGAGGGGCTGAAGGGGGAAGAAAGAGGGTTAACAATACATCCACCGTGGTTTTATTGTCACCCCGCAATCAAAACCTCGACAGAGGTTTCCCGTTCCTCCAGCGTTTTGCTCTCAAACTGTGATTTTGGCACTGGCTACGGGCTCAGCACATCTCGGGGCTTTGTCCACACCGACCTGTCCCTGTTCTTGGTGAGGAGGTTGCGCTCGATGCCCTCCATGAGGTTCTCGAAGCAGAGGTGCATCGCCTGCTGTTTCTCTGGCGGTTGGCTGTTCACGATGCTGTTCCTCAGGTCGGAGAAATACTGGGGGGAGACGAGGACAACGGGTTAATCCCCAGAGGAACAGCCACCTCGGCTTTGGGACACACCATAGAGCTCTTCAAGTGACTTCTAGTGCCAAGGATTAATTAGCACAAGGGCCGGACACCCTTCCCTCAACACACCATCTCTGCTCTGACACCGATCTCCTCCCCTTCAGCATCATTTAAGTCCCACAGCTCCCCCGGGACATTTACCTTTTCATTGAGCAGTATCAAGCCGAGCAGAGGCCGAGACATCGACCACTGGTTCCTGCAGTCCTCAAAGATGATGATATTCAGCACTGTCGACAGCATCTGGAGGAGGAAAAATGAGGTTTAAAATGGTTCTTCCAGCCCACAGCACCGTGTGGGCTCGGGAGCAACGATTCACCTTGGAACCAGCGCTGGAACCTCAAACTACAGAGCTCTGAGCACCAGGGGACCTGGAGCCCCCAAGAACTGGTGGAGAACTTCACTGAGGGCACACGGAGGAGCTGCTGTCCCTTCCACAGCCAGTATCCAACCCAGCTGCTTTGGAAGATGCAGTTTCTCCTTTTATCCTGAGAAAATACAGCTTCTAGCCTCACAAAAAAACCCCTGGTTTTCTTTGTATTTGATCTACCAACGAGGATGGCACAATATTCCCTGTCTTCCTGTGGGAGTCATGCTGACGTTTTGACTGAGCACCAGCGAGCGAGGCTGGATAGCGCCGTCAGAAATGTACAGAGCAGCATGGCTGGGCGAGAGGCACATCAAAGTGTTTTGCTGTGAGATATGGATCTCTAGATCCCAACACAGGGCCCTCTGGAGCATCAAAGCCTCTGTGAGCACAATCAGCTGCCATTAAGTGACACTCAGGTATCTAAACTACATGGTATGTGTAGGTATGTGCTGAGCTGAGCTTGATCTAAGCAAGGAAAACATCTCTGCTGAGCTAAGCCTGATCTGAGCAAGGAAAACATCTCGGCTCACATCTGATTCTCTGCCACAGCACACGGAGAGAAGACAAATCCCAGCAAACTCCGTGTCTATCGGAGGTGCTGAGGATGGTGGCAGATGTGCCACCAGGATGTCTAAAACTCGATTATTCACCCCATTCTGAAGGCAGGAGTGAATAATCCTGGAGATGCGAATAAAACTCCTGGAAGGAGTTCCAAGGCAGCACATGCCCCAACAGGCAGAAAATCCAACTTCCACATGGGCCCGACCCAGGGAGGTTGTTGCCATATTCTGAATTCCACGCAGTAAATCGTGGGGACCCCACGGTGCTGGCTCTGCTGTGGGTGCACGTGTACCCACAGAATTGTTCCAGGCATTTAAACGAACCCCGACTTGTTGTAAAGCCGCAGAATGGCACACGGTCTCTGGTTAAAGAGGTGTTTCCTGGCTTCATTCCTATGAACCACCAGCACTGCCCATAACTCTGTTTCTGTTTTAAAAAATACAAAATCTCATTTTTGGCTACTTCCTTTCATATATAAAATGCAAAACCAGCTTTCCTTGCACAGGGAGAACCACGTGCATGAAGCATCGCTTTGAATCAGACCTACCATATGACGAATGCGTAGGAGAGATGCAATACTAGCAAAAGATCCTTTCTGCTCCAGAAAAGCCCGGGGCTCTAGAGCAGGGAGCACACAGCCCCCATACCGCATCACGCCACGAGATCCAGGGCTTCTCGGGGAGTTCACCACATCAAGGCCCTTACCTGCTGAATCATCTCGGGGTGCTGCTGCATGATGTGCAGGAAGCGGTCGCTCTCCTGGGTCAGAGGTGTGGTTCTCTTCTTGGTGCTGCGCGACAGCTGCTTGAAGAGATAGGTGACAATGTGGTCCAGGCAGGAGCAGCAGCCTGTGCAAACCATGGTGTCTGCAGGAACACGACAAAGCGGAGATGTTGGGGTGCTGCCAGTGTTTTCCTTGCTCAGGTGCACCTGGAACCACCTAACCCTGAACGGGTCGGCAACCTCCTCTCTGACACATTCACCATCTCTAATGTTCCAGGTTTAACAGCAGTGAGACTCCTCCACCCATTCCCAAAGTTAATTTATCTGTTAGCCTGAAATAGCACGTGTTCAAAGCACAAGAGCACAAGAAAGAAGTGGTTACCTAGTGCAGTGAGGCCTTCTGAAATGGAAGAGAGAATATACATGATTACATGAGGCTCCAGACTGGCGATAAAGTTCATGTGGTCCTGGGTAAGAACTTCCAGTAAGGAATAGTATGACTGGCTGAGCTTGGGATAATCCTGCAGAGAGTGAAAAAGACTTTTAAGGCTTTGTGACTATGCTGTAAGCATTGGTTACAGCTTTCTGCTAACCCAACCCATTCATTAACCACCTGAAAACTGCTTATTGCATCTCCTGGAAGGAGAACAAACCAACCTTTCTCTCACAGCATGATTCATGGGCCAACATATCTTCCTCCTTTCTCCCCCACCTTCCAAACAGGCTCCAGGAACAATGGCCCAGTAGGTTCCCAACGCTGTTATATCAAACTATCTTTCCCCACTGCTTTGCTCTTTTCTAAATGGGGAGTGTTTGGCGACTAATAGCAGTGCTGGAGATGCAGAGATAGGAACAGCTCTCCAGGTGTTGGTGCAGAGTGCCAGATCACATACAAAAATCAAAATACGCAGTGCTGGGCTCAGCAATCCGCTCTGCAATCGGTGCCACAGACCCCCCAGACTGGGGAGGACTCTACTGGGAGTCCTGTGAAGTGGCCCCATCTCAAGAGCTGCATTTGAGCTGAATGTCTCCAGAAGAATTATGAGGTCAGTAACATGCTGAATGCAGTCAGAGAGAGAGCAAGGACTTCTTTCAGATCCTGCTATGGTAACATGACGGGTAAGATTTGGGGGGAATGGATCCTGCCCTCTCTCCTCGACGTTTTGCCAAGCAGGACTGCACTGCCGGGGTCTCAAAGCTCTGCTGCAAAATGGATTTTCTGCACGTGAGGTGGGGAAAGGAGCGAGACCCTCCTCAGGTGTCCTCAGCGGGCACACTGCACTGTAACTGCTAATGCATCCAAATCTCTGCCCACCGGCGATACGGGGAAGAACCTTCGCTCACAGGAAGTGTTTTTCAGGTAGAGGAGCAATTATTTTGGTAATGACTCTGCAGCTGGAGAGCCGAGCAGCGGGGCTGGTGGGATTACAGCCTTCACACCATTCACCTGCTGCTGCACATTCCAGGAGCTTAAATTTCCCGCTGGTCTGTGCCTATAGATGAGCTTCCAAAAGTGGCACAAGTCCCCTTGTCTCTGCAATTAAACTATCCTTGACTGTCTCACCCCCCAGCCCTCTCTTCCCTCGCTATGTGTTCATGCTGCTGTCACAGGGGTGGGCTTACCAGAAGGTCGCTGTGGGGGATGGAAAGCAGAAGCTTGATAAAAGTTTGCAAGGCATTGTCCAGTGCATCATCCCCGTAGAGGCGGAAGACCCCAAAGTTGACGTAGCTCCCGCTCAGTGCAGCCTTCAGCATAGAGAAGCAGATGGAAATCCCCTTGAGCTTCAAGGCATAGACTTGATCCTTTGGGACCTCCCCAAGCGTTAGGATACGATTTCCTGCATGAGCATAGAAGCGGATTCAGTATTTCGGCAACCACATTCAAACCCTTTCTCCCCCAGGGTGCAGGAAAAATGAAAGTAGAGCCGTAAGGAGTGACCGAGAAGTCAGACACAAGCGCCATGAGACTTGTTCCCCAGCCAAAGGTGGAACCCACTAAAGACAGAAGCGTGGCTTTGCTGCAAGCCACAGGAGAACACAACTGCGTGTCATTTTGCGCTAGAACCAGGACAGCATAAGGACAGGATTGCTGTGCATGTGCTTCCTGGGGTCACCCATGTCACTTCACACACTCGCAAGGGGCTCAGCTGGGCTCCTGCTCCTTCCTATCACTTTCTTCCTCATTTACACAGCAAGTATCCTGCCTGTTCTGCCTGTCGACCCAGCACTCGACGCAGAAGCATCTCCCTGCATCCAAGCACGCGTTCAGCAAGTGATCTGGCAGCGTTTCCCAGGCTGGGCTGGCGCTCGGAGCTGGCAGGTGCCCCGGCCCGCGCTCCCCGAGCCAGCGGAGGAGCCAAGGGCAGCGCGAGGCCACGCGGATCCCTCCTGCCGGGTACTCACCGTATGTAGTTATCATTTTACTCGTTTCTCGGAAGAGCAGGATGCCGTTCGGTGAGGACACATCGAACTGGAGCCGTTGGGATCTGAAGGAAAGGATTTGGAATAAATCAGAGCTCAAACATACTCTGGAGTAAAACCAAAGGCAATAACCCAGCAGCTCCATGTGCTGCTGTGCACTGGGACACGCTCCTGCCCGGAGTTCAGCAAAACACCCCGGTCTGGTAGAAAATACTGCTGTTCATGACCAAAGGCAGGCAGGACATGGCCACTTAGGGACAGACGAGCTCTGCTGTCGCAGAAGAAAGGGCCTGTATTTCACAGATGTCAGGAATACAAGAGCGAGGCTGGAAATCCTGCCCTGGCAATGGTCACTAGGCTGCTGTACACAAACACATCTCGGAAGCGGCACTAAGGGCAGGCTGACTAACTCCTATTCATAACACGACCAAGAATTCCGAGCTTGGCATTTTTTCACCCTTACAGCGAACAGATCTTACAATCAAAGCGCAGCCACTCATCCTGTTCACCTCCGAAATAAACGAGGAGATGTATTCCAGTAAGGACTGTCCTGCTGCAAAGGTGCCAGTGGGATGTGACAATACTGAGAGTCGACTCTCAGATGACTGTGCCTGAAGCTCGTGTCCCTTCCAGCGAGCTCTAACAACGGTTCATCCCTACAGGGCTGCGTTGGGCTGGGCTGTGAGCCAGGGCAGCGTCTTGGCAACCTTCCACCGCAGATTATACAGCTTCTGAATTATCCCAGCAGCGCCAGAGGTACCTCTGTGCTGGCAGAAAGAGCGGATGCTCTAAAGCAAAAGTGGTCAGCTGGCTGCCAGACAGAACGAGGCTTGTTTTAAACCCAGGTTTTAAAAATTAACATGAGTCGCCTGCCTCCATCTTACAGCGCTGTCCTTGGAAGCGCACGCTGAGCAAACTCAGTGTTTATTGATCGCGTCTCTTGGTCTGAGTCATGAGACGGCTGATATCTGAACTGTTAAGATTTTGTTCCCCGCTGAAACGACACCAACTTCCCCCTGTCCCCTTGGCAGCTTTTATAGCATCACCAGACCGAAGCGGAGACAACACAACTGGGCACCAACAGCCACGCAGAGGAAGAAGCAGCACACAGACACAAACCCCAGCTTCTGGAGGCTCATACCTGTTATGTACCAGCTCAGCCATCAGTTTGAGGACAGGAGTAGTGCAGGCCGGGTCATGGTACCAGAGTTCAATCGCTCGCTGTAGGATCGGCATGTAGGATGGGTAGCTGCAAGGTGAAAGCTAAGGAACTTGGTTGCTTTCTATGAAAAAAATGAAAAGGTCATAACCTCTACCAAAAAGGTGTATTTTGTGTATGTGAACCTTGTAAAGCAGCTTACTTCACGAGGCTAAACAGAGCTGCTGATCGCTGGGGTATGCTTTATCACAGAGAACATAATAATAAAGATCTTGAGTCAATTGAAAGAGTTGCATGCATGCTTTTTATACTGAGACAAACCAGAATCCAAAAGGTTTAAATTGAACGGGAAGACAGATACACAGATGTGTCACAGCACAGACGTCTGACCTTCACCAGCCCAGAGCAGTGTGGAGCGCAGCCACGGTGCTCTTGGAGCTCTCAGCGAGAGGACAAAGACACCGACTGTTGTTGGCCCCAGAGAGCAAGAGGAAAGCTTTGTGTGGCTGCTGGGACGCACGCATCCCATTAAAAGCCTTTGTGCTTTACAGGTCACATCTCTTCAGGTCCACTCGGAAAAACCCCAACAGTTTGGCTTTTAGCAGATTTTTAGGTTGACTTGGTTGCAGACAGACCAAGTCAAATCTATTCTGAGGCTTAGAGACAGGACACCGAGTACTATAAAAGTGAAGAGAAACCCCAGTCAGGATTTAGCAGGAAAAAATAGGGCATTTGGATGCAGTGAGCTAGAGTTCTCCCCTCCGATGACTCGAGTTTTAGGGCAACAGAAGGATACATCCACTCAAACAGCATCATGAAGCTGGTCTTGGCATTGAAGGCAAAGGCTATTCCCCTCAAGTCTCTCACCAAACCAACCAAAGTTCTCTGTATTGCAAACAAAAAGATATGTTAAAACATAACACGCTTATGGATCTATCATTGCCCTGAGCCATTTTTCCCTTCCTCCCGTCATAAGAGCAACACAGCCTTTCTGTGCTGGATGCCAGCTCCAGGTTAGACAGCTCTTCCTCTTCTGTGCCAGAAATCCTCCCTAATTTGAGCCTGTGCAGTGACAGTACTGGGGTATTTCATTCCCAGCAGAAGGAAAGCTGGCAGGTGAGCCTCTCTGCTTCAGTTTTAAAGTAGAACTCGATCCCGAGGCGTACAGGGACACCACCGCTTCCCCACGTACTGAAGGGAAAACACCCATCACTCCAGCATTGACTTGTCTCATTCAGAAGGCAGAATGGCTCTCACTCTGCATTTACTTGTTCTCTCCCATCTGTCTGAACCAAAAACATCAAAGCCCCTAAATGAAAGAGAACATGGATAACAGAGAAGGTCCTGCCCGACTTACTTTTGCCTCTTGTTCATTGAACGTATTTGTGCTGAACATCTGCGCCACAGTCTCAAAGGCAGCTGTGAGGGGAAGCATGAACTGCTCATACTGATCCTCATCTTCCCCTGAAAGACAAAAATAAAGAAATGAGGAGGAAATAAGACTGTGTAACACTGCACCTCCCCGCGCCCCGCAGTGCTGCTGCTGCTAGACACTCACACTCTGCTCACCCACGGAGCTAAAGGCAGAGACAACACAGGCCTCCAGCTGACCCACCACTGCCAATACCTAACTTGGAGAAAAGACTTAGAACAAACCTTTCCACCTCAGGAAAACATTTGCAATACTATTAAGGAACTATTTATCCCCAGCCTTGGCAGTGTGCACCTCTGGGCTACCTGTAGCCTGTAACATGGCATCAAACCCACTCTTGGGCTCCTTTCGCCTCCTTTTTCTTATCCCATCAGCTTATCCCACTCCAGCATCCTTTCCTGCAGGAGCCTGCAGCTCCCTGAACAGCAGAACCCAGCACCTGAGACACAGAATTCTGCTCTGATTCCCACAAAAAGACCCGAGTACCTAAATCCACCATGAGAAGACGCCCAAGTGCAGTGTAGAACGTAGTCCGACATCTCATGTCAGTCAGGTTGGACTGATTGTTAATGCCCAGGAAGGAAAAGTGCTCGCTCTGCAAACAGAAGAGGTGGGTTAAATGGGAACCAGCACCTCGAATGGGCCCCTGTATCAAAGGCTGAGGATCCCGAATCCTGATTCTCAGCCTGTGTGAGGATGAGAAGCAGCGAGCCGCTTGGTTATCTCGCCAACCCCTTCCAGCTCGGAGCACAGGCCAGCAGAGGGCACAGGCAGCCCCGCAGCAGCGTCCTGCCCGCTGCCAAAGACACCAGCTCCCGCCTTTCATCTTCAATTCCCAGGACCAGACAAATGAGGAGCTCTTGCTTTGCCTCCAGAGCAGAGCAGCATCTGCTCCTCTTCCTCACGGGCACCTCCAGGCACTAAGGTTGCTGAAAACCAGCTCTCTGCAGGCAGATCCCAGTTACTCTGCCAGCATTCCCCACCAGAACAGCAGCCACAGAAAATGCAGCTTCTGGGCCAAACTTGGGATGTGGGACTGTCTGAAAAATATCCTCTAGCTGAAGGAACACAGTGTATTGTTCAGCCAGTCGATGCAAACCTTGTGGATGTGGTGCTGGGAGCGCTATCGCTGCAGCACCGCAGCATCAAATGACCACATGCTCCCAGAGGCAAGTGAGAAATGTGATACTTTGCTGCTGGTTTCTAGGTGCTCGTTCTCACATTTTTGATTTCCAGTCAGCACCCCGGATCCGCACAGGCAGTGACCGAGGGACACGGCTGCCGCCCTGACCGCTGCAAGTCACAGCCCTTCCTCCAAATCAGCACTTTCAGAATGAAAGCTGAGGCATCAAAACGTCGTTATATTTTGCTTTAAATTACATAAGGAGTGCTCGCTGCTGCCTGCATGCACAGCAGCATCAGCTGTCTCCTGCATCTCAGTCTGAAGATAGCTGTCTTTTGGTGGAGTAGAAACCCCCACATGAACCTTTCAGGGATGAAAGGTGTCACATAATTACAGCCCCTCAAAATCGAAGGGCAGGCTTTGAACAAAGAGATAGAACGCAGATCACATTTCCAGAGGCTCCTCTAGTATGATGGAAGCATCCAGAACACAGGTAAAATTCAGAAGTGCATCCAGGCGTTAAGATTAAGGGAATCAGCTCAGCTGCACCAAGGCAGACGGAGGAGTTTGCTGTGAGACAAGAAGCAGGTGAAAGGACTTACCGTGTGATTGTTCAGCATGAACTGTACAGCGCTGAGTTTCACCAGCTTTCTGACGCTACTGTATGTAAATGGGGTGTTAAGGAAGTGGCAGAGTCAACAGAAAACTTCTTGCAATGCTTGCAAAACACTTTCCAGCGCAAAACTACAAGGGGACTTATGTCTATAACATTCAACATGTTCTAGCCTCTCTTCCATTTGTTTCAGGAGCAACCAAGTTGCATAAACCTCTACTGTAAAGACCTGCAGTGGCCATTTACATTTTATTCTGTCAGGAAAAACAAGTAGAAGACCATTCAGTAGCCTGTACACAAATTATTTGTGGACAGTGAGCTACAAAGCAATTATGATCCAAAATAAAACCACTACAATATTACAGCACTTCAATTCACCAGCCAGGTTAAGACGTTGACCAACCACTCGCACTCTGCTCTTCTCGCTACCCAAAGGATGAAGCGGTTCAGGAATCCATCACACGCAGAGTGCTCCTGTTCCAGCCGAGCATCTGGGCCACTTTTCCCCCATGCTGAGGTTTAATGGTCCTGCAGCCCCAGCAGCAATTCCACAAAGGATATCCGATGGACAGGTCGTTCAGCAGCTGCAGCGTCTTGGAGGTGATCGGCTCGCACCGGCCCCAGTACTTCAGGTTGGTGATGCTAGGGGAAGAGGACAAGGACGGATCAGAGGGCTTTGCTCGCCTGCCCATTTGCTGTGCGGCGGATTCTTCCAGTTCAAAAGTCACCCAACATCATCGGCTCCACCCTCCACCGAAACCACAGACATCACAAGCCACAAAATATTGGTATAAAATTACTGTACTTACATTTGGTTGACTAGAAAATTATCCTTCAGATAATCTTCACTACTTGGGTCCCAAGCTACACTGGCCCATACCCAGGCCCTTGGAATTCTGTGGCACTCCAGGGCTGGTTTCTGCAGCAAGGGTAAGAGAATTCTGCGGCAGTGACTACATGCAGACGTATGCAATTCTGCACCTGCACCATCCACTGTCAGCTGCAGAATTCTAGTAGCCCTTGCTTCTTCCAGGAGAGCCGTTTCACCCTTGGGGATGCTAAAGAAGTCGAGGGGGAGCTGGCGGCTGCACGGCACCAGGCACACGGCACTGGGCGTCAGCGTCGGAGCGACTGAATTGGTTCAAAAAAGCTAAAGGAGGCTGCCAAACATCCGACAAAAAGCCAGTCGACAGGTTCGGTCCAGAGGAAAGCTGCCAAGGAACAGGCCAAATCGGTTTGCCTACCAGATTGGAGGAGTTTTAAGAAAGGACTGGTGCTGCTCTGGTACTGAACAGCACCATTTGCAAAGAAAAGAGATCTTTGAAGGATCAATTTCCCTCCCCATAGAGCTTTCGTGGCTGGTGATTGCCAATAGTTTAGTGATAGGGCATGAGTGCTTCAGGCTGTCCCCTCTCTGACTCGGTTTTTACTAAGCAGGCACTGGAAAGAGAATCCATTATCCTGGTGTACGGCTTATTTTTGTGTCTCCACGGTGGATAAATCAATCCTGGATATTGTGCGTGACTTAAGCCCTGATAAAAGCCTGTAATTCTCTCAAGTAGCCAGATGGTTCTAGTTTTACACTGAACAACACTCCCTCATATTGCAGTTTTCCTGGTTACACCTTTAGATAAACCCTGGAAGCTCCGCTGCCGGCAAGCAGGAACACTTACATTTTTCCTATGAAGACGCTCAGGACCATCGTCTCATCGTTCAAGCCCAGGACCTCTGAGAGACGGCGGTACAGCTGGAGGGGAAGAAAAGGAATCACACCAATTTAAAAGCTGTCAAGTAATGATCAAAGATTCCTTGTTTTCCACTTGCTCTCCCTTCGTGGCACACTTGCCCGGGAGCGCCTGTGCTCTGGGCTTGCCCAGATCAGTCAAGCAACACACATAGATGCTTGTGATCTGATCCAGACTAATCACCGTCGCCTCTTCTCTCTCGTTAGTCACGGCGGGTTCAGATACTGTACACAGCAGCCAGAGCACTTGGATTTCCTAAGAAAAGGGGACCTAACAACTGTGCTCCTCCACCTGCACCTACGTGAGGTATCTCAGTCAATTTGACTTGTCACATCACTGCTCTCAAGTCTGTGAGACGAGGAAGGAAGGTCCTAGGTTACTGGAAAGGAAGAGAAGCTAATTCTAGACTAATGATGTTCCCATCCTTTACTTTTTAATTTTAAAAAAGGTATTTTGCATCTTTAGAGATGCACCAAGGCAATCGAAGCCTGGTACATCTACAACTGCCTTGCAATGAAGAAAATGTGTATTTATCTTCACTTTAGAGCTGAGGAAGCAAGGCACAGATGTGTCCCACACTCCTCGCGGGTGTCTGAGGTGTTGCACAGGCTTTAGGGACTCTTCTGAAGTCACAGCAGAGACCTGGCAGGTAACAAAACTGAACCCAGGTCTCAAGTTCAAGGCTACTGTCATAGTCACTGGCTCCTTCCTGATACGTACTGAACGCGGCATTTCAAAACCAGCTCAGGGTTTGCAACGTTAACACTGGACTCTTATCTAGAAAACACAGCAGACACGTCCCTTAAAATATTTTCATCTATAAAGAAGAGAAAATAAGTAACGCCACTTGCTTTCATTTAGAACAGGGAGCTGTTACTGGATTTCACACCACCAAAGAGATGTAGCCATGATTACCTTGGAAGACTTCTGCACCTGATCTCCGATATAGATCTTCCGGAACTGCTCGAAGAAGCTCAGCATGGCCAGCTCCAGCTTCTCATTCCCGGCCTGCGCCAGCCGCGAGTCCGTCAGGTTCATGAGCTGCAGCACCCTGCAGAGGCGCAAACACCTTGCTGGGGAAACCGGGACACACCAGGGATTTCTGGCACACGGTGGCGCTTCCGGTTTTTAGTTTTTGTGGGTATTGTCACTTTGGGTCGAGAACTGACAAAACTGATAACAAAACGCTGAGTAGGACACATTCCTCCTCTGTGCAAGGCCCCTGCGAGGATTCTATGTCCCTTCTAACAGAGATGCAAGGGTTGGTTTTAATTTGCCGCAGAAGCGAGTTTGGGGCGCTTCAGCACGCTTACCCAGTGACTGGGCCATCGTGTGCTCAAACCCACCTGAGAAACCCTCCCTAAACTAAACTAAACAACTCTCCCACTACAACAAGGAATTTCAGGGTGAGTAACACATGCAGCAGAACAGGGGAGCAAACCCAACAATATTATTTTTTGGCAAATGCCACAAAACAGAGTGGGAAAGATGATCTCAATAGACTTCTGTGAACATCTCTCACATAAGCTGGTGCTAAAGGCAGCTGAAGTATATACAGGGTCTCATTCCCTCTTCAGTAACTTATCAGCGACATGGGAAGTGAGAGCGTGATGTTATTTATGGGCTCAGCAACAGCCCAGCTTCCATACATTGCTGGTATAGGTCCTGCTTCTTCCCCAGCCTCCCTGCAGAGCTGCAGCTCTGGGCCAGAAGGCATCCAGCAGGACTTGAGGCTGTCCCTGAGCACTGAGTAAGCTGCGTGTTCTCACATCCATCAAATACAGCTTGCACTTTACAATCCCAAAAACCCAGCACGCGTTAGGTGACACTATAAAGTTTAAACAGCTGTAGAAGAACTACAATATTCACAGCGTATTTACAGACAAAACACGCCTTGGATTATTAAGTAGGGAAAAAGGCTTTTCCCCCATGCCAGCAAAAAACCATCATGCATTTAGTTGTCCTCCAATGCATGCACTTAACCCCGGTACAATTCCCCTCTTACATGCTCTTCCCCTCTCATTCTCTTTCTTATAACTCAGATGTCCCAATTTAGCCAAGCCACGGCAGAGGTTTGCTGTGGCTCTACCCAGTGCCGCCAATCTCTGCTCTCAGGATGGCCAACTCCACGCCTTTCAGTGAAAAGAGGGGAAGAACACGGTGGCAGCTCCACGACAGCAATTCTTGCGTTGCCTTCAAGAGCGGCACGGCTAGAAAACAGTCAGCGTCCCTACCGACAAACCAACTCGCCATCCATCGCATCCTGCTCATCCGTGCTGGCGAACGAGACCCTACCGCCAATCACTGCCCCGATTATATAGACGAGCCACGTCAGGCGCCCTGCAAGCAAGAGAGGACATCAGAACCGAGCACGTCGCACGTCCCGCGGAGGAAGCCAAGACAGGACTCACAAGGAGTATTTTTCTGCTTTAGTGCCCATCTATATTGAAATTACTCAATCTTCCACTTGGTGAAAAATGGGCACAACTTTACAAAAAGAACTCCAGGTCTGCCTGGAAGATTTTCATTATTTAAAGCTGTTCCACTGCAGAAAGCCACTTCCTTGTTAAAAGGTATTTAAACACGTGCAGGTGCCAGCAGGTGGAGTTTATTCTTTCAAAGCACATGTGGCTGGTGGAGAAGTCAACATCGTATTGACTTTTGCCCATATTAAAAAAAAGAGAAAAAAGTACCGTGTTAGATCAGACGATGCTTTTAGTGCCTAACTCCTCCATGAAGGGGGACGCCAGCTGCATTATCAGAGAGGGGGCACGACACAGCTACACCCCAACCTCCAAAGGAACCGCTGCGGCTTTATGGCCAATGTTGAGCAATTCCCGAACCAACCAGCTGTGCAAGTACAAAACCTCCACGCTGAACCCACCCAACAGCTAGAAACCCCACTTGGTTAACTCATCAGCTGGAGGTTTCTGCCACGTCATGGTCTGCATCCTGCCTGGGACAAAAGGGGGATGGGGCAGGCGGTGCTGAGAACTTGTCTCTGAAATCCTGGGCAGGGAGAGGCACTAAATTTCCCCCCAAAAAAGAATGGGGTCAGTTATAGGACAGCGATATCTTCAGCCAGCACTGCTGTGTGTGTTGGGAGTGTCTGTCCACAGCCTAAAATATTCTATGCCACAGGGTCACATCCCCAAGGGATTGTTTGTGAGATTTGCCTCCCTATTTATGGATTTCACCAGGAATGCTGGCTTCTTGAATGGTACTTTTGAGAACAGGGAACCTACTCCAAGCCCACAGGCCACAGTTCTCCGAAGGCGCTCACCTTCCTGCACAGCAACGTCCATGGGGCTGGCGGTGGCGCTTTGCAGCAGCTCCTGGTAGGACTGGGCTGACTGGTCGAAGAGCTGCACGAGCAGAGCGCAGGTCTTCTCGTACTCGCAGCGCCCGATGGTGGAGAGCTGGTCCAGCTGCTGCTGCACGAGGCCGGTGTCGTCCAGCGGGTCCTCCAAACCATCCCTGAGCAGCGGGAGAGACGATTAGAAAAGGACTTGAGCTGCAGAGACAGCCTAACCCATAACACCAGCTTATTTCTATCAGGTACAGGATGCTTCCCCAGCTTAACGGTTGGACTCGATCTTAAAGGTCTTTCCTGACCAAAACAATTCTGTGATTCTCTACAGCAACTCCAACGACTAAAGTCTCTACTATTTGTCATGATGAAAAGCTATACAGAACAATGTCATCTGATCACTATTGCAGCTGTAAATCAGAACAGTAGCGGTTCGGGTGGAAAGGCCATCAGGACCTGGGATGAAAAAGCGCTTCTTAGGTCTTTAACATTTATCCAGGTCTTTGAACAGAACGTGTAGCATCAAAAACAAGGTCTCTGTCTGGTTGTCTTTGTATAACAAAGCTTTCCCTTTCAGTGTTTTATTTGCCTTTTCTTCTAAATACACTAACCTCAACACTAAGCCTGAGAACTCCAGAACTAGCTAAACCTGCTGTTCCTCCCCTGCGGTGCAAGACACCTAAAAAAGGGATAAGCTGATCAGTCTTCCTTAAGAAACACATGATTTTTTCTAGACCGATTGTTTTCATCAAATACAAACACACAGGAGGTGGAGTTCATCCCACACAAATGGAGGCATTGCAACTGAGTCCTGATCCACACTGGAGCCCTCTGCGATAGACTTCGGTGCTGACACCGAAGCGCTGCCGTCTCTCGGCTCTCCCTACCTCAGGATGATGTGCACAGACTCCAGCCTGGACGTGATGTACGCTTTTGTGACTTCTGGCGTATACGTTTCGAGCATGTGAGGCTCGGTGGCTTTAACGTAGGGCACGGACGCAGCCAGGCGCTGCCACAAGCTCAGCAGATAGTGGACGCTGTTCGGTGCGAACTCCCAGTGCTGCCAGGAGCCCAGAGAAAGAGAAGAAACCAGCCAGTTATGGCCTTGATTATTTCACCCGTGTTATTTTGACTCGTGTAGCACTACCTACGGCAGCATCTAAAAGCTTGAATGATCTGGTTGACAATTTTAACAATGAATTTCTAGTTCACACCTGAATTCAGTGGGTATTATCAGTAAAGATAATCCCGAGTTCCCATGCTGTGCAGCTGAGCCAAAGCTTTGGTCCCAAACTACTGTCAAGCTCATACAGCTCCCCAAATAGAATACACAGTCTAAAGCTGTTTTCCAGACAAATATTAAAATTTAACAAAGGCATTAAGTAAGCTATAGAATTTTTTTAAGCCATATTCTATGCAGGGGTGTAGTTCGAAGCTGTATACCAGTGGAAAACTCAGTGGGAATATAACACAATATTCACATTACTAACAATCCTTGCAACTGCATTTTAATAGTGAAGTGATATATATAATTCTAAAAATAAGCCTTATTTTATGAGGGTTTTTCTTCCCCTCTGGTAGGACATGGACTCTGGAGGCAGAGCAACCCTGCTGCCCCTGCTCCATTCAGGAGCAATTCACAGAATAACCAATGCTACGCCACAGGATTCCGTCACAGGGGCTGCTGGGCTCTTTGGAGAAATAACAAAGCAAATTAAGGGGCAAAGAACAGACAATTTTGCTTCAAGAGAAGCCAAGGGGCACAAACGCCCATGGAGGGTGAGGAGAAGCACATGGTACCTGCAGGCTGGTGACGGTGAAGTTGGCGATGAGCCGGATGACCTCAGGGTAGTTCTCCACCTTCACCAGTTCTCCCAGCTGGTAATTGCTTTTCAACCGGGCCAGCAATCGGCAGAATTCATGGTAGTTATTTGGGTCTGACAAACTCTGAGAGGAACAAAAGAGAAGAGCTGAGAAACAACATACACAACACATGGTGGTCGGCTAGAACAGACACAGGTGGAATGGCAGGAAAAGCAAATAACAGCAAAACATTGTGTCCTTCTCCGCAGCGTGGGACATTTACATTAGGAAGTCTTCTTGGGGAAGAAACTTGATGGAGAGGATCAGAGACACAACTGACGGCATCAGAAACGCTCACCTGGGGGTTTTCCAGTATTCGTTTAACTCCATCCACGAGATGAGATAGAAACTTTGCTCTTTCGGCATTGTTGAAGAGGGATCTGCGCACAGAGGCTATCTGCACCAAGCACGATAAAACCTAACGGGGCAGAGAACAGATACAGGCAGGGATTACAATAAAATGAACAGAACGTTTCCTCCTCGTGCCAACAAACCATTTGAATCTGACGATCCTCTGCATGCTATGCAAGAAAAAAAAACCAACCCACTAAGAGCATGAAAAAAGAAATGTATATTGTTCTCAACCCAAAACTGTGGAATTTAAATCAAGAGTAAATGGAAAAGGCGCCGCTGCAGTGGTATCAGGCTGGTGAGCAGGGTTTGAAGAACAAAAGCCCCGCTCCCCCTGCCAGGATTACCCGCTCAGCCGCTCGTTCTGGCTGTTCTTACCTTTACTGATCAAAGAGGAAGGACAATTAAAGGTGTAATTGCTTCAGATTTCTATTCAGTAACAAAAAGAAGTGTCTCGCGCTGTTAAAATCTCTCATGAATATTTGAGGCTCTAAACTCAGAATTAGCAAGTAACCCTTCAACATAATGAAGAGTGCTGATAGTCTCAGTGGAAAAAATACATCTGAAGGACCCTTCCTTCCCTCGCCAAAGGGCATGTTTTCATCCTAGCATTAATTATGAAAAATATAATACTTATCTGATAGATAAATGCCTGGCAGGCAGGTTTTTTTTCCAAGAAGAACTAACCCAACTGTGAGCTCAGTTGTGCTATTGGCCATTCCATCCACCTGGGACATGGCCTAGTTTGCAAGTGGGGAAGAAGAAATTACATGTTTCGGTTGTGCTCCCAGACTTGCTACCGACTCACAGTTCGGTTTTACGGTCAACTCAGCTGTACAGTGGAAATAACACCAGCTACGTCCCTCAAAAATGGAAGAGCGAGCAGGGAGACCCCCAAGGAGGAGGTTGGATTTTCAGCAAATAAACTGGGTTTAGGTCAAATCCAAAAGCTGCAGATGCATCAAAAGGAGCAGCAGCAGCAGCCCAGGCTGCCATTTGTCACAAGGCAGCGTCACCAAAGAAAAGGTGGCTGTCCAAGGTCAGCATGTGGCATTTGAACCGACAATGAGTGGCCCAGATGAACCCTATAAACGCTTTCTGGTAGTGGAGTCTGTAAGGAAAATAAACGCTAAACTTACCAGAGGAGAAAACGAAGGAGGGATGGAATGATAAAGGTCAAAAAACAACTGAAGGGTCGAAGAATCCAAGAATGCTGAAACAGAATGGAGCATTTTACTGAGAACACGTCCATTTACTCTTTCCACAGCTCTAATACTCATCAACAAAGCCATGAGCACTTGTAAAATCCTTTGGAAATTCTCTGATAGTGTAGTGCTTCGGGTGGCATTTTTACACAATTGCCTTTACCAGAAATAAAGTGAACCCGCTGCTACTTGGTACCAGGACAAAATTACAGGAAAATATTTAAAGAATGTAATCTGCAGAACCGCCTGGTGAGAACAGCAAGGGTGTTGAGAACAGGTGTTATTTGTTATTTGCTTTTCTTTAAAAACACATTTTACTGTTTCTTGAAGTGGCAGGTGTGAGACTGAAAGGGCAGAGGAGCATTTCTATAGCTCACTGTGGCCAACCCAAACCGACCTGCGTTTGTAGGCACCCCAAGGAAAGGCTGCACTTCACGTGTGCCATCGTACGTGATGAAGTTTTGTGAAGCACAGCGAGGGTTTAGTGGCTTCAAGATTACCTGATCTCCAGCTGGTTGGGATCTGCACAGTGCAAAGATCATCCGAGGACTCGTCTGTCGATGTGCCAATGAAATCAAAGTTCAGGCAATTATGTGTGAGCTTAAGGAGCTGCATGAGCAGCCCGTGCTGGCTTTCATCGTTCAGATTCAGGTTCTTCCCAGAAGCCTATAAAATACATTGGATTACAAAAGTAAAAATAATAAAACCAAAGTGACAGCTGAGTTTGAGGCAGTAATTCAGTTTTAAACAGATGTGGCAATGGTAGGATCGACGCGCCAAGCCCGGCTATCACACACTTCCACAGACAGCGTGTGCATTTACACACTCACTCCTTGCACAAGATGGATAAACAGACAGCGCTTCCTTTCCCACTCGGCTCGTACGGCACAGCAGAAAAGCAGCCAGGCTTGCCAGCCTGCAATTATACCCTGAGATCCAGGAGATAAGGGACTTCTTATTAAACACAAGAATACATTTTCTGCCTGACAAGCGATTCGCAGCAGGGAATCTTGTTGCTCCACCTAAGCCTGGGATGGAAACGAGTGCGTATGGTGATCCGTATAAGCCCTGCTCCAGTTACACCGCTCTGCTCTGGGCAGGGAAAACGCGGGTACTCTCAAGTAACACAAAGAACTCGATGGACACAAAATGCCAGGTCATTTTGGTGCAGTTTAAATGTCGCACTTGGGTCTGTACTCCAAGGACAGGCCTGCCCCTCCATCCTTTGTATTATCGCTCTGTACTTAAAACAAAACTAACTTGTTCCAGCTTAAGTCTACTGCAAATAACACGCTGCACCGTGCCAGCTCTGCCAAGACCAGCGCCAGTGGTCACTGGGATACTTTCCTCACTCTCTCCTCTGTATCACAAGGATTTATTCTTCTGCGGCTGCCTTAATACACCCTGTTTTATGGACATGGACTTGAGCGCTGGTTTCTTGCAGCCCAATCCTTCCCACTTGAAAGGATCACTTGAGAAAATCCTGTTTTACATACAGTAGATTGAGACATGTACTATTAGACCTAAAAAAGATATCTTGGGTAGCTGGTGCTTAACCACAGAAGGACAAGATGTCGTATAAGGCAACAGAAAACATTCCAACCCATCTTAAACCACAGCATCCCAAGGAAGAAACGCGTGATGATTGAGAGTCAGGATGGAAAACCAGAGGTTTCCTCCCAAGCTGAGCCATGTCTTTCCCGTCTCTGAGTCCCCATGTCACACAGAACGAGTGACACGTGGGGGACACCAGCATGAGCACAATGCTGTCGACACCAGGTAAACAAGGGCTGGTTGATGTCTCCTGGTTGAGCAGAAGCACTCGCTGAATTTCCTCCGAATCTGGGCAGTTCTAAGGACCCTGTTCTGCCTGCCCCTCCCCAGGCACCGCTCTTCACAAAGCCAGAGGAATCCCCTTACTTCTGACACCTCTGATTGACCATTAAATGCACCTGGAACAAGCCAATGGATTCAAAAGTGGCCAGAACTCTTTCAGTTCAGGATGGGCGCATGGGAAAGGCTGCCTGGCATCCCTGTACGAGGCTGCCGTCCTTTAGAAACAGGGAGGAGAACAAAGCTCCAATTACACCCACGTACCCACCTCTATTACTGACAGAACCAGAGCTGCTCATTTCGAAGTATCTTTAAAACAAAATTTCCTTTTCACTCTTTGTGCTATTTGTCAACTCTGACACCTCACTCAGCTGAAGGATGAAAGTTAAACTAATCAAATCTGTTCCAGAGCCACTCAGCTGATTGCGGGAGACTTTCTCATAAAGGGCTATTCTTCCCAGCACCATTAGAAAAGAAACCTGATGCAGAACCAAGAATTTTCTTCAGATAATCCGCCTGCTTACAGAAGATACATGTGCTACTTCAGCTGAAAGAAAACCTGATTTTTTCAGCGATAAAAACCAACCCGGCAAGCAGAGCATTGCTGTGTTGTCCCAAGGTATTTTTAAAGCAAATTCTCATGTGTGATAATTAGCACAAAATAAAAACCTGGGGAATACAAGACTGTCTGATATTTATATTTCTGTATTTATGTCATGTTCACTTTTTTCTTAATCCAAACCTAAGCCAAACTTTCCTGGAACACAAGTCCAGAACGAAGCTTTCGGAACAAGAGCTCCAGGAGAGTTCTATCAGCAGGAACTTCAGCCCGAAGTCTCTTGTCCCAATATACAGTCCCCATGAGAGATGCTAAATGATGTGTGTTCCTTACCTGTTTCAGTAAATTGCATGAGAGCGTGAAAATATCAAATAAGGATGAATCTCGGAAGGAGGAGGCTATTTTCCTGTGCTTGGTCAGTGGATGAGTAGTATCCGCCTGAGCAGAGAGAAAACCAGCGCTTAGAACAGGCGGGCAGAGGGGGAACAAGAGCAGCAGAACCCGTAGGAACCCAGTGAAGCACTGCGACACCAAGGCTTCCCCCCCAGAGTGGTGTGTAAACCAGGGGGATGTGCAGCTGGGCTTCTTCCACAAATCAAATGATGTTTCTAGCCGATGACAGGACTTTGCGCCTACGATACTCACAGCGCAGCTTCACTCTGGCCCTGCCAGGAAGCGGCGTTGGCTTTACTCTCGAGTTCATTTAAATCCCTTCCAAAGCGGGATCAACAGCAGGATTTTCAACAGCACTCAAGTCATTTTAGCAACTTGAACGCTGCTTTCTAAAGTGCTCCGAGCTCCTAAGAGTTAAATCCTACCTGAAGCCGCTGGGCAGACACATGGTCAACTACCAGCAATTATAATTCCCCTCCTGAACCTGCACAGATGAGAAGAAAACTAGAAGGAGAGTTAACCAGTGACAGCCAGTTTGGACTTTGCTGTATCTATTATAAACTCCAGTTCTGGACCTCTCACCCTATCAGAATAAAAAGTCGATATGTGATCTAAAAGGCAAATATACACATATTGCTTTATACTGGATAACAAATCTCCAATCGCGTCAACCAATGCATTCTAGCATGGGCCACCAGCAGCACAAAATACCACCTGATAGACTGTTTTCTAGGAAGAAAAGTGAAGCGATAATTCACATCTTTGCCATTTATTTGAATGCAGGCCAGGAGGAGTTATCTGATGGGCAGTGGGTTACTGTGGTGCATTTGGGACCGAGCCTTCCTGCAGCCGCACAAAGTGAATCTCCCATTTTCATTATGCTTTTGTTATCCTACCTCTGTTAACCTTAAACGTGCCCGTATCCCACCCAGTGCTGCAGGAACCAGGACGGTTCTCACCACTGCAGACCTCACTTTAACATAACGACCTTCACAACGACCCCACGGGGGATGCAAACACTCTTGTCTCTTATATTATCAGTGAGAAATCTGCATCACCCAGTAGTGGGTAGCAGATTAGAACTGGACATGAATACGTCAGGCACTCATGCTATTAAATCTCAGGGTCTTTAAGAAAATGGCCATTATTTACTCTCTCCATGGTTATTACCAATCTCACTTATTTCTGGGCTTGTGCTACATGAGCATTTCCTTTTATTTTTATTTCACTATGAGCTCACATGGCTTAAATCACCAAAATCCTACAGTACAGCACTTGGTACCTCCAGGCAAGTCTGTGCAGTACGACCAGGATGAAAACTGATACTTCAAAACAGTTACCAGCACTTGATTTTATTTGTAATGTAAGCTTTTGAAACAAAAGCTTTAGCAAACAGAGCTCTGGAAAATCCAGCTCTCATGCAATGTAGCTGGAAGCATAAATAGTTATCCAAAAAAGCCTGAAGAGAAGCCCCACAAGGGTTTTTTTGGTGTTTTTTTTTGCTCTGTACATGTATTTGACCCCACTCTGAGTGGGCACGTTGGCACATTTATTATGCACTGATTTACAAACAGACTTGTTCTCATCCTTGATGCAAGGAGGTGCAGGACGGGCCCTCTGCGGAGATGCAGGTAGGATTGTGCAAAAATGTGGGCGTTTTAGAGACATTTACACACGTGGCAGCTCTCACGCTGTCCTAGGGCTGTGGTAGCCACTAATGGTGCTGCAGCAAATCTGCCTGATTAGGAAAACGATGTAAACTCCGATAGCACCAAGTAACGCCGCTTGTTCCGGCTTTTTTGTCGCTCGGTAGGCTCGGCTAGTTCATTAGTATCGCTCAGAAGATGACATCAAAATGCGAGAGAAGATGGAAGATGCCAATGAAACAAAACAATTCCTCAAGACAGGAGGTTTCAGCATCTTACCACAAAAATAGGTGACTGCGAAAAATAATAAATAAAAAAGGAAACACCCACCACACAACAATCCCCCCACCAAACAAAAACCCCCAAACGATGCACAGACACACAGCAGGACACAACAATATGAATGAGAAAATTGGACACTTACTTCACTGAGGAAGGCTGTAGCACTTACTTGATTAATCTCATTCGTTAGTTGGGACAGGATTGTCACTCCTATGATGCAGTGCTCGACACTATCCTGGGGAAGGGACAGGGAGAGCAGTCAGCAGTGAGGTTCACCTTCTGCTTGGAAGATTTCTAGACATATTTGTCTAGAAACCCTTTATCTTTGTAGTATCGCGACTGGAAAAACGCGCTCGAGTGATATCAAGCAGAGAATTCAAAATCTGCTTTTAAAGCGCTTGATGATGTTAAAGCAAAGGGTTGCAGAGTTCAGTAACACAAGTTAATCAAAATAAGCATCTTCTATTTAATGGCTTAATCGACATTTTTGTGTTAAGCCCTAACGCTGATAAAACGTGTGGAAATTTCTGCAGCATTTAGGTGAGTATTAGAGTTGCCAGATGAAAACTTTGGGAAATAAATCTTCCCCCCTGTCCCTTTTAAACTCTGGAGCTGAACAGCCCGAGGAGCAGCTGCCCGAGGTCCGGCACAGCGCTCCTGCCAAGCACACCAGTCTGTGTCCCTGCGAAGGGAGCTCATTCTCTGCAGCCCGTTCAGCCTCTGGCTGCACTTGAGACTCCCAACAAGGGGCCGATTGTGAACTGAGTCTGTCAGACACCTCTTCGCTGGGAACCGTAATCCATCCATCAAATGATTTAAGAGGAACAACCTGCATTGTTCCTTTGCCCCACTTTCTGTTCTCTAACTAATCAATGACGTTTCCCTTCCCAGCTCCACCTCGCTGTGCACCTTCTGCACAAGTTGCCCTGATCTCCAGCTTCAAAGACTGAACTCATCTGCAACGGGGAAATCCAAATAGATTTAAGGCTTGGGACTGCGGCCACTTCATTACCGGGGCCATCTCTTGATGACTGGCTCAGTATTTACAAGATAATACCCAGACAGCAGCCACTGGAAAACCTGAGTCTTTAAAAACGAGCAGCCTGAACAGGTAACTTGAGCAAACAGGAACAGACCATCTCAAACTGAGCACAGCAAGCAGATATTCACACCATTTAATTAGGTTTCTGATTAAAAAGAACACATTCCCCATGTCACGAGCTGGGAGAGAGAGGAATCCAGCTCTGATATTTCAGATAAAAGCACCTGCAAACTATTTGGGACGTAGTTGCCAGCCCAGAACGGAACACGATCTTTAAATTACCTACCACCTCATAGATTCTACTTCACTGCAGACATCTGGAAATGTCTAAAATAACAGTAGTTGGCCTATTTTCTGAATGCCCACACTCCAGAATAAGGCTTTGTACACATTACGTCTCCTTTTCCACACCGGGAAGAACTGGTCATTCTGATCTCCTCTGCTGTCTTCCTCCAACATTGGATTTTGGGACGAATTTCAGAGCAATTAAATCAGTATTTGTAGTGTTAGAGGATTTGCTGGTGTCTCTGTGGGGAAGCTGCAGTTTGGAGACAGCTGTTGATAAAAATGCCGCCACCTGCCTATACAGGCTCTTGGGTTGGGAACGAAACCCTGTTCTGTGGTGAGAACACGTCTTTATGAAACCACAAAAACAGTTAATAACGCTTGCGTAACACACTAGTTTCAAGCTGCGTTTTGTTATGATAACTCATCTGAATATTAAATGGATATATTCCACGGATATATCACCCTTGGAGCGCATGAAAGCAAGTCAAGCACGGCGCGTATTTCCCTCGTAGACAATAAGCCCACGTGTTCACATTTCGCACTGATCGGCACGGTGTATTTAAGCATGAAAGAAGAATTGTGCAACCGGAACGCTAAAAGACGCGTCTTACCATTGAATACGAATAGTGGCGGCTTCCAGATACAAATCCCCGCCCCACCAAACTGTGTATTATAAAACCTGACCTGTCCTGCCAGCTGCTTAAGCCTCGGTAGTCGCTGTTCAACCAACAAATGCACAGATGAAAGACTGGATGGAGAATATTAAGGTGCAAAAAAGACCCCTGAAAACGCATGGACTTTTCAATCCCACAAGTTGCATATTCATCTTCCATAAAATCTGACCTGTAAAAACCTTGTGACGTCTGTGATCACGTTCCTGAAGACATACTCATCCTTCTGACAGTCAAACCAGCCCAGCTTTGTGATCCTGGCGTACAACTGGATCAGCGCTTGTGTGACAAACGTCGCCAGCTTAGGCCTGGTAGCAAGGTAGTTGAGCACATAGTTCCCTGAAACACAGAGAACAGGTGGATCTGTAGAGAAAAACTCAACGGATGGAACTGAGGTGGTAACACTGACAGGAAAAAGCATCTTTTGGGAACAACATAAGCTTATTTTTAAAAACAAAATCAGCACAGTCGTGGGTAAAGATACAAATATTGACCTTTTACTTGTGCCTTTAACATCCTAAGGCTGCGGATTAGATCTGGAAGGTGCTTACAGACAGGTGAGAGCTCCTCCCCACAAGCCCAACTTGTTCCCTATTATCAGTTATGTACTAAATGCAACTGGTTGATTCACGAGACCACAGAGTTGTCACTCCCATTTGGAAAAATTCTCTATATTTAGCCTTGAACTCTGATAGCTGAAAGTCCGCACGACAAACACCCGCATCAGTTTGGTTACAAAAAATAAATCTTGTACTTACGAATATCTATTCGTTGTTCCAACGGTAAAGGGTTGTTTGTGCGTGACACGAGTTTTGTAAGGCATGTAGCTGCCAATAACTGTGAGTAGGATGACTGCAAAGGGACAAAAACAAGCACAAATAGAGGTTTAGCGCACACTTCAGAAGGTTGAACAGCAGTGCTGGATTTTTAGCTAATTGCTCTCTGGAAATTTGAGTTTAAAGCATCGGATCACACACAGAGAAAGAAACTGGGCTTCAGGAGCTTCCCTTAATAAAATACATTATTTGCCCCCAGGTGAGCCAGTTACTGCTTCCCATCAGAAGAGCTTCAAATCAGCTTGGTTTGAATTCACTTCAAATTTAATAAAAAGCTAAAAAATGTGCTTTGTGGAAGTTTGCTAAGCCTGTTAAGTGTTGCTCTTTTCCCCCTTCTCCTCCTGGAGGATCCACTCTTTACAATGTTTAATGTTTCCTATTTTTGTGGCCAAGGCTCTGACCTGATAGATGTGAAAGCTGGATGCACATTCTGCCAAAAGTCAAACCTTGCAAGATCACGTGGCAAAGCCATTTTAAGCATTATTTGTGCTGATACAAAGTAAAGAACAAACGGCCACTTCAAAAGGAGAAAGCTCAAAAAGTCAGGCAGGATTTACTGCCGGCATAACTGTAACACTAATTCTAAAGCACATGATCTAATTTCCCTTGTTTTAAACTGCTGGATTATTAAGGCAACACTATAGCAGGGGCAATTTTCCAAGGAAACATTCCAGAAGAATCCGTGCTGGTTTTATGCCTCTGTGCACACACCATTTTCTGCCCAAAGCCCGTGGGGAAGGCAGGAGCCCCCACAGCCACTGAAATATCGCTGCTGTAATGATGCTTTCAGCTTAAAGCTTGACACGTCTGGGTGGAAGCCGGTGAAGAACGCAACAAGGCCCACAAGACATCAGAACTGACAATCGTTTGTAGTAACCATAATTAGCAATCAAGAGTCGATGCTTTTTTTGGCACACGCTGCCCGCAAATTGAGCTCCGGGAGAGCACGCTGGGTATAGAATATAAACACGGCACACCAGACCTCGGGGCTGTTTCCCTTATTGATGTCCCAGAGTCCCGAGATGGGGTTTGGATAAGGATGTACGTACGCTCCCTCTCTCGAGCAGCAGCTGGCACTTGCTCAGGCAGTCGGGGCTGTTGGTGAACTCCACCAGCGCTTTCTCCGCCTGCAGCCGCGTCGCCGTGTCCGTGGTCTCATAGAGCTGCTTGCACAGGTTCTCTAGCTGGGCTAGGCTCTGCAAAGCACGACAGCAAACCCGTGAGGAACCAGAGATTGTGCAGTTTAGTTAGGCAGCAGTTTAACTCAGGTTATACAGACATACATATACACATGTATATAACTTTATTGCCTCAACTTGGTTTGTTCTTTGATCAGCTAAACGCATTTAACCTGAATTACCCAGCCAGAAGTTTCACAGCGACCTGTTACACCTGACAAGGCACTGCCCCCCTGCTTTTACCTTTTTTACCTCAAAACAGGCAGCCACTCCCAAGGTCAGTGCTCACCCAGCTCTGGAAAACCTCTTACACCTTGTGCTGTGACAGTGACAACCCTCACCTGCTCATTTTAAAGAGCAAAAAACACTCTCGTATCCAGTTTTTATGTTATGCGGTGTCAATTCCCTCACAAATGTGGTTTATATTCCCCTTGCAGGGCACCGTAACAGACTTCAGCATCCCAGGCTGCTGGAAGGATCTCACGTTAAATCTTCTCCGCTATATATGCCAAAAATACCTAAAGCCGAACAGAGCGAGTGAAGGATGGATGGATGCCTTCGAGCGGCGGCTCTGCGAACGCGTTCAAAGGGAAATAAAACTACCAGGCAGATTCTGTGTGCCCAAACAACTGGAAAATATTTGCCATAAACTGTGATCCAGGCAGATGGTTTCCCCCAGCGAAATCTTAGGTGTCCTAGTTAAAAAGTGGCTTCACAGATGGCCATAAATATTCCCCCAGGTTCTTACTGCTAGATTAATACGCAGGTATTTTCAGCTGCTTTAGGGGCTACATTTGAAGATTCCAGGAGTAAATCATTACAAGTACACCGTAACTTTTGTGCTTTGACTTGTGTGTTTGTAAAAAAGATGGTATCAGTCGCCTCATTTATTTTTGAAGAAGAGATTGTTATGCAAAAGCCGAGTTACCAACAGGGTCCAATTCTCGTACCTTGTCCCATATTCCAGAGCTCTGATATATTTTTTAATAACCACCTCATGGAAAATGTTGCCTTTACAGCTTCACGACTTTAGAGAGAAATCAGAGAACTTTACCAAGTGCCCGACAGCAGTTCAGCTCAACATACAGGTTTGGGATTGACAAAAGCAAAACCCAAAGACTAAAGCTTTACGCAGAAAGCCTTCAAAAACCTAAAATGGATATAAACCACAATTAATCATAAACTATTATAAACCATATTAGCTCTGATTAAGCATTTGGCAGTAACCTGTTGTTTCTCAGCACAGATCCACTTTCAGCTATTTAAGATCAGTTGGGAGGTGCCTGTTCGTGTGTATCAGCGCAAGGACAAAACACAATTTCCTCCCAAATCCTTGTGAGTATTTCTGGATTTGAATGGTGACCAAAGCGTACGATGACCACGTGCGTACGATGGGACAGCGATGGTCCCACATCAAACCAATCAACGTGGTTTACAATTTTGTAAAAAAAATATCTACTTCTAAGAGTTTCACACCACCCTGCACAAATTCTTCACGATGCTCAGGAATGGGCTTGCCCTACGGTTTTCTTCATGCATCTATGAAATGCTAATTCCCTGCGAGCGTTTGGGACTCGGTGGCGAGAACCACACGGCGCCTTTTGTGTGACACCGGCAGTGACAAAACGCCCTTGTTCGTGCCCATTCTGTGCCAGCCTTCCTGCACATCACGGCTCCTTAACCCCCCCGGAGCCACCGGGAACACGCGACCCCCGGGACTCCAACAAAACCGCTCCAAAGAGCCGAGCGAACAGCCCGTCTGCTGCCCAGGGGATCCAGCACACCAGGTCACCATTCAATGCTTATTAACGACACTGCGGTTATTAAAGCAGTTTTCCCATGAAAAAAGATCACACACATGGAAAAGCTTGTCCAAATTATCCAGCAGAATAAAGTGCACTCTAGATTAAGCCAACCATCCACCTCGGGTTTTAAACATACTTTAATATCACGCCTATTATAGCCTGGTATCAGCTGTCCTGAGGGTCTCTGCCCAGACAGCCCTCAAATTAAAGTTCACTCGATTCCTCTTCCTCAGGAAGGGGGCTGGAGAGTGTTTGAGGGTACAAGGACAAATCCCAAAGCCAATGAGAGCAAAACTCACGTCCAAACGTGGGAGTTTTCATCCAATTATTTCAAGTTTGTGAATGGGCATTTTACCCTGGCAACGGGGTAGAGATCGGGTCAGCCCCAGCTTCCAAAGGCAGAGATGTTGGGGCCTCTGGGGTAGCAATTAGGCGGGGATTATCCCTACTCTTTCAACCAAGATAACAAAAAAATACCATTTAGTATAACGATTATGCAGGGCAAGGGCTCTGTGCGTTCCAGATAAGGAGGAAAGCATGAGACAGCAGAGTGTTTGAAACAGGGAGACGCTCGGGTATCCTGCGAGTGCTACATGCCAGGACACAAAGGTACGCGTCTGGTGAGCCGGGACCAAAAACAGCACCGAAAATACATTTACTACTAACCCGGACCAGCCTTCATCGCTCCTTTGAGAACAAACAGCTCCAAAGACGATGTAAAAAGAAGAAGCGAGCCCTGTGCAGCGAGAGAGGGCGAGGAGGGGGATGAGGGCTCAGGGTGGGACGGAGACTCTGTGCTTGGGCTGGAGTTTTAGGAGAATTGTATTTTAGAATTGCTGCGTCACAGCCCCGAGTCAAACGCCTCCCACCCCCAAATCGCTCTTATCTGCCCCCGAATTGCTCTTATCTGCCCCTCGCAGGCCAGCACTGAAATCCCAGGATTTTTCTCCAGTTTCACACTCTTTTAACACACGCTAGCACACCCAAAGCACTTTACACTGTAAGAAAACCCAACCACATGTTCCGATTTCTCTCATACATCTCACTACAAAGGTTACGTGACAACCTGAACCACCAACACCAATATCATATTTTGGATCCATCTCCCCGAAGCGAAGTTCAGCCCTGCACTGGAGGATAACACAGCACACCCTGCGATTGACGCTTCTGTTTTGTAAGTTGTGGAAATGTTTATCAACAGGGGAAAGTTTATTTACCACAAACCAGCAAACTTGACAAATGATGAGCAAAACTTCCACTCCCCTTCCCCCCCCCGTCAGCAATAAGCAGAAACTGCCAATCCATCACCTCAGGTGAACTCTGCATCATGTCATTGCTTATTTCTTTAATAATATCAAATACTGAGAAGAAATGAGTTTTCCTCTGTATGTGGCACCTCCTTGGTAAGATCTTGGCCTCAGATGCTTGGCCGCTGAGAGCAGCTGTGAAGCTCAAAATGTGGAGAAACCCCAACCTATCAATCTCATTTATACTGGAAGCTACAAATAAAACTCGTCACTGTTCAGTGTTTTCCCCATGGTGAAGATAAACAACGTGTGATCATCTTTAAAATGATAAATACTACAAGGAAAGTACCAGCCACCTAAAAGGAGCCCCGGGGACCGGCTGCGGAATTGATCCTGTATTACACGGTTGCTTAAGCAACACTCTTTACATGCCAGGGCTGCAATGAGCTCTAGGCAGGTTTAGTTCAATAGAGTTTGACTTCGCCACGCTGACAATTCCCATTTTGGAAAATTAAGGAAACGCACACAGCCAGTGCCCATCGCCCGGGGGGAGCAGGAGAGCGATAACCCCCCAGATGACACCTCTCAAATGGAGTATTTAGCTTAACGAGATCAGTCCCCAAACTCCTCTGCTGCCTGGTGGTTCTAACCCTGAAGGATGCGCGTTCCCGTGAATCCTCCCGGCACACATTGTTTCCAAGACATTCCTTCCTCCTGCCTTCTGGTTACTGAGTCCCCGAGCCAGAGATCCTGCAACATGTTTAATATGGTTATTTTTGTCCCAAGCACATTCATCCATTTTAATGTCCCTCAACTGGTTCCCCCATATGTTATAATCGAAGTCAGACTTTGCAAGCGCTGGGTAAGTGCAGGGCAGGCAAGGAGACGTTTCTGTCCTCGCTCACTATGAACAGGCCACACAAAGTCACCCGTGTACCTCCAGGACATGACACCCTGGAGGTGGGAAGAAGCCACTATCCATTTTTCCTTTCCCTTGACCATTTTATGTGTAAGGAACACACATAAGAAAATCTGAACAACAAACCCCTGTTTCCACCCACCTTGCTGCTAACAGAGGAAGCAAACCAACACTTCCCCAAATTACTTATCGCATTAGGATTTTCGGGCATCTCTCTGGGAATCAATAGGGAGCTCTCACTCCTTTCTCCAAGGTGAAGACAGAGCAGGGCTGCCTGGGACCCAGCTCTGCTATTTCACCGCACAGACCTTCAGAGCAACTCCACGGCCAGCCCCACAGAAACACTTCAAATTAACACTCCCCGGAACTCAGTACAGACAACACGTGTTACACAGGGCGGCTTCTATCCCAAAGAGCTTGAAGTGGAGGAGCACGATCCCCTTAGCGGCTGGTGAAACTGCTGAGAAACTCTTCAATATTCTAGTTGGCTACAAATACATACTTGTGCATAAATTTGTGGAGGCTCAGCTCCACAAGGACAGCTGTTTGTTGAGCTCCCTGCTCAGAAAGCCAAGCAAAAGCAAGGTAATGCTTTGCTTTCTAACACAGGGCATGTCTGAAGTGAGCTGATCGCTCCTCGGAGGCCAGCAGCACTGGGAACTGACTGAAGGCTACAATTTTCAAAGGAAACCTCTCAAATTCTGCGCCATCAGGACTTGCAGATGCTCACAGAATCTCTGCATAAACCAACAGCCACGGAATAATTAAGAAGAGGTTGCCAACGCATCAGATTTTTCTCTAACAGAGATAACAGGCAACTTTCAGGGCACACGAGCTTTGCAGAACGAGCCACCTTGCGCTGCAATAATCAATATCACAGCCCAGGCACCATGAGCAGTCACTGCTTTACTCAAATGAGAACCAACTACCAAAAAATCCCAACAACTTGGGTCTGTGCTTCGCATTCAGCAGGAGAATTTGTTTGAGACACAAAGCTGTGCTCTGAGATGATGGTGCAGGAGAAAACAAGCCTTCCAAACACCTTGAAAACTCTGGAGGCACCTCCGATAGTTTGAAATATTAAAGCTGCTACAGGGCTGCTCACCATCCAGAAATGGCAAAATAATCCAAGCGCTGCAAATCACCTTCAACTTACTGATTAAACTGGTGTCAACTACATTATCAAGTGCTAGAAGAGAAACAACAGAATTGGTACTTTCCAGCACGATGTCCTTGGACTCTAACTCCTGTAATCACTGTGTTCACAAACACAACCAGGGACACGGGGCACGGAGCTTTCATGCGGGAATTCAACCCAAACGCTTGGGTGATACAGTTCAAGATACGTTCAAGAACCACGTTACAGAAAATGCCACCACGGAACAGACACAAATCCTGCACGGATCTAGAGCTGCGAGTCCACAGGGTACACGGATACAGAGCTCATTTTACTGGCAATAGATAAAAAGGATGGAAAGGACTTAAGGATGATCCTAAGTGGAGGTGTTTAGCAGAAAAATGCAGGTTATTTATTTTATAAAGTGATCTTACAACACAAGAACACACATGGTCTGCTGGTAATCCTGCTATAAGGGGACTGAACAATTTCTTAACTAAGAATAATCTTTCTGATGAATCTTATTTAAGCGGTGATCAGACTGGGTGGACACCAGGCAGACAGACTGGAGCAAGAAGACGCACATGAGCTGCAGAAAACAGTACGTCAAAATGGGAAAGAATCTTCAATGCATCCCAGTTACCGTTTGAAAAAATAATAATCTCCTTTTACAGAATTCACTCAGTAACCAGAAGCTCCTCATCACAAGAAATCAAATTAAGACACCAATCAGGCCAGCAAAGCACTCAGCTGAAACAGGGAGGGATGGACACAATTCGCCTGGTTCTTGTAAATACCTTCCTGTTTGATTTCCTTGTTCTTGTGTTATTAGTAAATGATACAAGAATACTGAACGATATGTTAACAGGACAACTGTAAACTTTAAACATTTCAGCTGGAAACCCACAATTTACCAAAATTCCACGAGCAGAAAGAAGTGCTCCTATACTGTATATGCAGCTGGAATGACCTCAAACAAGGCAGTCTGCTAAAAGACAACACACCTTTTTCTCCTCTAGCACTAAACCATAACTTTTTGCTCTCTGCTGCGTGTTGATTTACATGCAGGACTCGTACCAGGTAAGTCCTGGGAAGCGTAATGTTTAACCAGCGCTCCTGCTCCAGGTCCTGCACCCAAAACCAGCTCAAAATGTCAAAGAGCTACTAAAAAATACTTGTTCACAGCACTCAATGGTGGCGCGTTATTTTTCTAAAGCATCATGCATTTTTCAGCCTGGAGAATGAGTTTTGATCTTCAGAGCAGGACAACAAGCAAGGGGAGAAGGAAGAGAAGGATCAGGCTCTCAAAGCACGTGCATAATGGAGACCTTACATCAGCCAATATTCAGAGTACGCCACCAGTGAGATGTCAAGCGTGAAGCTGATGTTTTATCCTGACCACACCAGGGCAACGAGCTTCCACTGACAAACCATGACTGCAGTTAGCAGGGACCGGCAAGAAACGTCACATTTTGTCCTTAAGGAGAAACAAAAGCAAAAATGTCAAGCTTCTGCTGAGATATTTTCTGGGTGGTTTAGCAGCTATCCTCCGCCAGAACCTTTTAGGAGTTTGTTAGAACTAATACATAGTAAAAATAACCAACGAGGACACCACTATAACCAACAACTGCATGCATACATCAACCGGGCTTGACCAGAAAATCAAACTATTCTCCAGGTGTCAGCTGGGGAGCAGAATTAAACTGTTGGCTGCGGGGTCTCCGGACCTGAAAAGCAGCGACCGCTTTTCCTACATCAAAGTTGGGCAGCTGAGATCTGGAGATACGGAACCGCAACTTGATCCCTTCACCTTTGGGCTGAAAGCCAAGTCTCAGCACCCACCACTGTGTTCTGCAACTCTGCTGTGGAGCATCCACGCGGAGCTGTTTCAAAACACACACGCAAAAATCACAGAACTTTAAAAAAAAAAAAAGCCTAATTTGCAAAAGAAATGAACTCTATTTTTTGTCTAAGCAGAGTTCTCCCCTCCCCAGGTCCAGCGCATTCCCTTGGGCTCTTCTGAGATAAACCCAAGGCCTCAACAGGAGCTTTCAGTGACATACAGAAGGTAAAAGCTCGAAGTAAACCAAACAAAACGAGTATTCGGAGCAATGTGTAGTTGGGCAGCGGGGCTACATCGTGACTCTATTACCAAGCAAGCGCAGGGTTACCGAGATATCGAATGGGAAACACGCACCTTCGTCTCCAGGGCTTCCTCTGGAGCAAGCTGAACGCTATGGATTGCTAGAGCCAAATTAGATTTTGTGTTGGAGCCAAAACAACGTCCTTTAGAACACAGAAGAAAAAAAAGATCTGATCTTATTAGGAATGGAGAAGGAATCGTCCTAGGAAACAGTCTCGAAAAAACAAGTTGTGCCCCCCAGTACCTGAACATGGCACAAAGGAGCTTCCAACACCCATGAGAAAATCCCCGTCTTCCACCCAAACGCACTTTCATACTTTTATTTTCTCCACTGAGCTTCCTCCACAACTGCATTGAGATTAAAGAAGCTACTGGAGGCCCCAGCAGAACTGAACCTGCACAAACACACAACTGCTCCACACACGGATGTTTTCCAGCTTGGAGCAAAGCGCCGTCAGCTTATCCAACAGTTAAAAAGATAAAAAGCCCAGGGCCAGTCTCTGGGATCTGAAAAACCCAGTTCTAAACCTAAAAGCAGATAGTGTGGAAGCAAGAAAAGGGACGCAACTTCCTTTTTAGATGCCAGATTTGTTCTATTAGAAGTAGCCATCTCAGCACCTGGCTTGTTCCTCTCATGGGCCCAAATTTCTTCCATTTCAACTTGGACTTGAGCTACTGAGAACAAGTAATAATAAATGTACACGAGAAAGCAACTCTTAATCAGTGCAATGATTTTTTTAAATTCAAGACAAATGAAACATTCAACATAGACAGTGACAGGATTCATCATTGTCCCACAACAAACCTTCTCCCAGAGGAATGCTCCCATTAACAAGCGCATCCCAGTTCTGGGCAGCAGAATGGGAAACGTCAAAGGGGCCAGGAAAGTGGGAGAAAGACAAAGATGACATCAATCTGTTTTCAAATAGGGCAAAAAAGGGGAAAGGGACCTGTATCTGCCCACAGAGCCAACAGCAACAACATCCCCACTGGTCTCCGCTATGTCCAGTGTGAGCAAGTTGAAGTGATGTTTATGAGACTTGGACCAGACAGAAATATTAATTCAAAACAAGGTCGGATGAGCTTCGTAAGAAGTGGAAAAGCTGGCGCGCAGCACTTTGCTTTGAGAGCGCTGGATTTCTTTTCGGCCAGACGAAATCATCTGATTCTCTCGGCTCCTGCACCGGGATCACTGCGGCCTTTGTTCCCAGGCGCCCAAGAGCCGCTGGCGGGGAAGCACCAGCGCTAAACCCCGACCTCACGGTTCCCACCGACCAAACTCACAGCTTGCATAACATCTAGTTTTCAAAGACGAGAACACGATATTCTCTTTCATTATGGCCTTCAAAGTTTGTCTTTATCCTCACTGTTGCTCCATACTGCAAATAAGTTCACGACAACTGCAATCTATAAATAGTGTTTTTGTGCTTGATCACATATTGCTCACCAGGTATCAATACAAGTCCAGGGAGTTCCACTGGGAACGTGGAACACCCAACCCAAAGCTCTCACCAATATTTGACAAACCTCCACTCCACAGCTTCTGACAGCCGGTATTTATTTGCAAACCCCTGTTCCCATTAAAACAGGAGCAGCTCCCACAGCATATGCCATAAAAACAAGTCTCTCAATTATTCACACTGATAGTCAACATCTCCCCGTGACGCTGGATAACTCAATAACCGCTCTGTTAAATGAACACGGGGTTTGAGAGCGGAGCCTCTGCAGTTTAATTCAAATCTTATGGCCAAAAGGCTGGTGTTTCGAGCCATGGAAAGACCTCTCCGCGAAAATTCAATCTATTAATAAAAAACGCTACTTCTTCCAGCCACAAAAGTCCAGTTTTAAAGGGAACCTTGCGCTCTGCTTTCTGAAGGGAACTACATGAGGCACCTCAGAGCTACAGCTTAATGCCTTTACCTAGAGCAAAAAGAAAAAAGAAAGACAATAAAAAGCAAGCAAACGCCATCCAGTCACTGCACATAACAATTTTGTCAGCTATATTTGTCCTGCACAGGAACTGCGCCAAACTGCAGGTGCCTTAACCGTATTTGCAAATCAGTTTTCCTCCGAGGGAAACATCTTCCAAGCCTCTGACGTTAAACTTTAACTAACCAAGCTGAACACGGCCATCGCAACCCTGTTCTTACGGCTCAAACTTCCACTTGCTCAATTCAATATTTAACAAAGAAAAGCAGGATCTGAGCACAGTTTTAAAGCAACAAGAGCAGCCGTTTCACCCGCCCCCAGCATCCAAGCGCGGGGTCGCCAGCTGAGTTTTAAAGGTGCCATTCGACTCACAGCAAACGAATTCAGAGTTTCTTCAGCAAATTTAGAGTCTGCGAATTGTTCAATAAGGCAGCGACTCCCCTCCTCTGAGATTACCCAGGAGGCATTTGCCAGCAACCTTGCCAGCCAACCTGTGCGCCGCACGGCTCCATCGCGTGTTAATAAACTGCTCACCCTTGTGGTTCGCAGGGGTAGCATGTGAAAAAGATATTTATTTCAAAGTTGCACGCATAATAAGCAACTACCCGTGTCACTGCAGTTCAGGGAGCCTTCTGGACACTCTGCACGTTCTGCTAAAATTTTATGCAAAAAAAAAAAACCCTCGCTGTTTCCTATTTTTACTTTTTCAGTGGCAGCAGCGGATCCTCACAGGGTTTTCCAGCCCATCACGCGAACCTGACTTGCTTAAAGCCACTGTCACCGGCTCCTGTCCACACCGGCAACGCTCCCA
Organism: Streptopelia decaocto; assembly: GCF_964273445.1. Taxonomy (NCBI): domain Eukaryota; kingdom Metazoa; phylum Chordata; class Aves; order Columbiformes; family Columbidae; genus Streptopelia; species Streptopelia decaocto. Next base: position 3,683,687 of record NC_138680.1, read on the forward strand.
TCCACGCAGGGGTTTGTTTGCAACACCAGACACTTTACCTGAGCCTGGCAGCTGGAAAACAAAACAAACACGCTGCGAATAGCAAAAAGAGCAAAGGTGCAACCCCAAAGCTGGGGGGACGGCGGCTGCAGGGACACAACCCCGGGATGGGGGGCTGGCAGCTGCTTGTTCGTTTCCACGGTGGAGGGGACCCGAATTTCCTCAAATTTTCGCTACTGGAGAACTGGCGGGAGAGGCGAAGGCCGCTGGGCCGGTGAGCAGCGGCGGTGCAGCCGCGCTCAGCCCCGGGGTGACACTCACACAAGGCCGGGGCCCCCGGTAACCCGGCCCGGGGAGGCCGCACCGCCCGCCCGCCCGCCCGCCAAGGCCGCTCGCCCCCGGGCCCACCCGCGGCGGAGACCCCCGGAACGGCGGGGGCGGCAGCAGCGCGGCCGGGCCGGCCCTTTCCCCGCGGGGCCTGCGCGCCGCGCTCCATCCCCGGCGCGCCGGGCCGGGCCAGGCCAGGCCTCACCTCCGCTCACCGGGCCCCGCCGCGCCGGGCCTACCCGCGGCTCCCTACCCGCACAGCCCGAGCGCTCGGGGAAGGACGAGGCGCGTCTCCCGTTGTCCCCGGGGGCGGCCCCGCGGCGCCGCCCCCCCTCACCTGCACATGATCCGCCATTTTGCTCCATTCATGCTCCGCTCCCTCCGCCTCCGCCGGGCCCGGCCCGCGCCCCCCCCGCTCCGCCCCGCGCGCACGCGCCGCGGCCTCCGCGCCTGCGCACGCCGCCCGGCCACGCCCACCCCCACCGCCCCGCCGCGCTGCGGCGCGGGTGACGTCACGACGGCGGCGACGCAGAGGAGGGAGGGGCGGGATTTGTTGACATGGCGCTTAAAGGGGCCGCGCGTCCCGAGGGAGCCGGGTGGGCCGGACCAGTGTTCTCGGTGTGCGGCGGCTCTGTGCCCAGTTCCCTGCACCAGTGCTCCCAGTTATGCCGGGCAGGGACGAGTCCAGTTCCCCAGAAGCCCCTACATCAGTGCCCCCAGTACCCAACACCAGTGCTCCCAGTGTCCTGGATCACATGCCTGCACCCAGTTATTGCACCAGTGCTCCCAGTACCTCCAGTACCCCCAGTACCCAACACCAGTCCTCCCAGCGTCCTGCAACCACATCCCTGAACCCAGTTCGTTGCATTGGTGGCCTCCAGTCACCCCAGCCCAGCACCAGCGCACCCAGTGCCCAACACCAGTGCTCCCAGTGTCCTGCAGCCCTGTCCCCAGTTCCTTGCACCAGTAGCCTCAAGTCACCCCAGGCAGGGATGAGCCTCCTGCCCCAGCAGCCCCTACACCAGTGCTTCCAGTACCCCCAGTATCCAGCACCAGTGCTCCCAGTGTCCTACAACCACGTCCCTGCACCCAGTTCCTTGCACCTTCAATCACCCCAGCTCAGCACCAGTGCCCCAATCCAGCATCAGTGCCCCAGCAGCTCCTACACCAGTACTCCCAGTTACACCAGCTGGGGACATGCCTCATCCCCTTACCCTCTTCCCAGCCACATTGTGGCCAGTTTTGTCACTGGGGGGCTGCACCGCCCTTACTGGGAGCACTGGGTCAGGGCTGGGGGGTCATTCCTTAGCAGCGCAGCCTCTAGACCCGTTTCACAGATGGGGAAACTGAGGCACAGCCGCAATTTCTGCTGAGCCACCAGACACAGGAAGCCGGAGGAAGCAGAAGAACCCGACCGCGCGTCACACGCTGGGACGTCACAACTTGTCCCGACGGCAGCGCGGACGGGACGGGACCCCCCCCGGGGCAGCAGGACAGGGGGGGACAGTGGCGGGGGGCGGTGGGTGCTGGTGGCCGGAGGATGGAGGAGGCGGTGGTGAAGCAGGGTGTGCTGCACCTCCAGCTCCAGCAGACCTTCGGCAAGGTGAGGAGGTGGTGGGGCGCTGCTTGACCCCATGGTGGGGCTTGGCTGGGTTGAAAATGGGGGGGACTCATGGCGGGGATTGGCTGCGCTGGATATGGGGGTGCAAAGGGGCTTGGACCCAAAGCGAGTGGGATGCTCACACCCATGGGGATGCTCTGCACCAATGTCACAGGGATGGATGGTGCTGGGGACACGTCACCAAGAGACCCCCCTCCGTGAGGGGGTCAGAGCTGTGGGACAAACCGGCACAACCCCCTGAGCCTCGTTGCTTCCGCGGCTGATGGCGACCGGGGTTTGGCAACGGTTCTTGTGCAAGAAGGGGAAGGAGCCGCCCGAGTGTCCCCGGGAGGCAAAGCTGAGGCTTTGTCCCCATGGCCACCATCTGGGGGGGCCTCCCATGGGCAGGGTGGGAGGCGGGCAGGGGGCTGCCATGGAGGATGCTCCGATTTTTGGGGCAAAACTTCCTCTCCCGCTGCTTCCCCTCCACCTCTGCATGACACGCTGCAAATTGCTGCTTACTCACAGGGCGAGTCGGGAACCCAAAAATCAGTGGTTTTGGTGAAGATGGAGGAAATAAAGAGCTGCAAGTGCTCTCGCAGAGGGGTGCAGGGGAGGCAGGATGGATCCCGGTGCTGGGTGATGTTGTGATGCTTGTGTCAGGGATGCTTTTCCTTATTCTGCCCAAACCCACCAACACTGGTGCAAGACCCCACGAGGGCACTGATGCCCTGCCCCGGGCTCACACGATCCACCTGGAAGGGTGAAATCAGAATGGGCTGACACTGCATTTTCACTCCTCTCACTGTTTCCCCCCCCACGGGCAGAAATGGAGGAAATTCTGGGGCATCTTATACCGGGAAAGCTCCTGCTCCACCGCCCGCCTGGAGCTCTTCGAGGGCTCGGTGCCGCCGAACGCCGAGAAGCTGCGGAGAGGCGAGGGCAGCAAGCGGCTGGTGAAGCTGAGCGACTGCGTGCACGTGGCCGAGGCCAGCGGCGATGCCACTTGCCCCAGGGACACCGTCCCCTTCCTCCTGGAGACCACGGACAAGCGGTACCTCCTGGCCGCCGATGGCGCTGAGGCCAATGGCTGGATCCTGAAGCTGTGCGAGCTGGCGTTCCCGGTACGGGCTGGGATAATTGGGGGGCATTGGGAGCCATGGTTGGGGGTCCCTGGGGTTTTGCGGTGATGGGGGAGGCTGGAGGATGCTCTGTCCTCGCTCACCTGCTGCTCTCTCGCTAGCAGAGGAGCAGGGAGGAGCGGGCGGCAGGGAAGGACGGGCTGCAGACATCGCCGGGCACCGACAGCGGGTTCTCCATGGAGGAAAATTCCCTGTACAGCTCGCAGGGGAAAGGTGGGTACAGGGACAGGGGGAAGGTGCAGCAGAGTGGGGTTTGCTGGCACAGGAGGCAGCAGACATAGAGTAAATTTAGTTGGAATAGCCCCTCAACATCAGAGTCCACCCATAACCCACCCCTGGCACTGCCCCATGTCCTGAGAACCTCATCTCCATCTGCTCAACCCCTCCAGGGATGGTGACTCCAGCACCGCCCTGGGCAGCCTGTTCCAATGCCCCACAGCCCTTTGGGGAAGAAATTGTTCCCAGATCCAACCTCAACCTCCCCTGGCGCAACTTGAGGCCGTTTCCTCTGCTCCTGGCGCTTGTTCCTGGGGAGCAGAGCCCGACCCCCCCTGGCTCCAAGCTCCTTTCAGGCAGTTCAGAGATCAGAAGGTCTCCCCTCAGCTCCTGTTCTCCAGCTGAACCCCCCAGCTCCCTCAGCCGCTCCCATCACACTTGTGCTCCAGCCCCTTCCCCAACTCCGTTCCCTTCTCTGAACTCACTCCAGCACCTGCAACATTTCATCCTCCCCTTCCCCAGGCACTTCGGCCAGTTTTGCAGCCCCCGCCGTGTCTACGTGCCGGCGGCCGGGTGGAAAATCTCCCGAAATAGCATCTCTGTGCTCTTCCTGCTCTGCGGTTTGGCTGTCGCTGCGCTCTCGGGCTGCTCCCCCTTCAGCCCTTATCGGCCGGATGCTGCTGCCCCAAATGCCTTGCCGTGGGGGGGTCACGAGCCCCACAGCACCTCTTGGTGGTGGGAGACGCAGCCCTGCTCCTTGCAGGTGTTCAATCATTGAAATCACAGAGTAGTTGGCATTGAAGGGACCTTCCAAGCTCATCCAGTCCAACCCCCTGCCATGAGCAGGGACATCTTCAACTAGATCACATTGCTCAGATCTATTAACCTTAAATTATTATGAAATGTTATTATTTATTAAACTATAAATGCCACCCTCCTCCATCCCCAGCCGGCTTGGAGCAGGTGTTCAAGGTGACGGTCAGGGCCACCGAGTCCTCTGAGCGCTGCCGGCTCTGGGGCCGGTGCATCCTGCGAGCAGGCGACGAGGCGCTGGAGCTGCTGGACTTCCAAACCTCGGACATCATCTACAGCTGGCCCTACCGCTTCCTGCGGCGCTTCGGGCGGGATAAGGTACAGGGGACACCGGGAGGGTGGGCTGGCGGTGGGATGTGACACGGGGACCTGATGCTGTCCCTCCCCAGGTGACCTTCTCCTTCGAAGCCGGCCGGCGCTGCGCATCCGGAGAAGGCAACTTTGAGTTTGAGACTCGGCAAGGTAACGAGATCTTCCAGGCCATCGAGTCGGCCATCAACCTGCACCGGGGCCGGGGGGCCGAGGAACCGCGCTGGGGTGGCCCTGGGGATGATGCCCCCCGGCCACTCGGCCATGCCAAGATGCCCAGCTGGGCGCAGGGACACGAGGAGCCCCGTGCCACCAAGTGCCCCTCGCTGGAGCCTGCCCGGGAGGGGAAGGTGCCAAAAACCAAGCTGCCAATGCCCCCCAGCAGCTGCCCGGGGGCTGGGGAGCTGTTGGGAGCTTTTCTGCCCCCCCGCAGTGCCGATTGCCCCTACACTGAGCCCTGCAATACCCTGCGCCGGGGGACCCCCCCGGGACGGAGGCAGGATGCTCCAGCCAAGACGACCACCGAATGCGAGTACGCCGTCCCCTTTGACACCATCGCCAAGACCTTCGTGGCTCATAAATTCAGCAGTGTGGCCCGTGGCCCTGAGGATGTCCCCGACCCCTTCTACCACAGCATCGGGGAGGCGAGGACGCAGACGAGCAAGCAGCCCCCGCCGCGCCCCACCGCCGCCAAGCCTGAGCACATCTACGACGAACCTGAGGGTGTCTCTGCCCAAACCATCTACGACGAGCCCGAGGAGGTGAAGGGGGAGGCGTGGAGGCTGCAGGCGGCCATGGAGGACCCCCCTGGGCACGAGTACCCCTACAACCCGCAGCGGGATGACTACGCCGTGCCCAAGAGACCCGTCCCAGCCCGGCAGCCCTTCCTGCTGCAGGGCAAGGAGTGGCTGGGGGACACCGAGTATGACAACGTGGTCCTCAAGCTGGCCAAGAAGAGGGACCTGCAGTGAGCGGGATGGGGAAGGGGAGAGGAATTACCCCCCCTCCCGCAGCTCCAACCCCCCAAACTGGGACCCCCAGCCCCGGCAGAGCTGAGACCCCCCCCAGCTCAGCGCACCCATGGCCGGAGGGGAGGAGGTGAAGGCAGGGAACATCTGGGCAGCTGCGGGGCACATCTGGGCAGCTGCGGGGCCGGCAGCCGCTGGAGGGCAGCGTGCGCCCGCCGAACGGGCAGGGCAGGCAGCGAGCGGGCAGGGGACCCTCCGGCAGCCCCTCCGCAGCTCCGGGACCCCCGGATCGCAGCATCGGGGGCTCCTGCGGACCACAAGCCCCCCGCTCCTCACCCGGCCAAACCTCAAGATCGCCAGTTCCCCCATGCACACCCCTGGGGATGTCCATCCCAAACCCCAACATGCAGCTGGACAATGCTCATCCTGGACCCCAAGATACAGCCGGACAATGCATGACCCCAGGGGTGCAGATACTACACCCCAAGAGGCAGCCAGACAATGTGCAGCCCCCAGGGATGCTCAGCCCACGCTGGTTGGTGATGCTCACCCCAGGGATGCAGATCCCAAACCCCACGATTCAGCCGGATGATGCACGACCCCAGGATGCTCAGCCCACGCTGGCTGGTGATGCTGACCCCCCAGGACACACACCCCACACCGTAAGATGCAGCGAGCAGCGCACAGCTCACAGCAAACACCCTGCCTGCAGATTTCTCTTTGCCCACACCATTTTTTGTCCACTCAGCCCTTGCTGGGACAGCACCACAGCCACACGCAGCCCCCAGCCCCCCCGGGACGTGCTCGGTCCCCCCAGCAGCCAGCGCTGGGGCCAAGCACCGATCCTGCCCAAGGGTCATGCCGCATCCTCGCTCAGCAAGAACAGCGGCATAAATTTCCACTGTCTCAGCCATGTTCTTATTTTTAATTCTTCTTCTTTTTTTCTACAAACCCACTTTCCAGTTCCTCTGAATTATAGATGAAATACTCAGCTTTATTGTCATGGTGATTTCAGTGTCTGGCTCCTCTCCTCCTGGGACACTGAGAGCAGTACATGGCTTGGCACAGCCTGACCTGCTCTGGGTCACCCTCCTCCTCCTCCTCCAGCCCTTGCTTGGGGACACGCAGCCCCTCAGCCGGCACAGTGAGAGTCACCAGCCCCAATTCCCCATCAGCAGATGGTTCCCTGGCACAGAACCATCTCCCAGGGCTCTGTCAGTGCCCATCACCCCGAACAGACCATCTCTAGCGCCCACCAGCTCCATCACCATGATGGAGGGAGCTCAGGAGCCGCTGCTGGTCCCCCAGCACCCTGGCAGGTCTGTCACCGAAGGCAAGGAAAAGGCATGAATTATTTATAATCTCTTTCAATCAAATAAATGCTTAGGTGCTTGAGTTAATTTCCTGGATCCTGAAAATCCAAAGTGCAGACTTTTAATAAGGTAAATTAAGTGCTTTATATATTACACTGATTAAAGCTCCGTCTCTATCACACGCCGAATCGGAGGGGCTGGAAAACAAACAGGTCCCTCATGCAGGCAGCAGTGGGGTCCCTGCACAGAAAACCATAAAATGGGTCAAAAAATAAAAGAACAAACAAGTTTTTCACAGTTTTTTTTGCCAGTGAGTAAAATTTAGAGCAAGGAAGAGCACAGACCATGGCAGATCTTGCTGATGATGTGGGCAGAGGTTCGGAGACATGGGGTGGGATGGAGGGATGGGAGATGGTCCTCAGCCCACGCTCCCCATCCTTTCCTGGGTCTGTTCCTATGGCAACAAGGGGTGATCCCCATCCCTGGCAGGGATGATCCCCATTCCCAACCAGGCTGATTCCCATCCCCAACCATGCTGGTTCCCATCTCCAGCCCTCAATATGACCAGGAGCATCCATCAGCGCCACTGGCTTGGTCATCTGGAGCGATGGGGACTCCTGACGGAATGATGCCATTCACCGGGAATCAATCGCTTAAGCGTGCGCTGTTATTAATTAACGCTCATTATAGTGGTTATTCATTATTAATCGGTGTTAACACAGTCCTCTCTCTTCGCCGCCCTCCAGCCCGGCTCCCTGCTGCAATCCTCGCTCCTTCCAGCCTCCTCCACCGCTATTTTTCTTCATTAAGCAAAGAAATGGAAACACTTTCTGGACTTCACTTAAAGATCCTGTGGGTCTAACGAGATTTGTACCATGCCAGGCAGGCTAACGAGGAGTCGCTGTGAATGGCACTAATCGAATTTCACAGAGGCAGCAGCACGGGCCGGGCAAAGCGCTGGGGGTTTTGCAGCCGGAGTAAATCGCTCGCAGCTTCTCCCATCGGCACGAACGGGGTTTTAGGGTGGAAAAGGAGACATGTCCTGGAATACCGAGCCCAGGTAAGGAGGACGCGAAGGCTGGAAAAGCCCTCAGCGTGGCTCGGAAAACAAAATCGATGGCGGAGAAGGGAGGAAGAGATTACAGCGCAAAGCCCCAGACAAATGGAGAGTGCTTTAATCTGATTAGGGACTTATTGTCGTTATTGCATTATGCTGATTATAAATCATTTAGGAGCACAAGCTAATCAAAACAGAGATTTGTTCGGAGCTTAAAGGGTCCAGCAAAACCCCCTGCCCATCTCCCCCAGCACCCTCCAGGAGCTGCATCCCAGGGTGATGGGCATGGACCAGGGATGCAGCCACACGGAGAAAACAGGGATGATGCTGGGGGACGGGGGGACTGGCAAGGTTTGGAGGGGCAGAGCGAGGAAAAAGGAGTAGGGACACCCCAACATGGAGAAATAAAGCAGGAGCGAGCTCCCTGAGTAACCAGCATGGGGATGCTGCCCACGGTCAGGAGATGATGCTCCCGGGGCCGGGTGTACCGGGCTCATTTCCCTCCCCTTGCTCCATGCACCTTGTCGAAGTAGCTTCTTTTTTCATTACTGTCTCCTCGAATTAGAGACGTGTTCGCTTTGCAGCGCGCTCGCCGCTCGGCCGCCGAATCCCAGGCGCCAGCGATGCAGCTGCAAACTGCATTAGCGTCTCGTCGAGGAGGCCCTAATACTATTAGGAGGGAGGCATTATAGGTGCTAAATGACAAGTCCCTAATCAGCGCCGGGATTTATGCCAATCACGTTCGCTGCGCAGGGCGGAGCAGGGCCCTTCATTCAGAAAATGAAGCGCCTAATTGGGAGGGTCTGGATTCTCTCCGCCTGTCTCGTTTGGGGAGCTCAGGGGCTCCTGGTTGCCTCCTCAGGATGGGGAGTTAATGATGCTGAGGACAAGGTGCAGGGTGAGGAGCAGGGAGGTGATGACTGTGGCCACGGGTTGGAGCTACAGCCAACTCCTCGCTTCACCCAGCCTGCTTTATTTTCTCCTGTTTGGTGGCCTGAGAAGCGCAGAACTGGTCACTGCTGCGTTTTTGCAGGGAAGGCATCAGTCCAGACTCTGCTGAGCACTGTACAGGCAAAGAGGGGGGGTAAAAGAGGCTTTTTTCCCCATTTCCCCACCCCTGCGTGGGTGCCCTTAAAGAGCTGGCCTGCCCTCCTGCCCTTTGCTTCAGCAAAATTAATTGCCAATTACCAGAAGTCCATAAAACCCAGCTTTTCTTGGGGAAGGAAGCTGTAAAAGCATCGTGTCCGCAGCCGTATTTCCATCACTCCGCATTGATCCCGTGGCCTCTGCCGGCCACGGCTCAGCTGTGGGGTGATGTGTTTGGCCCCCGCAAACCCACCTGCATCGATCCTGGGGACCTCGGCCAGCCCACACGCCCCCCAGCAGCATCCCTGGGTGTCCCGTGTCCTCCCTCTCCTTCCCACCCGTCTGGAGATATGTATAACGGGGAAAAAAGCCCTATAGCTGCAAGGGGCATATTGCAGCATCATCAACCCCCCCAGCACTGAAATGGGCTGGGCAGGGTTTGGGGAGCATCCTTCTGCAGGATGGAAGGATGCAGGAGGATGCAGCTGGGCTCTCCCACCGAGGCCAACGTGATGCTCCATGAGACTGGGGATGCTCCAGGAGAGCATCGTGTACAGAGCCCGGACCAAAGGGGCAGCTCAATTTGCTTCTTGGACCTAGAAAAAAGGAGAAGGGTTGGTGGCCAAGGGTGTGGGGAGGCAGTTCCCTTCTGGAAGGGCAATTTGCTGCTGGGTTTGGTCCAGGGGATGGAGGTTCTTATGGGACTCTGGTCTTGCAGGGCTGTGGGGGGTAATGGGAGCGGGAGGGAGTGTTCCCGCATCTCGCCCCAAGCCCAAAAATCCCTCCGTATCATTTCCCAGCGCTGAATATTGCACCAAGGCTAAAATGCCAACAATCTGCATTACATCAGCACTTCATGGAGCCCCGGAGAGCGTTTTAGCTCTTTTTATTTTTGCATGTTACTCCTACACTTTCATTATGGGAATCCCATGATGGAGAAGGGCAGAATGTGGCCAGAGCTTGAATTTCTGAGTCCTGCCCGCTCACCCCATTGTGCTGCAGGGCCAGGTTGCATTTAAACACCTAAATTGAATCTGGAGATTCAGCTCCCACATGCCTCTGCTGCAGCGGACGCGTTCAGTACGTTCCCGTTGCCTAAATACGCACCGTTTGAACAAAAATAACGCTGTGTATATTTTACAGAGCTCCCCCACACACGGATTTTGTCAGGGCTGCAATATAAATATCCCCACCAGCCTCCCAACACCCACCTGCCCAGACTGATGCCTAAGCAAGAAACACAAAAATCCGCCCTCTGTGCTAATCTGCTGTTCACAGCAATAATTAAACAGCAAACGAGGATGCTGAAAGCTGCCCTGGCCCAGCCAGGTGGGTGCCCAGGAAGGGTCTGGTCCCCCTGGGTTTGACAAGGGGACCCCGGTGTCCTGGAGCAGCCCCGGTGCTCTGTGTCACCGTGGCACAGGGCACATGTCCCTGTTATTAAAAGCCATCACAGGGCCGGTGTCACACCGTCCCCTGCAGAACCGCCACCTTTCCCAGGGACTTATCTCATTAGAAAAGGAGCCGGGCAAGCGGCTGAATTTCCACCCTGCTGCTCTCGGTTATCTCTGCGAAAGGGGAGCCAATTACCAGCAGCTGGTGAGAGCCCAAAATTATTATTAATTTCAAACAAAGCATATGCTTTGTGTTAACAATCCTCCGTGGTGTGGCAGAAGGGCCGATCCCATCCAGATGGCTCCACACGCACTGGGAATGACTAATGCATCTCGCCGGGAGACGGGCAGGGGCTGTGCCCGTCGGGGTCAGTGGCAGCAGGAGCCCGGCACAGGGTCGCAAGCAGCGTCAGTCGCTGCTTAAAACCAAAGAGAATCCCTGTGCGCTTAGGTGAATGTCCCCACAGTGTCCCCACACTCAGGGTGGGGCAGCAGGGATGCTGGCAGTTCTGCAGGGCCAGCATCAAGCTCCCCTAGAGATGATATACATGTATTAAGGAAGTATAAGTATACTAATAGAATATCAAGGAATATTAAGCTGCATCCATTTCTGCCTAGAGAGGTTGTGGAGTCTCCTACTCTGGAGACATTCAAACCCGCCTGGACACCTTCCTGTGTAGCCTCATCTGGGTGTTCCTGCTCCATGGGGGGATTGAACTAGATGATCTTTTGAGGTCCCTTCCAATCCCTAGCATTCTATGATTTGGAATAGAATATTAAGGAATATTTGGAATAGAATATTAAGGAATATTTGGTTCCCAGACCTGCTGTCCTGACAGAGGGAGGCGAAGCATCCCCGTGGGATGCTCAAGGCTGGTGCTGTCCCGCAAGCGCCCTGCAAGCAGAATCCCTTGCTGGATTTATGCTGGAATATAGGATGAAGCGTTCTCCTTTCCGCCCCTGCGTGCAGAGACACACAGGAGGGCATTTTCCCTTTCCCATTTTGCAAAGGCCTGAGCGTCTGCGGGCGCTTGGGCACCCGGGGCTGCAGAACGCACATCGAGTGCTGCTCTGCTTGCCTTGGGAAGTGACACCGATAGGTGTTAATGCAGAGTTCAGAGCTGTGTTTCCTCTTTGAAATGCAGCAATTACCTCTGAAATAGCTGGCGTGAAAATAAAGAATTATTTCTATTTTTATCAGGCAGCGGGAACTGGTACCATGTGTCACCTCCATGGAGCTGCTGCTCGGATCCACTGACCCTGGGTGGGCTCAGCCCCTGGAAAGCACCAACGGGAGCAGATATTCCAGGAAAAAAGGCTTTTTGCACAGCAATTTGGACACAGATCCACCCCAAAGGGGCTTTTCCTTTGGGTCTGTCCGGCCTCAGCTTGCAGCTGGATGAACACAATCCCACATCTGACAGAAACAGAGCATCTCCTGCCTGAAGATGGAGAAGAATAAATCGCACTCAGACTCTCAGTCCCCACCCAGGGGCAACCCACCCAGCTTTGCCCTGGCAGGAAAGTGTCACCGTCACCACCCCAGGGACCCCGGGAAGGGGGCGGCGGGAGAGACAGAGTTGCTTTCAATCCCAGGGCTGGAATCGGGAGCGAAGCATCTCCAGGGGAGAGGGGTAAAAATAGCGGCTGCTCTGTGTCAGCGACAGGAGGGCGGGAGGTGGAGCAGCCGGGGGTTTTATCGAGGGCAGGCTGCGAACACTCGGATATAAATAGGAGTAATTACTCGAGTGGGGGCATGGCACTTAATGAGGGGTTGGGCTGACACCGGCACTGTGATTGCACGATGCTTCGCAGCACAGGCTGGAGGAGAAATTGGTACCCAGAGCCTGGGGGGAGTGAAGGAGCCCTGGGAACGGGTGGGTGACATCTCTGGGGACACCGCATTACCCAGGGTGGGGACGAGCATCACCCTGCTTTGTGCCAGGGTGGAGGTGGCAGCCGGGGAAGGAGAAACACTCACTTCTTAATTACACCCCCCATCAGTGGAATTGATACCTGGTGACCGAGTAATTGTGTCCAGGAGCTGCGGGCAATGGTTAATTTTAATTAAAACCTGCGGCTGCCTGAGCTTTCTGCGGACAAGGGCTCTGCTAGGGGGGATCTCCACCCGAAAATGCCCTTCGTACCCCTCCTGCGCCTTCCCTGGGTTAACCCTGGATAGTGCCAAGACCTGGGGTTTTGCCCCTGTCCCACACCCGCTCCGTGCCCTCTGCGGGGGATCTGGGGATGCTTGGAGCAGGCTGAGGGCTCTGGGGCTCTGCTCCTTGCTTATTGCACAGGAAAAAAAATCATTACATGACATTCCCAAGGTGTGGGGACCCAAAATCCCTGAGTCCAGACCCCGCAGCCCTGGGGTGCATGGGAAGGAGGGGGCACGGGGCAGGATCACCCCCAGTGCAGTAAAACCGGCAGCTCCCATCCTGCTGATGTCCCGCATTGCTCAGCACTGACCTGTCCCCAGCCCTGTGCCCGGGAAGGTGACACCCAGGCCGTGTCCCCATCCCCAGTGCCATGGGATGCTGGAGGAGCCAAAGAGGGGAGCGTCGGCTTTATCTGTGCCAAACAGCAGTGGATGTGCTCAGGACAGAGCTGGGCTGTGTGAAGTCGAGCCTGTGCAACAACCGCGAGAGTAATTGGGTTAAAAAGTCAATCACCGAGTCACAGATCCACTTTTCCGTGAGTTCTGTGCTCGCCAAAGCCCCAGACTCCCTTCTGCTTCAAATTAACCTGGCTTTGCTGCCTATGTTGTCTGTTTTCTCAGCTGCTCGTGACACCACATCTTCATCCCATCCCCTAAACACGCACCCGGGTGATGTGCAGGACCTGATCCTGGCCTGGATGTACCAGCACAGCGAGCTGCTGCCCCTTTGCCTCCCCCCGGGCATCATTGCACTAAGGGAAAACCTGAAATACATGACTTGAGGCTTTGAATAACCCTGGGCTGAGCCATTTCTTGCTCCACGAGGACCAGAGTCACCTGCTCGTGCATTGCTGAACCCATTTATTCCCTGCACCCTGCAGAGATGCCACCTTGTCCCTGACACCCCTGTCCCCAGGCTCTGCGGTGACATGGAGCAGACATTTGTCATTGTGGGGCTGAAACAACACACATCTGAACACCAGCACTCCCCTTTGCCCCTTTCGGACCCATTACCAAGGACCTTATTGCCTTTTCCCCCCTAGTAAGTGCATCACTCCCCCCAGTTTGCCCCGCAGCCCCTCCAGCACATTGTATAACCTATGGCACATTATTGCAGCCGTCATCTCTTTGCCATCCCCTAAAGCCCCATTAACCGTCAGCTCTGGGTCACTCTGCCTGCACTTGGTGACCTTTGCTCCTTTTCGGGCTAATTGCTGCCCCATTTCACCCTCATCAGCGAGTTGCAGGGCTCCTGCTCTCTTTGCCTCCCAAGTTATTGATCCCAAATTCCCCCATGGGGAACCTTCTCTCTTATTGCTTTATTATCTTTTCCCCAGCTTCTCTGTTACTGCTTCTCTGCAGCCCCCCCGTGCCCCAGTAACCCCCCAGCTCTGCTGCATGGGACGTGGGGACATCGCACAAGGTGCCAGGGAGCATCAGGCTTTTGGGAGCAAACGGAGCAGCAAAAAGCAAAGCACAAAGCTGCCAAACAGCTTAAAAACAAGCACTTATGAGCACGCAGCAAGCAGGATTTCACCTGCGCGGTGCAGTGCTGTGAGCTTCTGCTTCATCTCAGGCCTGAGAGGAGAGAGAAAGCGCTTTACACTTGAAAAATAGGGAAAATAAAAATGCAACCCACCTCACCATGGCCCAGCAAAGCCCAAAACCAGCCCTATCCCCCCTGCTGGGATCTATTGCCTTCCCAGCTCATGGGTCCCGGCTGGGGCAGCTGTTTGCCCAGCGCTGGGGTTTGGCAGCTGTTACTGAGCTCACTCAGCGCAAAATCAGCTCGGAGCTGATGTACCTGCAGCAGAGATATGTATTCATGACCCCGGGCCTTTGTAGTCATCCTTTTAGAAGTGCAAGGAGTTCTAGGACAGGAAAGAGACTCCGCTGACCAAAAAGGCATTGCCAGCCTTTTCGAGGCTTGAGAGCTCACTGTGAATAAATAGCGAGGAAAATCGTGATCTTTAAGGGTTTGTTTCCCACCCGGCACCTCTGCTCGTCTCCACCCAGACGCGGTACCCGGCTGCCTCGCATCTGTCAGCATCCGCAGCATCCCCGGCCCTTTGCTTTTGTAGTTTGTTTGGTTTTGTTTGCGCTCGCCTGTCAGCTCCTCTTCCCCCGGCGTCCCAGATGAGAGCAGATCGCATGCTAATGAATTCCGGATTGGCAGACGCACCCGGAGACGGGGAAAAGCCACGTGGATTACAACAGGAGTTTTGCTTCTGCACCTGGATTTGCTTCTCAGCCCGAGTTTCCCCTCTGCGGGTAGCGATGCTCTGCCCTGGGGATGTGCAGAAGGTGGGATGCAGGGAGAGGGATGGAAGAGAAGCAAGCGATGGGGTTTGGACCATTATAACGGTGTTCACACTGCAAACAGCCTGGCTATACCCCGTGCCCATATGTGCACATATGCTCAACCCGCCTCCATGTCACACACAGCCCAGGTCACCCCGAGACGCTTCCCCCAGCGCCCGGGATCCAACAGCAAAGATTAGGGCTGTCGCCTTTTCTTCCGCGGGGAATGTAATCCCCCCGCTTTGAAAGGCGCATCCTCCGCTTGATGCTTCCTGACATTAATATTATCATCTCCCAGCAGCCGCAGAGCCCCGCTGTCGCCTGCGATTAGGGCGCTGACACAGATCGGCGCAAGATTTCACAAGCGTCTCATTACCGCCGACTCCGGTTCCGCGCGGTTTATGGAACTCATCCCGCATCCAAACCTGTCAGCGCTCAGCCCCGCTGCATGCTGATGAGGGGTGACGGGGGGGACAAACGCTGACTCCCCCCTCCCCGCTCAGCCTTGCCAGGAGGTTTTATTCCTCCAGAGCAGCCATGCGGTGGGTGCTGTGGGATGGTACGCTGGTTATACTGGTTGGGCAGCATCTTTCAGGGGTGCGTTAGGGGTTTAGGAGGGGGGGAAAGACCCTAGAGCCCCCCCAGCATCCCAGCTTTGCTGAAAAGCCATGGATGTGGGGGGGTCTGCAGCAAAACACACCCCTGCTCTGAAACCAGCCCCCATGGGGGCCGGGGATGGGATGCTGAGCTGCACACTGATGCTCTCACCCGTCCTAATTGCACAGGCAGCGGAGATTTTCGGAGGCAGAATGTACTGACGGCGGCTGGAGCGGGGCCAGCGCTTTGCGGCGGGCGCAGGGGCTCTCTCTGGAAGTGCCGCGGGTTCACTAATGGCCTCGGACAGGCGGGATCTCGCCGTTTGCTGGCGCTGGGGTTTTGTTTTGTGCGCGGCTCACGGGAGAGATGCAGCTCCCAGCAGCACGGTGGCTCCCGAGCTCTGCTCTGCGGCTCCGGGGACATGTGGCACCGCTCGGGACCGGGATGTTGCCCCGATGCAAAGGTCCCTTGATGGGCCCTTTCCATCCAAAATGATTCCTGGTGCAAAAGCACCAGGGTGACAACCCATATTGCTGTTCTTATCTATCTCTATCCCTTGTTGCAAAATCAAAAGCCACTTCCAGGTTTCTGTGCACCCTGTGGCTTTGTCACCGGGGTCCTGAGTCCCAGTAGGGACTGGGAGGATGATGGTGACTGCGCTGGGTGACCCGGGATCGGTGACAGGGATTGGGGGTCCCATTGCCACCCCACAACTCCGGCCCTTCCCCGGCCAGGAGCAGAACTCGCAATGTGACCCTGGTCCTCAAAGGGCTCATCAGTGGTGCCAACAGAACCTCCTCGCCTCCCTGCAATTAATCAGAGGAGCTATTTGTAAATGAAGCCAACCGCTGCTCATCAGCTGGAAAACGCCTCTGTCGGCCGTGAGCTGCTGAGCCGAGCGGCTGACACTTAAAATGAGGTGTCTTGGATTTATCTCGCTGCTGGGTCTTTTTCCCCCCCTATTTTTGAGTTTAAACCTTCCCCCCAGGTCCCCAGCCTATGTGCTGGGGGGCGTTTTCCCAGCAGCTCCATGCTGGGTGATGCTGAACCCCCACAAAGGAGCCGTTTGGGGTGCACAAAAGCCTTTTAATGCACCGTTATTCCCTCTGTGACCCCTCTGGGCATCCCCGTGTGTGTGCAGCCGCGTGTTTGCCGTATCCGTTACCGGCAACGCTTGGGATCAGGCGCCCGGTGAACAGAAAGCGCTCCGTGAAACCGGAGCTCACCTCGTTGCTATGTAATTATTTCCGCTCTACCCAAGCGATAGGTGGGGAATTCGTCCTCTTGCCAAGACGTTTGTTTTTCCTCAGACACCCCGGTGCCGAAGATGCCAGAGCATGGTTGCAACGGACCGAACAGCCTAATTAAGAATAAATCATTAATGATGAGCCCGGCCTTGCTGGTAAGCCTCAGGCTGGCTCCTCCAGCACTCCCCTTGCTTTGCTCCATACTGGTGGCACTGGGGAGGGGGTGGCACTGGTTTAGCTGGATGCAAAGGTCCTGTGCACGCACTATGGGGACGGATGCTGGTCCTGCCACCCCAAATCCCTGCTCCCCCTTCCTCCGTCCCCCTCTTCCCCTCCCGCTCTGACACAGGGAGCAGCGTCACTGTGAAAGCACCGATCGTGTGACATCTATTCAAAAGCACCTGGTCCCGGCCTTATCATTAAATGCAAATGCTGGGGAGTAATTGCTGGCGGTAGCAGCGAGGAGAGAAGAATGACGGCGAGCCCAGGAGCAGCTATTAGACGGGAAAATGGAAAGTGTAAACAAAATATGGACCATTAGCCTGGATAACAATGCCCGTTTGCCCCTCCTAACGCCTGGCATGGCTGCTTTTTTCTCATTGCTTAGGAAGGAGACACTAGAGAAGAGGGGCTGAATTAAACCACTGTGTCCCCGGGGGGCGCTGGAGGTGACCATGGGTGCCCTATGGTGCTCCGGGTGGCGGTGACCCCCATTCCCACTCCATTTCAGGGGGACAACTCCCTTTTTCTCGCAGCCCAGACCTGGGTGGCAAGGTGGGAGCCTCCAGCCTCGTCCCAGGCTCAGCCTTGCTAATCTCAGCTTGTCAGCGCCGCCGGGGCTCTGTCAGCTGCCGGCGAGCGGGGCTGGAATCTGCCTGCTAAATCCGACAGGGAAATTAAACTCAGGTAGGGAGATGGCTATCAGGTAATTTTTGTGATGCCCGTCCCTCTCCCCACCTCCCAGTTCATTTTCCATCCCGCCCGGCAGTCCCTGCCTCCTCCTCCTCCTCCTCTGAGGAAGCAGATGGGCTCACTGAGGATGCTACAGGTCTTGGGGGGTCTCCGTGTGTCCCCCATCCCCTCCCTGTGCAGCGCGGGGACCCTTCCAGCCATCTCTGAGTCTCATCTCCAGCCCTGCCAGGCTGCAGCAGCAAATTCTCCAGGGGTAGAACAACATTGCAATCAATTAGAGGCATAGAAAGGAAAAATAAATAAGATAATTTTATCAATGGAGAAATCCGAGGCAAGGAGGTGGGATTTTCTGTTCTGGGTAATGGGAGCATCATGTCTCCAATTAAAGTTGGGAGGATTCATCTTGGAGCTGGGGCCCGTCAGAAGCCAACATTTATTAGGCTGTCAAAGTCAATCTCTTTCAAGAGCTGCTTCCCCAAGCACATCACATTATGTATCATTTATGTCTTGTCTGTCGGGGCACCCAGTTTTGGGTGGGTTTTTTTGCTTTACATCTTGTTTTGTTTCCCCTGACGAGAAAGAAACCCAGTGGCCCAAACTGATCCCATTTCATGAAAGCTTTTTCTGATTAATTATCATTATTGCTACGCACAGAAAGATCAGCGCCCAGTGCGGTGCAGACACAAGCAGCAAAGAGACCGGGGTTTGTCCTGGGTGATTGCAGAGCCAGATGGGTGGCAAGAGAGGGGACACAGCCTGGGGGGGGCAATGGGGCTGCCAAATAGTGAGCCTTGGGGGGCTATGGGGCTGCCAGATAGTGAGCCTTGGGGGGCTATGGGGCTGCCAAATAGTGAGCCTTGGGGGGCTATGGGGCTGCCAGATAGTGAGCCTTGGGGGGCAATGGGGCTGCCAAATAGTGAGCCTTGGGGGGCTATGGGGCTGCCAAATAGTGAGCCTTGGGGGGCTATGGGGCTGCCAAATAGTGAGCTTTGGGGGGCAATGGGGCTGCCAAATAGTGAGCCTTGGGGGGCTATGGGGCTGCCAAATAGTGAGCCTTGGGGGGCTATGGGGCTGCCAAATAGTGAGCCTTGGGGGGCTAGGGGGCTGCCAAATAGTGAGCCTTGGGGGGCTATGGGGCTGCCAAATAGTGAGCCTTGGGGGACAATGGGGCTGCCAAATAGTGAGCCTTGGGGGGCTATAGGGCTGCCAAATAGTGAGCCTTGGGGGGCTATGGGGCTGCCAAATAGTGAGCCTTGGGGGGCTATGGGGCTGCCAAATAGTGAGCCTTGGGGGGCTATGGGGCTGCCAAATAATGAGCCTTGGGGGGCAATGGGGCTGTCTGTGGTGTCCATGATGTCTGTATGGTGTCCATGATGTCCCATGGTGTTTATGATGTCTGTATGGTGTCCATGATGTCCCATGGGGTCTATATGATGTCCCCAGGCATGGTGTCGCTGTGGTCACTGGCCATGATGTCCCATGGTGTCTATGATGTCCCATGGTGTCTATGGTGTCCATGATGTCCCATGGTGTCTCTATGGTGTCTCTATGGTGTCTATGGTGTCCCATGCTGTCTATATGGTGTCTATGATGTCCCATGGTGTCTCTATGATGTCTATATGGTGTCTCTATGATGTCTATGATATCCCGTGGTGTCTCTATGATGTCTCTATGGTGTCTATGATATCCCATGGTGTCTCTATGGTGTCTCTATGGTGTCTGTGCTATCCAATGGTCTCTCTATGGTGTCTCTATGGTGTCTATGATATCTCACGGTGTCTATACATTGTCTCTATTCCTAGGCATGGTGTCCCTATGGTCTCTGGCCGTGGTGGCGTTCGAGCGGTTCCTGGTGATCTGCAAACCACCCCATGGTGTCTCTATGGTGTCTCTATGGTGTCTATATGTTATCTATATGTTCCCAGGCATGGTGTCCCTATGGTCGCTGGCCGTGGTGGCGTTCAAGCGGTTCCTGGTGATCTGCAAACCGCTGGGCAACTTCACGTTCCGCAGCAGCCACGCGGTGCTGGGCTGTGCGGCCACCTGGGTGCTGGGGCTGGTGGCCGCCGCGCCGCCGCTCTTCGGCTGGAGCAGGTGGGGGCGATGGGGTGTCGGTTGGGGTGTATTTGGGGTGTTTGGGGTGTATTTGGGGCTGATACAGCCCTGTCACAGGCACATCCCTGAGGGTCTGCAGTGAGCTGTTTTGGGGGGTGTTTTGGGCTGTGTTTTGGGGTGTTAGGGGTGTATTTTGGGGTGTTTGGGGTGT
Organism: Streptopelia decaocto; assembly: GCF_964273445.1. Lineage (NCBI taxonomy): Eukaryota > Metazoa > Chordata > Aves > Columbiformes > Columbidae > Streptopelia > Streptopelia decaocto. The sequence goes on from NC_138680.1 coordinate 3,703,375, forward strand.
ATTTGGGGTGATACAGCCCTGTCACGGGTACATCCCCAAGGGTCTGCAGGGGGGAGTTTAGGTGTATTTTGGGGTGTGTTTTGGGGTGTATTTTGGGGTGTTTGGGGTGTATTTGGGGTGATACAGCCCTGTCACAGGCACATCCCCAAGGGCCTGCAGGGGGGTGTTTTGGGGTGTACTTTGGGGTGTTGGTTGGGGTGTAGTAGCATCCCGAGCCCATGATGCTGAACCCCACAACGTATCCTGCTCGGTGCGAACCCCAATTCTCACCCCTTTGGGCCACAGCTGACCAGAGTCGTTCCAGCAGGAAGCTCCACAGTGGGACATCCCAAAACCAGGATGCGGCTGTGTCTGCACCGCACCTGGTCCTGAGGGATTTTGGTGATGCTGCCTTGGGATGCAGGCACAGCCTCCCGCTCACCTCCTGGATGCTCCGGAGACACAAAGCGGCACAGCCCAGTGGATTCTGTCAGTTTAATTGATCATGGCAAGAGGCAGCATCTTGTTACCTGCCGCGAGCGGAGCGGGCGGGTGACAGGAGACTTTGTTGTACGCATGGCTCCAGCCAGGACTATTTTTGCTCCCTTCCCACTTCCAGCGATGGAGGGGCGTTTTCTCTTGATCTCCTTCAACACATCCAGCAAAGGAAGAGGGAAAAACATCTCCTTTGTGCCTTTCTGCCGGTCCCGCATCCCGGGGGGGTCGGCTCTGCTCCCCAGCGGTGTCAGCATCCCTGGGGAGCGGCAGCCGGATTGACGGCTCTGGCTTCTTTCATTGCTCGGCGCTGGGAGCAGAACTATTTTTATCTTCTCTTTTCACTGCTCTCGGCTCCCCCACCTGCGCGAAGGGACGGGAGGGGTTTAACCAGAGCTTTTCTCTCCATCCTGGGAAGTGCTTTGAATCTTTTTGCCCGGTTTTGCCCCTGTCCTGGCTGCTTGGGGACGTCTTGGTGCTCGGCTGCTCTCGCCATGTGCCATCCCGTATCGATCCCTCCCGCTCCTGTCTGGGTCTCGCTGTCCTGGTGATTTATCAGGCGGGTTTGGAGATGGGAATGTGGTGTCTCTCACCCTCTATAGCATCCCTGGGGAGGCTCTGTGACATCCATGGGGGGGCATATCCCCCCCAGCAGCAAAACCACCCACATCCCAAAGCATCTCCTGGTGATGGGTGGAGTGTCCTCCTTGCATGGGTGATGGGAGGAGGGGGGTCCAGGGCTGAGCCCCGCTAAGGGACTCCTAAGCCATTGAGAATGAGCCTGTTTGGATGCCCTGTTACTGGAATTCAGCCTCCTCGGAGCTGCCAGGCCAGGGTTATTACAGGATATTATACAGACCATTTGCATGGCCACCTCCAGGTCATTTCAATCACTTTAAGCTACTTATCTGCCCATTTTCTTCCCCATAATATTTGCCTAATTCGATTACTCTGCAGCCTCAGCATGCTGCAGTGAAATAATCAGGAGATATTACCCAGAGCAAGTCAACTGGATCCACATTTCCAGCTGCTTCTCTCTCCAGCCGCCTCGTCCGTGGGGCTCTGTGCTTGCCCTTGCTCGGGGACACTGGGGACGGCCCTGAGACCTGTGTCACCCATCTGTCTGTCCCATCACAGCCCTCTGTCCTTCACCCACCCCACTGCAAACCCCGGGACTTGTCCTCTCCTGGTGCTCAGGGCCAGCGGTGGCATTTACTGTGTGCCGGGCACCGGCGGGGGAAAAAGAGATGTTTTTGGGGATGCTGATGCTTTAATTTCAGGCCAAACAGGAGGGTTTGGGCACCAAAAGTCCAGGAGCTGGGCTGCAGGGAAAGCAGGTGATGCTCTGCAAAACAAACTTGCTGCCAACCAGCCCGTTGCAATGGTTTTGGGGGCAGGTTAGAGGGTCGGGTGCCCACGGGAGGAAGAAGAGGGGAGAGCAGAAGAGGCTGAAGCATGGAGAGGATGCGAGAATGGAGCTGTTGGTTCTCCCCAGCCAAAGCCCTTTGACACAGCTTGGAAGAGCTGAATCCACCTCCAGCCTTCAGTTCCAGGGGAGCCCTGGCAGCCCAATCAACGCCAGGCCGCTAATGAGGCGCCCTGAATTAATTGGCAGGATCAGCTGCCTAAATGAAGATTCAGTATGCGCAGGAGGAGCTGGGGAACAGGGCTGCTTTCGGAGCTGGGCACATCCAATTTGTGCCTGCAGCAGCCTTGGGAAGTTCAATTAAAGCCTGTCTTTGGCTTTTCTAATCAAGCCCAGCCCATGTCCCCATGGAGGTGGGTGCAGGCAGCACAATGGTGATGCCATCGTGGGAATGCGCTTTGGTCCCATGAAACTCCACGTGAGAACCTGCCCGACTCCTCAAATACCCAGTGACTCCGAAACGCTGCAACTGAAGCAACCCCACAAAAAAAAGGGCTAATCCTGCCCATTCCTCAGAGGTGGCCGAGCACACCGGTGCTGCTGGATGTGCATTTAATAAACTGATTTATTCACCAAGTTTGCAGCTGCCTCCGTTTGCATCTCAGCAGCGCTTGTTGCGTTTCCTGGCCTCCATGGCTTATTAGTATTTTGTTATTATCATTTGGCTTATAAATAAAAAATGCAGACAGGTAGGGGGGTTCCTGGAGGAGAAAGGCTTTGTAGAAATGTTTTTGATGGTGTTTGAAATGGCTTTCCCAAGGGAGGTTTGCTTTGAGCTGGCGGGATCTGCTTCTCAGAGAGGTTTTTGATTATTTGGAGTATTATCATTGTTCTTTGCACCCTCTTATCCTCCCTGATGCTCCTCAGAGGAACCGAGGAGTAAATGACAGTGCAAGGTGTACTCGGTTGGGTTTGCCAACGCCGTGTATGTTTGTGTGGGGTGAAGCAGCGGGTGAAGCACAGGCAGCCCCTTGGCAAGGTCCCTGTCACCCCAGAGCTGCCTGCGGACACCTGGCAGGTGTTTGCACAGGGAACATCGCGCTCCTGAGGAGGAAAAGCTTCAGAGGAAAAGTGGCTGGAAGTGCCTTGGCCGGTATGAAAAGCCTGGAGGGACAGGGATGATCCATCGGGGAAAGGCTGCTCCTGCATCCGTCTGGGAGCGGAGCGGTGCTATAAATACTCTGCTGACACAGCAGGCAGGGCTGAGACAACACAAACAACGCAGGGACTCGGGGATATCGCCAGGGACCCGCGGGGCGAGTGGTGACAGCAGAGCAGGGAACAGCTCTGGACATCTCCTGCCATCATTTCCGCGGGGTCTGTCCCCTGTGCGCTCCCATGTCTGTCACCGCGGTGGCACCTTCTGCCGCAGCCCCCCCCGCAGCAGGGACGCCCATCCAAGCTCTCTCATCCATCCCCTGTCCCTGTTTTATGAGATCTGGGGGGGCTTTTCAACATTTTCCCAGCCCAAGAGGGTTTGCCTCTTGTTTCCAGGCTGGGGGGGCTGCCAGATGCTTGTGGGGGGACTGAGCACCCACGTCTGCACGGAATGGGGAACCTCACCAGCACCCAAGGACCACTCTGCGGAGGATGCAGAAACATCTGGTGCACACCTGTCCCCTCCCATCCCTCCCGGACGGCACCTGCATCCCACCCTAACGCACTAAGGTGACAAGGGAATGTCCCACCACACGGACACCCCCCCACCGCCATGGCTTTCCTAATGGAGCAATTGAAAACAATCCTTTCCTGCCGCGGGAATCTCAGCGCTGTGCCGGCAGTTAGAAACATCCGGTGACGGTGGTGGGCTTGCTGAGATTTCATCACCATTTCCACCCCCCGCTTTGATTTTTGTCCCCCAGTTACCTCTTTATCCCCCCTAATCGAACCATTTTGGCTTCCCGGCCCTTCCTTGTAGAGGGAGACATCCCATGAGCTGCATCTCTGCTTTCCTCCTTGGGATACATTCTGCTGCTTTTATCCCTATCTCTGCTTCTTTCCCAGGTTTTTAATTATCCTACCAGCTAATAAAGCCCCTCAGCTGCTATTTCAAGCTCCCAGTGCCAAGCTGAACCTTGCAGAGGTTCCTCTTGGATGGAGGGAGGAGCAGAAGATGCTGCTTAAGAACAGGGTGTGTTTGGGAGCAAAGATCGAAGGAAACCCTTTCAAATGACACCAGATTCCAGGATTATGCCTGCAGAGCATTGTCTGTGCTTCAGCAAAGCCATTCTGCTCCAGAAACCAGGAGAGGGGACAGGGAAGAGCTGGCATTCCCAGATTCCAGCTGGCTGATGGCACTAACCACAACCCTGCCCATGGGTTGTGGTTATCAGCAGTATCACCGGGGTTTTTGGTGGCCAACAGTGGGCTCCTGGCTCCATCTCCAGCCCAGTCGCTGTCTGCTGGACCCTTTGGTGACAGAAACCAGCAGCTGTCCCCGTGCATCCTTCTCCGCATCCCCCAGGGATGCAGGAGCACATGCTGGAGCCAGAACCCCCTCCAGATCTCCGCTGCCTGCACTGCAAACGTGCTGATATATCGGAATTTCGTGCTGTTTCCTGACATGGGCCCCAGTCCTGCCAATCCACTTGAGCAGCAAAGGCACGGGAAGCATCAGCCGAGGATGCCGCATCCACACCAGCGCTCCCTGCTCCTTTGCAGACCACAGCAATTATTCATTTAATGTCCAGGGAGTGGATGGAAAATCTCATTCCCGGGACCGGGGAGCGCGGGGGCAGGAGGGGCCCCCCGGCCCGGGCTCCTGAGCTCTTAGTGAAACTCAATTTGCTTCATTGCTTGATGAGAGCTGAGTGTGTGACACTGGAACCAGCCGTCATTACCCGTCTTTTCCCCACGTCATTCCCAGAGCAGCTGAAAAGCCCCTTTTTCTCCTCTCTGCCTTTGCCTCCAACCCTGTGCCCTTGGTCTGCTGGCTCGCTTGTGCACTGAGGGCTCTGTGACTCCATCCCTTGAGCATCCCGGGCTAAAACCCGGGGTGTCCCTGGGTTGATGCGCCCAGAAAATCCACCCTGTGTGGCTCTGGGGCTGGAAGTCTCGCTAAGGAGAGAGTGGAGTAAAACCAATATGTTCCTTCGCAATAAAATCCCCAACCGCTTCCCTTTCAGCTCAGCGTCTGGCTCAGGTGCCGTGGGGTTTTAGTTAAATGTCAGCTGTAATTTGGGGCTGTGGAGGCTGACGAGTGTGTGAGCAGGAGACCTGACAGCTCGGCTCTGCATGTCCCCACCAGAGCTGATTGTCCCCTCCAAGTGCCACCAGCCCAATTGCCCGTCCCCGTTTGGGCTGCTCCAAACTCCAAAAAACTCCTGGAGAGGAGGGGGGCGGCTGCAGCATCCCCTGAGCAGCCCATGGGATGTGATGACCCAGCGTCGCTGACGGCACCTTCAGCTCCACAAGCCTGGGACACCCTCAAGCACCAGAGGGACTTGTCTGCTGTCCCCAGATGCTGCTGGCTGAGCTGGACGGTGGTGCTCTCAGGTTTTAGACCTAACAACGATTCCTGTGTTTATTCAAAGAGGTTAAAGTGAGATTTGTTATCAGCTTGGCTCTTTTTCTTTCAATGCCTCTGCAGGTATCACTTCTGTCCGCAAGGTCCCCAGGACACCAGTGGATGGGCATGTGGGAGAAGGGGCTGGTTTCCCCAGCAGAGGTTAAAGAGGGAGAATCAGCCACAAAAACAGCAGCCAGGGAAAAAATAGCCTCTGCTTTGCATGGAGCTGTCGGGGTCCATCAGCGTCGGGGTGTTGCAAGGACTCCCGTAGCCGGTGGCTCCGAGCTGGCTGCTGTCAGCAGTCCTGCAAACGTGATTCCCAAGGAGACACCCGGAGAGAGCGAAAAGTGTCACCGTCCGTGCCAGGGCGAGCCCTGATGGCATTCAGCCCCCAAGGATCAGCTCTTTGAGGGCATCCAGGTGGAAAACCCTGCTCAGACGGAGTGTTTGAAGGAGGATGGAGACGCGGGGCTTCCCTGTACAGCCAGCTGCAGATGAGCATCTTGCACAGCAAGGAGCAATGCAGCTTTCCCCATGGGTGCCCCGTGCATGGTTTTGCATGAGCACTTTATCTGTTCATGCAGCAAATGTGCCCAAAGTGGAGCAGGATGTGCTCCCTCCACAGCCAGGGAATGAGTTTCTTCTCCTCTTGTTTAAAAATGATATAAAATAGAGTCCTGTTAGCAGAAATCCAGCATGCAACTGGGGAGCCTGGGTCACCCTCTCGCTGCCCAGGGAGGTGCTCATGCTCTTCTCATAGTTCTCAGGACTCGGAGAAGACAACAAGTGTTGGTTGGGGAGAGCTCTGAGGCTGGTCCTGCCCCCCATGGATTACACTATTAATGCCTAATCCATCACTTTAACAACCTTGACTCCCATTAACGTGATAACGCTTCGCAGAATTAAAGCTGAAAGTCAGGAGGGTAAGCAAATCCAACTCACATTAACGAGGCTTAAATGGAAGGAGGGGGAGAAAAAAATCCTCTGGTTACATTTATCAATTTCTGAGCAGAAACAAAGCCCAGCGGGAGGAGACGTGTCCCAGCCCTATGGAGGGGTCTCCTCCTGCTGCTGCCCAGGGGATGCTCGAGCCGCCTGGCTGGGATCCTCTGGATGTGGGAGACAATTTGGGGAGAGGAGCAGCAGCCCGTGTCATTGCCCATCGCTCCAAACGTGCGCGGGAAGCACCAGAACAACGGGCAGCAGTGAATATTTGCAGGGCTGTATTGGTGCTCAGTCCTCGTCCCTGGCGCAATGATGGTCCATTGCAGGTCTCCCATGACCCCAAAGCCTCTTCCCTTCTCCCTTCTCCCTCCGAGCGATCCCGGCAGCTCCTCGGTGGCTCCTCTGCAGACAGAGCCCTCTTTGTGCTGCGGGGCCGCGGAGGGAAAACCCCGCGGGTGCCCCAGAAAGAGGAGCTGGAAGAGCCGCCTCTGCCCTCCCACCCATCTCCTCTCCTCCTAAAGGCAAATACAACCCCCCCACCCCCAAAACACAGACTGAGGAGGGAGGCTGGTCGGCGTGATGCTTCCCATACCCAGCCCCTGATTTAAGGAGCTATAAATTCCCCTGGAATAAATTCTAAACGAGAGGCCAGGTAGCTGACTGCTCCCGATAACGCTGGTGCCATGAGCAGCGTCTGCGGTGGGAGTGCTGCTGGGATGGACCCGAGCTGTGGGGACAACTGTCGGGTGTCACCTCGTGGGAATGAGTGACCCTTCCCTTCCCACACAGCCCAGCCTGGAGCCTGGGAAGGCGGGAGGGGGAGACAAGGTGAGGCTGAAGAGCGGAGACGAGAGGAGAGCAGTTCCCTCTTCTGGCCAAGGAAACGCTTTCCCTCTGCTCGGCTCCGAGATGCCACTAAAGCGGTTATTAAAGCAGGTACTAAAGCAGGTATTAAAGCAGGTGTTCAAGCTGGTACAAAAGCATGTATTTGTCTTCCTGAGGCAGAGGAGAGGTGCCTGGAGACGGGATGAAGCTGCTGCTGTTGTTCCTGCTGCTGAGATCCCATCTCGGGTGCAGGTGGGGGATAAGCACAGGCACAAAGGGCAGAGAGGAGCGGCGGCTTCTTTGCGTCAGGACTGGCACTTTTGCCCAATCTTATGGCAGGAAGACAAGTGTAACACCCAGCGCGACGAGCCACTCCGAGACCTGACAAAATTACAGCGATGCTGGGCAGCTGAGGACGCTACTTTTCACTGCTGTCTCCATTTAGGCTCTGTGAAAGCACAGTAACATCCTGCTAAGTCAGAGTCTATGTGTTTGCGTTTATTTTCTTTTTTAAAAGAGAAGCAAAGCCAGGGAGAGCAAAGAGCAGGAAAAGAATAGGACAAGGAAGGATGTTGTTAAATGGGAAGCTTCACTAATGTGTATTGCTCTGATCTGTTGTTTGTCATCCTCCCCTTTCTTTCTGCCTGAATCTTTGCTCCAAGAGCAGCGTTACCCTGCGTGCTGCTCACTGGGGTGATGTGCCGGGGGGGTCTTGAAGCCCCTTGCTCCCCAGACAAGGCTGTGTGAACTGGGAAGGCTCGGCACAGTGGGGAGCACACGCTGTGGGGCTCAGCAATGCAGGGCTGCTCCCCCCGGCTCCCCTCCTGCTTGAGATGAATGGACCGGAGAATCCTCCTCCATGCCATCCACGACCTTCATGGATTTGGGGTCAGGTCCCCCCATCGCTGGCACTTGTAGGGTCCTGAGCCCAAGCCAGGGATGCAGAGAGGGGTGAGAGGCCGGGAAGAAGAGGAGGAGGAGGCCGGGAGGGCTCTGCAGCGAGGGCCCTGCCCACTCGCAAGGGCTGGGGAGCAGCAGAGGGGTTGGGGTGAGCTGAGCTGCCTGTGGAGCCTCTGACGTGAATGAGTAACCCCCCGGCTCGATATGTGTGTGTGCACATGTATGTGTGTGTGCAAATCCTTCCCCAGATCAGCTGGTAGGTCCCCGTTTGGTTGTGAGCCCCGCTGCCTCCCTCCCCCCAAAATCTGGTGGCATTTCACCCATCTGGGAACAAGCCACCCACAACCCCTGTGCCCCTGTGACCCGACGGGTCCCCATCTGCCACTGTCCCCATGCTTGGAGCAGAGCAGGGGCAGCAGGGGTGTTGGGGTGGGGGGGTCTCGCAGCAGCGGGGCTCTACGGGGAGGTTTCCCATTGCGCGCAGGCAGGTGCATTCGCGGAGGGTCACAGGGAGGGATGCAGGAATGGAGGGATGGGGGGATGGAGGGATGGAGGGATGAGGGGATGGAGGGATGGGGGGATGGGGGGATGGAGGAATGAGGGGATGGAGGAATGAGGGGATGGAGGGATGGAGGGATGAGGGGATGGAGGAATGAGGGGATGGAGGGATGGAGGGATGGGGGTCTGCACAGCCCCCCGCCGGAGGAAGGGCGGCGGAAGGGCATCCGCGGCTGCGCTGCCCTCCGCGCTGCGCGGCCCCCGGGCCCGGCGGAGAGAGGCGGATCGGGGCGGGGAGGGGACGGGCGGCACCGCCGGCTCTGCCCCCTTCTCCGGGGCTCGGCGGAGCGCAGCCGCCCCTCGCCGCGCCCCCCCTCGTCCCACCCCCGGCAGGCAGAGGCTCGGCACAAGCCGCCGGGAGCCCGGCGGAGCGCGGAGCCCGGGCGGGGATGCGGGAGGCGGCGAGCGGCTGAGGCCCCGGCTCCGCGCCGGGCGGAGCGCACCCCCCGGCCCCCCCTCTCTATTGCAGCCCACTGTCCTCACCCGGATTTGGGATCTACCTGGACTCCTTGGGAATTATTATTCTTCTTTTCTTTTGTTCCCCTCTTTTAAAAAAAAAAAGAAAGAAAAATTGCACACGTGGAGGAACGCGTGGATTTACTAACATGATCTTGGCAAACGCGTTCTGCATCGTCCTCTTCGTAGGTGAGTGGCCCCGGCGGGGGTGCCCGCAGGCCGGGGGGGGCTGATGTCGCCTGGCAGGGCACATGGCAGAGGTGGCGTGTCCTTCCCCGGGCTGAGGGGCTGGGGGGCTGGAGGGAGGGACCGGCGCTCCCCGGAGATGGGGTTTGCATCAGGACGAGGATTTTAACTGGGGACAACTTTATTTTCCTATTCTCTATCAACTTAAAGCGGGGGTGGGTACGGGGGGCCACGACACGACCCCAACCGCCCCACTGGGGCAGCTCCCTCCTCTGGCACCGCACGATCGCGATCCGCGGGAGCGGGTGGGATCCGCAGCCGAGCCCTGTTCGGCTTTAATCCCCTTTCTCCTTGTGGATTTGCGTTTCGGAGGATTATCTACCGCTCTTCCCCCCGCCACCCGTGTCTCCCAGCGCCCCCCAGCCCCTCCTGCCGTGGCTGCTGAGCCCCCCATCGCTCCCCGTTCCTGGGAACTCGGCATGGAGAATCTGCTCGGAAAGTTGAGCTAATTGCATGTGTGTGTGCGTGGGGAATTGCTGTCCCTTCTGCTGCAATTCGTGCATGTTGCTTTAGATCATGTGTGAGTTATTTAGGAGCTCTTGTCTCTGCCAGGAAGAAAAGCTTCCCATTTCTAGGGCAGGCTCCGCCGGCGGTGGGGAAGGTGCGGCTGAAAAGGGGGAGAAATCACAAATCGTGGTGGGTTTGGGGTGAAAAAGAAGCGAATGAAAAAGGTCCGTATTTCGCTCCAGCGAGGCTGGGTGCACGCAGGACCGTGACTCGGTCGTGAGCCGTGTCGTGCTCCAGACGCCGTGACACCCGCTGCCTGTCAGGGGGTGTGTGGTCCCCAGCAAACCAGCGAGCGCCCCGAAAAACTCTGCTGAGCTGGGGGAGCGTCACCCCGGCTGCGAGGCCGGGGACAAGGGACAGGCAGCGGCTGGGGGAGACTTGAAGGTTGGCAGAACAAACGTCCCTCCCGAGCATCCCATGGTGCGGGGCTGGGGGTGTGGGCAGAGGGGACACCGTGCACAGGGGGCTCGGCATGAGTGATGGGGCGGCTGAGCCCCAATTTGGGGTGCCCTTCCCCATGGCTTGCCAGCAGGAGGGCGTGCCGGGGGGTGTCAGGGTAGGGGGGCATAAGCCCTGCCTTTTTAGCCAGGAGGGATGCTCAGGGGCAAGGTGGGGGGCACAAGTGTGGGCGAGGGATAGGAAGGGCTCTCCAGCACTGACTGGGGGGCAGCTGACTGCTGTCTGTCTGTACACACGTCTGTCTCACTGCTGGACGTCTCACGAGGGAGATTTAGGAGGACAGACACCTCCAGGATGCCCCACCTAAGGCATTTGAACCAGGGTCCGTTCGCCCCTGCAGGGGAGGTTGCATGAAAGCAAAACCCTCTTGCCCCCTTTTCTGGGTGCTGTGAAGGTCTCAGGTGTGCAGGGGGGATGCCGTGGGGCAGCTGTGCCCCCCAGCCAGAGGAGCTGTGACACCCCAGGCAGTCATCCCGGGAAGCCGTACCCCAGGCTGAGCTTAGGGATGCGGTGCCCAGGGGGCTCATCCTGCTGCTTTCCCAAGCAGCCCCCCCACGACGTGAGAAGCCCGGGAGAATGGGGCCGGTGCGGAGGAAGCTCAGCTCCTCACATCTGGGCTCTTCTCTCCGATGAGCCAAAAAAGCCCTTTGGTTGGGAGAGGAGGATCAGGAGGATCGCTGCCACAGCGGCCGGGCTCCGAGCCTGCACGTTCCTCAGCGATTCTTTTCTTTTTGAGTTGTGAGGATAAATATTTACCCCTAAAGCTGCCTGTGTCCAAAGGTCTTTGGCAGGACCGGTGAAAGGAAACATGTATTACAGCTAGAAAAGAGGCAGCACAGCCTGATGCTGCTGGGGGAAGCTGCGGGAGCCGGAGGAGCGCGGGGCCGTCGCGCTGTTTGCTGCCTGCTTGTCGGAGCCTTGTGTGTCTGCCTGCAAGCCCTCGCTGTGCTCCGACACCCCAGAGGCTGCCGAGGATTAGCTTTGCATTCGCTGCAGATGTTTTATTGATATGAGTTTAGCGAGTTTGTGTCTGTGAGGAGATTTCTTTTGGGTAGGGGAAAAAGAACAACAGCCTGTCCCTCCATCCAAACGCCTCTGTGGGGGTCTGTGGAGCTTTATTCAGCTTGGCAGTGCCGGGAGAGGGAGGAGAGGAAGGTCCCAGGAAAATACACCCACCTGGCAGCCAGGGCTGAGCGTGCAGCTGGATTTGGGGGGACTAAGCAAGGAAGGACTGTGTCTGCCTTTCCTCCCCCAGCGGGATGGATTTGCACCATGGATGCGGTGCGGGATGCTGCAGCCACCACTCGATATGCCAAGGGGACACACAGAACCCTGCAAGGTGACAAAAACCTGGAGGCCGGGGGCAGCTCACCGCTGTGCATCCCTGTGGGCTCCCCGGCGAGTGGATTTACTGTTGGGCTTCCCATCCTGGCGTAAGTGCCTCGGCAAGGATGCTCCACGTGGTCCAGCACCTTTTGCATCAGGGCAGGTGTCCCATCCCTGCTGCCCTGCCTGGGAGACCCGTGGAGCCAGCGAGGGGACAGGAGCTCAGCCGGAGGAGAGGATTCCAATGGCATTTTGGGAAGAGGCTTCATGGCATTGGCTGGAGAAGATGGAATTGGAGCCGAGAACTGGGCCCGCCTGGGGCAGAGGGCTCGGAGTGAGGACCGGACGGATGAGCAGCTGGGGCAAGGGCAGCGGAGGAGGAATGGCACACGGTGGAGCTGTGGGATGGATCTCCATGCCCAGGAGACCTTTGCTCTGGGGCCGACGGCTGCAGCAGGAGCAGGTTGTCCCGGCTGCTGTGCTGGATGCCTCAGGATGAGGTTTCCTGATGTGTAAAGGTGCAGAGCTGGCTCCTTCCTTCTCGAAACACCAAAGCATCCTCCATCTCATGGCGAAGAGCTGGAGCGTTTGGGGGTGCCTGTTTCTCCTGTGTGACTCGACTGCTCGTGGATCCTGCCTGCCTCCCATGTGGAATATAATCCTAAAAGGCCAAGAAGGGCCTTCCCAGGGGACATCTGCCACCCCGAATCGGATCTAACGTGGGTGTAGGGGCTCTGCACTTGGTCATCATTACCAAGGCACCCGTCAGACCTCTCTGAACCCCACAGCGTTTGTTCGAGAGCATCGAAGACCAGGAGAACGGGATCTGTTCCTTGGGCTGATCACAGATGTTTCCACCCAGGGCTGCTGCCCATCCTGCTCATTCATCCCCAGCGGAGCCACCCGAGCCCCGAGCATCCCCTCTCCTGTCCTGTCCCCATGGCTCCAGGAACGTGTCCTGGCTCGGCGAGGTGGGCAGAGGTGTGCATGGCCACTTGCTCCCCTGGCCACTTGCTCCTGTGGCCATTTGCTCCTGTGGCCACTTGCCCCCATGGCATGCAGGAGCAGGGGACAGGTGCCCCCCCAGGGTGGTGGCAGGGGACCAGCCCTGCCTTCATGGGGGAGATGCTGCTGGAGCTGAGCGCCCGCCAAGCCAGGGAGCTGCCTGTGTGTCCTGGCGGGTGTCGGAGGGGGTGACACACGGGTGGCCCTTGTCACATGCCTGTAGGTGTCACTGTCCCCCTGCCATACCCGGCCAAGCGGTTGGGAAGGGGCTGGGAGCTGGAGGCTGAGGTTTGCTGTGCATGTGGGAGCCAGGGGATGGTGGAGCAGTGATGTGTGTTGGTGATGCACGAAGACGGTCACCCCCCCATCACCCTCTAGGGTGGCCGAGGATGCAGTCCAGGTCTCATCCTCCCCATCTCCGCCTGCTCCAGGGCTTGACACAGGAGGGCATCTGAAGAGAAGGGTTTGTGCCAGACTGCGGCCCTGCCAAACCCCAGTGCTCAAAAACCCATGAGTCACATGCCCAAAAAATCCCGTGACGGGCCTGAAAACGATGAGCTGCAAAAATGAAAACCAAACAGGAACAGGCTCAGAGGGTTTGGATGGACTTTCTCCTGAGGTCATGAGCTGGAGGTCCTCGTCCCCAAGCACCATGGCTGGAAACATGCTGTGGTTGTTTATTTGCTGTTTGGTCTTAATAAGAAACAGATAATTCCATGGCATCATGTGGCTCTGGGAGCTGAGGCGTTGGGTTAACCCTCCACCTTCTCTGCCCCAAGACATGGGGCATGTCCACCTGCCAGGGTGTGAGAACAGGAGCTGAGGGGAGACCTCATCGGGCTCTGCAACCACCTGAAAGGAGGTTGGAGCATGGAGGGGGTTGGTCTTTTCTCCCAAGTAACAGCAACAGGATGAGAGGAAGTGGCCTCAAGTTGCACCAGGGGAGGTTGAGGTTGGATCTTGGGAACAATTTCTTCCCCAGAGGGCTGTGGGGCATTGGAACAGGCTGCCCAGGGCAGTGCTGGAGTCACCATCCCTGGAGGGTTGGACAGATGGACATGAGGTTCTTAGGGACACGGGGCAGTGCCAGGGGTGAGGGAATGGTTGGACTCGATGAGCTTGGTGGTCTCTTCCAACCAAAATGATTCTATGACTCTATCCCGCAGCTGAATTTTGGCTGGGGTGATGGCTGGGGACACTTCCAGGCCGGGTTTAGGCACGATGGAAGGATGCTCCCCCTCGCTACAGCAGCCCCAAGGCGGCTCTAATACCAGTTGGGGACAGCGGGCTGATGGGGAGGGGACATGAGGGTTTCACCCCGTCCCCGGTCACCCTCCCTCACCTCTCTCTGCCCTCATCTCTCCATCCCCTCGCCCAGATGAGATCCTGCGCTCGCTGGCCGGCCCCCCGTCCCCCCCGGGGCAGGACCCCCATGGCTGGCGGGTGCCCGTGGACTGTGTCCGAGCCAACGAGCTGTGTGCGGCCGAGCCCAGCTGCAGCTCCCGCTACCGCACGCTGCGGCAGTGCCTGGCCGGCCGCGACAGGAACACCATGCTGGCCAACAAGGAGTGCCAGGTGGCCCTGGAAGTGCTGCAGGAGAGTCCCCTCTACGACTGCCGCTGCAAGCGAGGGATGAAGAAGGAGCTTCAGTGCCTTCAGATCTACTGGAGTATACACCTCGGGCTGACCGAAGGTAACGGGGAGGGGATCCGTGGGGTTGGGATGGGGTGGAGGGTGCTGGGGAGCCCGTGGGGGTCTAGAGGCAGAAGGCGATTTTGGAAAGGATGGAGAATCCGTAAGGAATTTGAAGGCTAAAACTCACCCTGAGATGTGGAAGCTCAGAGCTGAATCATCACAAGCATGGGGCTGATGTGTGATGCAAAAGCTTTTCCATCAAGGAAATAATAATAATACTAATAATAGTGGCCTCAGGTTGTGCCGGGGGAGGTTTAGATTGGATATTAGGGAAAAATTCTTCCTGGAAAGGGCTGTTGGGCATTGGAACAGGCTGCCCAGGGCAGTGCTGGAGTCACCAACCCTGGGGAGTTTAAAAGGTGTTTAGATGAGGTTCTTAGGGACGTGGTTTAGTGCTAGAGTTAGGTTAGGGTATGGTTGGACTCAGTGATCCTGAGGGTCTCTTCCAACTGAAATGATCCTATGATAATAATAGTAATAATAATATTAGTAATAATAGTGATCCCTCTGAGTGAAATGGCAGCCACTCGTGGAGCAGTCGCTGCCAAGAGCTCTGCCATGTGCATCCCAGCCGGAGGGTCCCATCCCTTCTCCCAGCTTTAGGAGTTGGTCCTGACCCCATGCGAGTTTGGGAAGCTGCCAGGGCACCTCAATCCCTGGTTAAAACGGGCTGAGCAGCGCTTGGGGACAAGTGGCAGGTCCCCCCTGCCTCTCACCTTGCAGAGGGGTGATGTGCCAGCACCGGCTGTTGCTGCTGCCCAGCGAAGGAGTAAATCAGCGGCTGGAGCAGCGCAGGTAATTGAAATTGGATTTTTGCGAGCCCAGGGCTGGTTTCTCTGAGGAACGCAGGATCACCAGCTGCCCAAAGGCTGCACCCACCACCCCGGCTCCTCTGGGGCTGCCCCGTGGGCTTGGGCTGCAGGGGGGCAGTTTGCTGGGCTGGGGGGCTGTAGGGAGCTCAGGCGGTGCTGGTGCTGGTATTGGTGGGGTTTGCTTTGCTCTGTCCCCTCCTGCAACCCCTGCAGCTCTGCCAGCACCTGGCTGGCCCCAGACTGGGCAGGAGCAGAGCCAACACCAGTATAGATCCCTTTAATGGGTTTACGGCTTGCTCTGCACATGGAAGCTCTTAAATCCAGCTTCAGCTTGTGCAAAATTGCCTGCACCAGAGCCAGGGGGTTGTGGCACCGTCCTCGCAGGGGCACGGTCCCCTGGCTGGTGACAGCTTGGGAGCAGATGGACCCACGACCACCAAGTGTGTTGGCAGCTTGGCCCCACTTCCACCCGTTATTTGAGGCTTTAAAAATGCATCTTCCTCTGCTGTTCCTTCATTACCCGGGCTCAAAGTCACCTCCTTTAGCTGGGGGTTCGTTTGATGGAGCCTGCAGAGGAGCCTCCATCCAGAGCATCCCCAGCTCTCTGGGCTGGGCTGGAAGCCAGAGGAGGAGGTGGGGGGGCTGGAAGGGTTTTGATGGCTGTACCTGAGCACACAGCCCTCCCAGGGCGAAATTACCTTCGAATCTGGGTCAGCGCAAGGACTAGAGAGCCCAAAAACCAGCCCAGAGCAGGAATTACCGCTTAATTGTTCTCTACCCCTCATTAGCAGCCTCCATTCAGCAATTTCAGAGGGCTTTGCAAACATGAATGAAGGATGCTTTAGTGCTTAATGGGTGCTCCAGGACCTGGACCTGGAGGAGGAGGTGGGAAGAAAAGTGATTTTACGGGCTCTTAAGGAGCCGTAGAAGCTTCGGGGTGTTCCAGCAGCTCATATCTTTAATATGCATAAACCAGTGAGCTTAAAAGCGATGAGGGGGCCAAGGTGGATCCCAAGCTCCTGCATTTTAGCAGCGATGCTGTGCTGGTGGCCGCCCATCCAGCCCCTCGGCTGCGGGAGCCGGGCTGGCCCTGCCATTAGGGAGGGCGGCTTCGCTCCAGCCTCATTCCTGGGGGTTAATTGCATCTCAGCGAGCTCAGGAAAAGTCCGCTATCCTTTTAATGCTCCGTAATTTTCCTAGCAAGCAGCAGGGTTCAGCTAGTATTTAATTATTTATTGCATTGGCAAAGCAATATACCGGGAGGTTACAGTGTTTCCTAAATGCACTTTAATAAAGGTGCTATTTGTCATCGGAGCATTAGGAAACTCGGCCAGGCGGAGGGGTTGGCCTGAAGCGGGAGGACTTTGCAGGCTGCCCGGAGTGTTTCCTTCCCCGTTGTGCCTGTGTAGTGTCACCCAGTGTCACTCAGCATCACCCAGTGTCACCCAGCATCACCCAGTGTCACCCGGCATCACCAAACGTCAACCCAGCAGCACCCAGCGTCACCCAGCATCACCCAACATCACCCAGTATCTCCCAGTATCACCCAGCATCACACAACATCACCCAATATCGCCCAGCATCACCCTGAGGGCAGTGACAAGGCCAGACATGGGGTGACGGGCTGCCAACCCACAGCTACTGGAGTCAGCCCACCCTGGCGTCCTACCAGGGTGTCCCCAGCTTGTCACCCCGCTCTGTCACCCCAGATTTCCAAGGAAGGGCTCTGCAGAGCTGCTGGGCTCAGATCAAGCCCTCCCACATTGCTCCCCACCTCTTAATGAGCTTGTTTTCCAGTGCAGGGTTTCAAGCGGCTCCTTAATTACAGGAGATAAATGCCACCGCCTTGGGCTAATAATAATTCGGCAGAGCAGGGGTGGCTGGAGCGGTGGGGGCTGCTGGGGGCTCCCCCGCAGCGTGGGCACCCAGGGACCTGCTGGGCACCGCGGGGATCGATGCTCCGGGCTGCAGGGCAGCCCCTGACTGGGGCTTTCAAAGTCCAGCCATTGATTTTATATATATATATATATATATATATGTGTGTGTGTGTGTGTGTGTGTTTTTGGCTGTGGCTGCTGAGGCTTAAGGGGAGCATTTCCTCTCTTAGACCCATGGCCAGCTCTCCTGAAATCAGCATCTTTTGGAGATACACAGAGCACTGGCAGAAAAAGCATCAGAAGCAGCATCTCTCCATCTCAGAGAGATGGGAGTGAGGGGGTTTGCTCCCAGTGGGGGACAGACAGACAGGCCGTGGGGGACAGACGGACAGACCGTGCTCAGGTCCCCCCCAGAATGTGCGGATTGCGATGGATGAGCCCCCGGGCAATGTGGCGTGGGTGGGTTGGTGGTGGGGATGCTCTGGTGCGCAAGTGATGAGGGTGTGTGTTCCCTCACTGAAACATTTCCATTTTCCCCAAGCGCGTTGGAAGCAGAGCGGAGCGGAAAACAATCCTTAAAGTGTTTTTTTAGGCAAATGCTTATTTTTGAAGCCACAAACAAAAAAACCCCACCAATCCAGTGTTGAGTACAGACCCTAAAAGTTCCAGCTTGCAGCTGGCCCGGACTCCGCGGACGTCGTCACGGAACGTTGACCTTTCCAATCTAAATTCCCTCAACTCTTGAGATGGTTTGAACGCAGCTGCTGCCAAACCTGCCTTGCACAAGGAGCTGAGCTTGTGGCAGCACACGAGCTCCCAGCCAGCAGCAACTAAGCTGAGCTGGACCAAAATGGGCTTTTCCTTTGGTTGCAGGGCAGCGCTCTAACCACTTTTTGCTTTTCCCTTCCCAAATCACAGCTTGCCACGCTGGGGCTGCCCGCGCCCGGCTGTAGCCCCGGTGGTGACTGAGGTTATCTGCTGTGGTTTTTAATTTGCTTTTTTCTCCCCCGTCTCTTTCTTCCCTCCCACTCTAGGAGAAGAATTTTATGAAGCTTCCCCCTACGAGCCGGTCACCTCTCGTCTCACTGATATATTCAGACTTGCTTCAATTTTCTCAGGTAATAAAAGCAACACGCTTCTGCTGTTTTATCTCCTCTTGCCCGTGAATATAAACCTGTTACCGAGCTCCCTGGCAAGGAAAACCTGCAGCTCCTTCCCCCACCGTTTGGTCTGAGGGGGGGACCCTGTTTGCTGTCCCTCCCCAGGGCAGATGGCCTCCAGCCCAGTCATGGGATGCTGCTGGGAGAAGGATGCAGAGCCCTTTGGAGCATCCCTCTGCCTCCTCATCCTCCTCTTGATCCTTCAGAGCATCCCTCTGCCTCCTCATCCTCCTCTTGATCCTTTGGACCATCCCTCTGCCTCCTCATCCTCCTCTTGATCCTTCAGAGCATCCCTCTGCCTCCTCATCCTCCTCTTGATCCTTCAGAGCATCCCTCTGCCTCCTCATCCTCCTCTTGATCCTTTGGACCATCCCTCTGCCTCCTCATCCTCCTCTTGATCCTTTGGACCATCCCTCTGCCTCCTCATCCTCCTCTTGGGAACCCAAACTCTACCACCATCCTCAGGAACTTTTTTTGCCATCTATTTCCATGACAACCCTCCCCCCGCTTTTCAAATTAGGTCAGCGATGCCTTGGCGCCTCCTCACTCTTTCTCCTGTTAAACCCTTTCCCCAGAAGTTTTGGGGGGTCCCTGCATCCCCAGACCTTGTGGGGTGCACCTTGGGGACCCCACAGCGACGCTGTGTCCCCCCTGGGGTTTGCAGCCCTGCCACAGCCACCCCAGCTCACTTGGGGACATCTCGGAGGACGGCTGTGACATCCCGTCCCCTCGCTGCCGTCACCCGCCGGGTCTGAGCTCCCGGAGCCGATTTGCCAGGGAGCTCAGCGCTGTTTCAGGATGACGATGCCGCCCCCCTCCCGTCTCCTGCACGCCTCTTTGGATTACATTAGCGTCAAGGAAATATTTTAGCTGCTGGAAAGTATGAAAAGCAAAGTGTCTGGAGAGGGGGATTAAATGCTCATGGGTTGATTTATTCATAAAAGCGAAGCGAGAGGAGAAGGAAGCCTGTCTGGCAGTTTTGGGGGCTGGGGGAAGAGGGGAATAGGCTGTTGTTATGCTCCAGATGTGCTGTGGACGTCGCAGTGGCCTCGATGCCTCTTCCACCCCTTCTCTGTCCCTTTGGTTTGGGGTCAGAGTTGCCACAGCCACCCCAGGACCCCCAGCCCCAACCTGGAGCCCAAACCATTGAAGCAAATGAGGCGTTGGTGTTGTTTCTGGCTAACGAGGCAGAGGCAGAGCGCTGCTAATTGCCCGTGGGGATAGCAGAGGGATTACCCGACCTTTCTAGAAAGAAGTGGATGGCTGGTGGCACCAGGTCTCCCAGCACCGTCCCCTCCCCAGCTCCTTGGCCCCCGTTTCCTCCTCGCCTCATGAAATTTTCATGCTCGTGCTTTATTAATGAGCTCCCCAGGAACCCTGCGCTTTCAAGCAGCGGCTCTATTAAAATGCATCCAGGTCCCCGCAGGTCTCGGGCAGGGCAGGGGCGATGATGCTCCAGGGGATTAGACAATACGCCAACGTTTTGCACAGATCCCATGCCGGTGTGGAGCTGCCGCGCTGGCTTTTCGCCACGCACAGGACTTGGAGCCAGGACGGGTGCTCAGGGAATCCCCCCAAAACCAGGAGCTGCTCTGGGCAAGGAGAAAAGAGAAGCTGTGTGTCCCCCATCCTCTGCAAGGGGCTTTTCCCCCTTCTGCATCAGTGCCATGAGCTGTGTCCATCCTCAGCCTTTGTAGCATCATCCAGGCTCGGGGGTTCCTGCTGTTTAAGACAACAATGAGACAAATTGGGCTCCTGTGCTGCAAATAACACCCCGAAATGCTGCTTTCCTGCAGGGCAGCCCCCATGGGCAGCTGGAGGGGTGGAGGGAGGTGGGAGGGGGATGCTCGCCCAGGCAGCTGCCTGTCGTTTGCTAATTAGCAGATCCCTACAAACAGGTCTGTTAGGGAGCCCTCCTTGATGCTGCTGTTTGTCTTTGCCAGCAGAAGCTGGGAGAGAGCAGAGGAATCCACGGGCTTGGCCGGGCTGCGGAGGGGAGGAAATTAGGGATGAAATGGCTGGTGCAGTCAGGTGGCTTCTGAATGAGCACCTGGGCTGCCGGGGGTGATCCATCATTTTGACAAAAACAAAAGGAACATTCAGCATTTGTTCCCGTGCAGTGGTTTGGTGGGTTTGGCTTCGTCCATCCTCTCCCTGTTTGCTGACAGTGGGGATTCCTGGGGAGGATGCAGGATCTGGCTGGTGGCCGAACCCAGTGGCAGCCTTGTCCCCATCATCCCTATGTGGGCAAGGGGGCTGGCTGGGGGTGTCCTGGTTTTGGGGGAGCCCCAGGAGAAGACGGGGGGCTGGGGGACCCTGTGCAGCTTGGCAGATTATTCTGCTTTGGATCAGGCTGAATAATTAATAATTATTCTTTGAATAATTGCCAAGAACAAAAAAAACCCCCAACTTGTGAATTCATGGCATGAATTATGCACCGAAGGCTGTTTGACCAGGTCTCCCCAGTGTGTGTTAACCCCTTCTGTGCTGGAGGAGGACCTCAAAATTGAGCAGGGGGATGGGGGTGAAGGTTGGGGGGACCACAGTGGGGAAGGGACAGGCTGTGATGGAGATGCCAGGGGGTGACACCAGTGCCAGCCCCATTCCCAGCACCATCTCCCCATCCTCTCCTCTTCCTCCCCATGCAGGAATGGACCCCGCCACCACCTCCAAAAGCAACCACTGCCTGGACGCGGCCAAAGCCTGCAACCTGAACGACAACTGCAAGCGCCTGCGCTCAGGCTACATCTCCACGTGCAGCAGGGAGATCTCGGCCACCGAGCACTGCAGCCGCAGGAAATGCCACAAGGCTCTGCGCCAGTTCTTCGACCGCGTCCCCAGCGAGTACACCTACCGCCTGCTCTTCTGCTCCTGCAAGGACCAGGCGTGCGCCGAGCGCCGGCGACAAACCATCGTCCCCTCCTGCTCCTACGAGGACAAGGAGAAGCCCAACTGCCTGGACCTGCGCAACGTGTGCCGGACGGATCATCTCTGCCGGTGAGGGATGCGCTGGGCTCCGAGGGGGCTTTCCCGGTTCTTCCCAGTGCTGAGGGTGACCTGCTGGCCACGGAGGGGATTTGCAGGGGGCTGTGGCTGGGTTTGGGTGCTCTCTTGGTGCGTAACCCTCTTCCAAGTTCATCGGGTGCATCTTCCCAACACCGCATGGTGTTTGCCAGTGGGGTCTCCTCCAGTAACAACTGGATTCTGGGTGTCAAATGGGGCAGAGTTAATGGCTTTTGGCTGTTCATGGAGAGGTTTGTGGGCTCAGATGTGGCCCTGAGTTGGTCCTGTTTTGCTGTGGGGTGAGCTTGTGGGTTTGTGTGGGGCCACATATGGTTTGCAAGTGGGTCAGCGCCCTCCAGCATTGCCCATCTGCCCCAGCTGGGGTAGAAATGTGGGGCTGGAGCTGCCGTTCTGCTGTGAACGGTGGAGCTGAGCCCCTGGGGACCGCGCTGGCTCTGTCCCCAACCGGAGACCGCTCCATCTCCCCACACTGTGGACGGGATGAACGTGCCAAAGGCACGACAGCAATGGGGGCACCCAAATCCCCGTCGTGCTTCCAGCATCCCCAGCAAAACTTCATGGCGGGTGAAATCTGCTTTCCTCCCTGTGGCAGAGCAAAGTTGGGAGATCGGGCTTTCGTTCCGTTATGAAACTCATTATTCATACGACAAAAAACCTCCCGTCACCCTCCGGCGGCTGGATCAGCCTCGTAAAGAACGTTTCCTATGAGGAGGAGGGTCTTTTTGCCATCGAGGTGATAGTTTCCCAGAGCCTGGTGGCGAAATAAATAAATAACGTGGCTTCAGGTCCTCCTCTGGCTGCAAGAGCGAATGTGTTTGAAATGTGGGAACATGGCTTTTTATCAAAAAGTAATACAATCAGCCAATGTCCATGAATAAAAGATACCGGGGCTGCGCTGAGCGGCGGCCAAATTAATGGGAGCACCTCTTTGTCAGCGGGCCTGATGCTCAGGCATTAAAAGCTGTGGATGCATCTGCTTGGGGTGGGGGGGATAACCTGAATTAGCAGCACGTTGTGGGCCACTGGAGAGGCCACGGAGCTGCCGAACGTTAACTACAAGCCCTGAAATGAAATTCTACCAGAAAGAGAAGGTCCCATCTCACCTTCTGTGATTCTTGTTGCTGTTTCCCCCCTTGCATCGCTGGAGGGCTCTTGCCAGCGCATCTTCCCCAGGGATGCAGGAGTGGTCCTGTGGGATGCACACACGGGCATTGTGTCCTCTGCAGTCGCAGCTCCCGTTGCTGTGGGTCTGATTTCCCACGTTAAAGCTGGGTATGGACCCACTCGCCAGCTGAACCGCGTCTCCCACAGCCTCGTCTCCTCCTCCGTGCACATTCCTGGCATTTCCCAGCTGCTCCAGGCTGAGAGCACCTGGGAAGCCCAGGAGCTGAGCAAAATCCCGGTTGAGCACTGTGTGGGAAATGCAGACTCCTCCAGCCACTGCTGTTTGTGCTTTTGTGAGAGGTTTTAGGTGATGTGAAGCTGCTGTGTGTTTTAGGTGCATTAAGCTTGGTGCAAGGGGGTCTCACTCGGCGGTGATGCGGAGGTCCCTGCTGTGGGCTTGGTGCTTGGAGCTCTGTGCAGAAAGGGCTGCACCCCATGCAGGGGTCTAAAAGCTCTGGTGCATGGGTGCAGAACCCCTGGAGGTGCTCTTGTCCCGCTCCAGGCGCCCTGGAGATGCTGCGGGTCCTGCTCTGGGCGAGCAGCTTGCTCTGCAGTTCTGCACAAGCCCAGGGGAGTTGCATCCATGTGCAGGCTGGGGGAGTTTGCTTGTTTCCATCCACTTTGCTGAGCAGCTCTGGGCTTGGTTTGCAGGGCCAGGGCGGTCTGGGGGGGCCTCTCCAAAGCCCTCTGCATTTATAAATACCAAAGCATTGGCAGGCAGCCGCTGCCAAGATCATCACCAGGTGCTGGGAATGTGTATAAATAGAGCGTGCAGGCTTTGTCCTTCTTCCCATGGCATCTGCACCCACCGGCCTCCACCCAGGAGCAAGCGGGCATGGAACCCCCCGTGTCCCGTCATCCCAAGCAAGCCAAGGCTGGGCTCTGCCGTGGGATTTCCCCTTGATATCTGGTTTTATCAGGCCGGCATCGCGGTCTGATGCTCATCCTCCTTATCTGCATGTGGGACTGGCAAGGGCATTGAACTCCGAAGCAGATCAGCAAGCTGCTCCGAAACCCAGCGGTGACAGGAGATGAGATAATGCTCCCGCATGGGCTGCGAGTGTAATTAAGCCTCCTGGCTGAACGCCTAATGAACGGCAAAGCCCTCTCTACTGGGATAGAGCTTTGCAGGGAGACTTTTGCTGCCATTGGTGCTGAGCGGGGTGCGTGGGGATGCTCCTGGTAGGGGGGGCTGCTCCTTGTAGAGGAAGATGCTCCTGCAGGACACAACCCACCCTGACTTCATGTTGTTTCCTTCCCGAAAGAAGCCATGGAATTGGGGAGAGGGCAAATTAGTGGTCTGACATGGAAAACAATAATTCTGGAGGTTTTCCTGGCTTTATGCTGTTGTGCAGGGCTGCTGGTTAAATGGTCATTGGACATCAGCTCCTGTGTCATCAGTGGTCACCAAGCTGGGGAGATAGAAGCCACCAGCTCTTCCATCAGCACCGATGGAAGGTGATGTTCTCTGAATGCTTTGACCAGGGTATTTTAAGCAGCGGGCAGCATCCTGGTGTGGAGCAGGGGCTGGGGGTCCCTGTGAGGAGGAGGAGGGTGCTGTGCAACCCCCCATTCTACATGGCCCTTCTGAGGACATGAAGGGACCAGGATGAGTCCCCCGGGCTCCCGTGCATCCCGCGTGGGCTCAGGGATTCAACCCGTGCCCTTCCCAGGGCTGGGGTGCAGGATCTGGGTTATTCTGGGCTCAGATCCTGGGATTTGCTCTAGACGAAGCAATTCAAATGGCCGAGAGCTGTGAGATGCCCCAGCCCCTTGGCCCAGCTCCCGGCAGTGAGAGCAGGAGCAATCAGGCTCCGATCGCTGCAATTTGTGAAGCTTTTCGTGCCGGGAAGCTCTTCCCAGCACCGCGGCGCAGCCTGACAAACTCCCCAAGCTTTGTGTCTGATTGCAACGGACAGGTTTTAGCTCCCAGAATATAAAAACCTTTTTGCAAAACACTAACCTCAGCTAAGGGGAAAGGGAAGGAAAGGGGAGAAAAGAGCTGATTTCAGCAGCTGCAGTTTGCTGTATTTTTCATCTTGCATCAGCAAGTCGGGAACACAAATAATCTGGTTTTATATGCTTCAGTGATGCTGGTGCTGAAGAATTTCCCAGCCTCCACTGGCTGTAGTTCCTCAGCATCCAAAAGCAGGGTGATGTTTCATTTCCCTGGGTTTTCTCCCCATTTTTTCTGCGTATTTGTGCTTGGGAGGGGGACGGATCCTGCCCAGCTCCTTGCAGGGTGCCTGTGCCTTTGTGCATCGGCATTTCTGCACAGCAGAAACTGGCTCTTTTTGGCTGGGGTTGGGATGCTAATTCGGGAGCGATGCCCCGGGGAGGGGAATCTTCACTTCATCGCCTGAGGACCCACAAGGGAGACTTGGCTCGGGGTTTGTGCGAGGGAATTGGATCCAGGCTGCCTTGGTATTGATTAAACACCAAACATGGGAACAAAATGCCTTTTTCTTTTTTAACCCACGTCCTCGTCTTCACGCCCTTTGTTTAGCGCAGACAAAATGCCATCTATAATGGATGTTTCTTTGATAAACGGTGGAGCGGCAGCTCAACTTTCTCATTACGCCGTGTAATGAGAGCGGCTCAGGAGTACGGCGGCCACATCGTTGGCTGCGAGGAAGGAGGAGGAGGAGGAGGAATAATCGCTCCTGGGTTGAACAGCAGCTCCAGGAGCTGGAAGAGGAACAATGTTTGTGTCTGGGGGGGTCACAGGGACAGCTGATGTGTCCCCAGGGTGTGTGGCTGCACCGGGGCTGAGCAACCAGGGGAAGCCTCCAAATCTGACCATAAATTAGCAAATCTGCAAAGGTTTTGGCCCAGGGGGTGGATTGGGGTGGCCCAGGGGACATCACCCCCCGTATGTCTCCCTGGGGGACCCTCGCACCAAGGCGGCTGGAAGGGACGTCTTGTCTTGTCGTCCGCCTTGCTCAGGGCGAACGGCGCTCTTAACACAGTAATAAGTCAATTCGCGCTGAATAATTAAATAGAGAGCCTTCATAAGTATTGACTTAATGTGACAGCAAGTCTATACTGACTCAGGGTTTGCTTATGTAAACACAATCTCCTGTTCGGCTTAGTTAGCAGTTCAATGAAATAGAACAGTCCTTCAATTAAAATCAAATGATGCGTGCGTTTAATTCTTCCCTTCTCTTAGCGGGTAATGATAGGGTTTGAGCATAGGCAAGAGGATAGGGAAGAAAAAGTCTTTCAACTGCTTTTATCTGTGATGAATCAAAATGCGATGTCCTCAACATGCATATGGGTAACTAAAGTTTTTAATTAACAGCTCCTAACTTAGCAGTTGGTCTGGTTTCTGTTTGTCCTCAGTTGGTTTTTCCTGGTGCTGGCTTCGCTCTGCTTGGTCCACTTGGGGGATTTCTGCTTTGCTTCTCAGGGGTTTGTTCTCTATTTGCCTCTTTCCTGCTGCTCCATCTCCCTGGGCACGGGGCACCTTTGGGACCGGAGTCCATCCCACATAGACACGCTACAGAGAGGCGATTTTCACCAAAAACCATGAATAAAACCCTCCTGGCTCATAGCAGAATGGTGACTCCGTTCTCCAGAGGTGGCAGATAAAGCAAATATTCCCACTGAACTCTTTTTTCCCCTTGTGAACTATTTGCTAGCTTGCGTAGAAGGTCATCCAGAAAAGTGGAGTTTTGCTCTGCTTTCCCTCATTCCTTCAGCTGGTCCCCATCCCCAGGGCTCTTTGAATCACCTGAGTCTTGATGTCTGAGGCTCGTTTTTGCTTTGTTCTGTTTAAATCTCAGCATCTGCCGGCTTGGGCAGCATCCATCCCCAGCAGAGCGAGGATGCCCAGCGGGCCCGCGGGCTTTTCGTGTCTTGCTGAGTTTCTACATGTTGTCGCAGCTTCTCGAGCATCCCCAGCTCTGCGGGGCGGGGGGCAGAGACGCGTTTCCGAGCCGCCGCTTGCCGCTCGTGTCTATTAAAGCCATTTTTCCTTGGTCCCTGTAAATTGCCTGTGAAAAAACACGTCTCGAGTAATCTCCATCTCGGACGTTTTCTGCATGAAATATTCAAGAGCCTGATACCGTTCGCTTTGATGGTTGGTGAGTTATTACTGGCGCTGGGCTTTGGACTTCTCATAGGCATGTGGTGATGGGAACAATTAGCACCCAATTAGGCACCTTGCATCTGTTCTGGGGTTTGTGTTTTCTTTTTTTTCTGCTTAAAAAATTGCAATCAACAAGCGGAAAAAATAAAACAACCGTCAAGAATCCTTTGCTGTGTAGGTAAGTTCTAATGGCAGATTGAGGGTGTCTTGGCAAGTGCTCCTGAATTTCTCTGTGATAACAAGGGTGGGGGATGAGTTGGCAGCCGGGAGCGATGGGATGGTCCCCACAGCGATGCACAATGTCCCCTAAATGGGGGATATTTGTATATATGCCCCGCAGGGATGTGTCTGGGGGTGGGCAGGGTGACAGGGGAATATTAAAGCGCCCGGAGCTCCGGAGCTGCCTCCCCTTGGCACCGTCCTGCTCTTTTCACCCAGAAATCAAACGTGTTTTTTAGATGCATCAAAGAGAAGCAGCTTGTAGCCCCCTGGCTTTGAAATCCAGTGCTTGGAGCGGGTTCGGGATATGATATATGTGTGTATATATAATTAATTTTTCTTAATACTCTTTTTCTTTCAACTTGGGCCCTGCAGCTCCGCACACCACCCTTCTCCCTCCCCAGCCCAACCCAGTGCCAGCCCAGTCCTTCCCAGTCCAGCCCTGGCATTTGCTGGCAGAGACTGGGCAGCCCCACCTGCTGCCCGGAGCTGCCAGCCAGCGATTTGGCACCAATTCCTCCTGTTTCTGCTCAGATGGACTTGGCTCCCTCTCCTTTTTATTTCTCCTTCTTTTTTTTTTCCGCTCGGGCACTTAAAAGCAGAAATCTGAGAAGCGATGGGCCGGCTCCAGTGAGGTTTATTCCTGGCAGTTAGAGTCTGATCCAGCGACTGCAAACTCATTGTATACAGCGGAAAGAGTGACATCTGGCTTGGATATTCTGGAAAGATTACCAGCTGGCTTGTCATGTATTATGAAAAGAATAACATTTGCCTTAGAGGATGCTACAAGCCAGGAGCAGGGCCCCGGGGAGCAGCGTGACAAATTTGCGTGGCGCTCGGTGATGAACTTGCCACGGTTCTTTAAGAGAATTGACGTGCCTTCGCCTCTAATTTGGGGAGAGGGGAAATGCTGTCGGAAACTTTATTTATCTCCCGCGGAGGGGAGGAGGAGGGAGTCCAAACACCTTCCTGCGATGGGGATTGTGTGAAAGGAGCGGAGCTGGAGCTTTTCTGCTCTGCAGCATCCACCCCAATCTCTTCCTTCTGCTCCACCTTGCAAATGGGGAGCAAGACCCCTTGGCCCCAAGGTTTTGGCTGTAGGGAGGGCTGAGCTCTGCAAATGTCCCCCTGGCAAAGCCTTTGTGCCCAGTTTTAGTGAGGGAAACTGTGCTGAGAGCTGGAATGGCTGCGGGACGGGAGCCCAACCTCCCTCTCTGCACCATTTTCATGGGGAGTTTTTCTTTCCCCATGTGCTAAATCGCCTGGGAGGAAAACAAATGTAGGTTTGGTGAAAATAACCTGTTCCTGGGACGGAGTTGTGTTTCCAGCAGGAAGGAGAGGGGAAAAGTTTGCTCCTTGGATCAGATGTGCCATAGGAAAGCTGCGGAATCCAAACCCCTTTTATTATTTTCCCTGGAATTGGTGCTTTAGCCCAAGCTCGTCCTCTTTCCAATCACGGAGCAGCTGCCCCGCACACCCCCGGTTACATCTCTCCCCGAGGTGATGCCGGTTGCGTTATTGCTGTTTATCAGCATCCGACGTGCCCGGGAGTCCTGTCTTCTTGTTGGGAGTGCTTGAATAACCCAGACGAAGAGGCCGACCTTGCCCTGGAAATTCACAGCCCGTCGGGAGCCTGTAAGTGGGTCAGGCAGCTGCTGCAAGTGGGAAAATCAAACAGTTCACACCGCCGGCAGGTGAAAACCCAGCGCGACCTGCATCCCTGGCCACGAGAAGCAGCAAAAAGAAGGTACCAAGTGGCTCTTGCCAAAGCCCCTGCTCAGCTGGGGTCCCCAAAGGGCCAAAGGGTCCCCAGAAGATGCTCTGTGGTTCCACAGAAGCTGTTTGTATTGGTGGCTGTGAAACTCCATGACCTGGAAAAAAACCCAGTCACGGGTGGCTGGAAACAGCCGAAGTCTGCAGGAAAGCAGCACATTCCCACATGGAGCATCCCGTGCTCTGGTCCAGCTGTGATTTAGTCCCATTTGGGTCCTTTTGCCAGGATGGAGCCCGTGAAACTGGAGCTCAGCAGCAGCATCTCTGCTCCTCCCTGGGGTTTCGGTGGTACCTGCATCCCCCTATTCCCTCAGTGCACTCGAGATCTGGGACGATGAAAAGTGCTGGGTGGATGTAAAGTATCACTGCGGATCCCTTCTGCTTTATTCAATCACTGCTTCATTTGTTCTTCCATTTAATTTGATAAAAAACCTCCTGAAAACAAATCATTCCTATTAAAAAAAAAAAAAGAAGATAACACAATTTCTACCCTTTATTTTCATCCGTTCTTATGGCTCTAGGCAGGTACCGTTGGATGATTCAGTCACTGGTTGGACAAAGATGACATTTAATTAAGAAGGAAGGAAAAGGAAGCTAAAGAAATAATGTATGCCTTCTTCTTTCTATATGAAATGTGGAAAAAAAGTAGCCAAGGAGATTTTCTGTTGTGAAATGCAAGGTCTCATCTACAGTGTCAGCAACTTGGCGGCTTCGCAGCGATTCCTCCCTGTGATTGAGATCCAGCCTGGGCCACAATTCAGCCCCGTGTCTGTTCTTTTAATGACTGAGTCAATCTGGAAAACCGCTGCCCATCCATCTGTCCACCTGGTCCATCTGTCCATCCTCTTCTACATCCTTCTCGTTTCTTTATCCTTCCACCTCGGTGATTTGATTCATCCCGAGAAAAATCTGCAGAGCATCGTCTGCAGAGCGTGGGTTTGTGTCAGCACAGCCAAATTACCCGTACACCTGGAAACAACTGCGCTGCCATCGCTCCTCGTGCTTTGTCCGTTACGCCGAGTGGTGAGAGGAGATGAGATGGGGTAACCAAGCCAGTAAT
Source organism: Streptopelia decaocto (assembly GCF_964273445.1). Classification (NCBI taxonomy): domain Eukaryota; kingdom Metazoa; phylum Chordata; class Aves; order Columbiformes; family Columbidae; genus Streptopelia; species Streptopelia decaocto. The sequence continues at coordinate 3,732,884 of NC_138680.1, forward strand.
GGAGTTTGGTGGTATCCCTTCTTTATTCCTCCTGGTCCTGCTTGCTTCTTTTTCCCTTCTTGGCTGCAAAAGAAAGGAAAATGTAAACCCCAACCTCAGGCATTTTAATTGCACTCTAAGCTTTAACATTTCAGAAGGAAGATAAAAACAAGCAGTGAAATTTTATGGTCGTGTAATGACGCCGGGGAGCGGCGCGGCCAAATGAGGTTGTGAAGTTTATGGTGTGCCAGGGAGGTGAGGAATGGGAAAGGATGGAGGCAGGAGGTGGAGAATGGGAAGGGATGGAGGCACAAGGTGTGGAACATGAAAGGATGGAGGCAGGAGGTGGAAAAGGGGAAAGGATGGAGGCACAGGGGTCCCATACTTGGAAGCTCATCCCCAACAGGGTGGTGAGCCCCTAGACTTCATTTAGCTCTCCCTCTAGCTCATGTATCCTCTTCCATCGCCTTTATTTTTAAGTCGCTCCTTTTGAGCAGCAGAGGTGCAATCCCGTCCCTCTCCCTCTTGCTCTGTGCACCCAGGTCCCGACTGGCCGATTTCCACGCCAACTGCCAAACCTCCTTCCAGTCCCCGACCAGCTGCCCTGGGGGCAACTACCAGGCGTGCCTGGGCTCCTACGCGGGGCTCATCGGTGAGTGATGGGGGAATGGGATGGGGAAGGGTCTCTCCCACCATGGCCTCTCATCCTTTTCCTTGCCCGGGTGCAGGTTTCGACATGACACCCAACTACGTCGACGCCAGCCCCACCAGCATCACCATCTCGCCCTGGTGCTCCTGCAAAGGCAGCGGGAACATGGAGGAAGAGTGCGAGAAGTTCCTCCGAGACTTCACGGAAAACCCTTGTCTCCGTAAGGTTCTTCTCCATCCCCTTCCTCACCCTGTTCCGTCACCGCTGGGGTGCAGCACCCCCATAAACATCTCCTACCCCCATAAACGTCTTTTCCCCCCCCAGGAAACGCCATCCAAGCCTTTGGGAATGGCACCGATGTGAACCTCTCCCCCAAGAACCCCTCGCCCCCCATCACTCTCCCACCGAAGACGGAGAAGAGCCCTGCCCTGCCGGATGACATCAACGACAGCAACACCATGTACGACACGAGCGTCATCACCACCTGCACCTCCATCCAGGTAGGGGAGCCCAGACCCTGGGGTGCGACCCTGGGTGCACTTCCCTGCCCTGAACCTTCCTCCCTTCTGCTCTCCAGGAGCACGGACCGAAGCTGAACAAGTCCAAAGAGCAGAGCCTGTGTTACTCAGAGGTATGTTTGGGGCAGGGAGGGGGGTCCCGGGAGCTGTTTCCCACTGCAAATGGTTTGGGAGGGATGTATCAGGCAAACACCATCCTGGGGGCCACCGGTGATCACTGAACCAGAGGGCAAAAATAGGAGTTTTCCAAGGTTTTCCCCCAAAAGCACCCAGCTGAAACCCCGCTCTCCCCTCGCCCGCAGACCCAGCTGACCACGGACATCATGCCAGACCAGAAGACCTTTGTGGACCAGAAGGCAGGTGGCAACCGACACCAGGCGGGACCAATCCTGCCCCTCGTGCCCGTCCTGCTGCTGCTGCTGGGCTCCTAGAGGGCCGGGGACACTCGCACGAGCTCCATCCCCACGGGGAAGGGAAGGACCATCTTGTGCCGGAGACTGGAATCGCTCCCAAAAACCCGGGATGCCGAGCCCGGGCACACCGGGAGGCAGGAGAGCCCTCACCGCGCTGCGAAACTTTGGTGGTTTTCTTCCCGTTTTCATTTTTCCTTTGTTTTTTTCTGCTCTTTTACGGTATATTGAGTTTCTTTTTGGAAGCAGGAGCCCACGGCTCATGGCCAAATCCCCCGCCATGTGCCCTGCAATGAGGGATCTAGAGATGCCAGCGGCACGGGGAGGGAAAACGAGCACCAAGCAGAACTTTGCAGAGGTGGTTTGGAGGTGACACCCCAGGCGTGCTGGGGACAGCGAGGTTTCCACATCGGAGCATCCCAGAGGACGGACGTGCCGCCGGGAGCCTCTTCTGCATCCTCCGAGCTCTTGACATTGTTACTGACCTCCCTTTTATTTTTAATTTTTCCTGTGGCTGAGGAGAGTTTTGAATTGGAAGAGAAAAGCAACTGCTGTTCACACGTTGTGAGGCTGTCCCGATGTTTTCGATCTGTCACTTGGAGGGGGAGATTTTTCTTTCCATTTTTATAATCAGTCAGATTTGGGTTGGGATGGGATCTGACCCATCGGTGGTTGGAAACCACTATATGTTCCTCTCTATTTTCTTTTATATATACATATATAGTGTATGTATATACCACCCACCTATACCTACATATATGTATGTATATACACAACCATATACATCTACAGTGTGGCTTTTTAAATTTCCTTTTCTCCTTTATTTTTAAAAACAATGCTCCAATGGCAACAGCAACTTACAAATGTATTCTTGTAAAGTTTATTTTTTTTAATAATGTCTATAATGGATTAAAAGAGAAAATAAACTGAGAACAACCAAGTAAGGAACGAAGAGGCACCAAAAGCAAAGGATCCACCCGAACCCGGGGGGAACGGGGGCTGTTGAGCTGCAGAAATCAGGGATTTGGGTCAGTCAAAATACTTTGCAATGCTGCAAACAATTCCCCGGCTGTTTTGCTCCGGGAGACAAGCAAACATTTCAAAGGAGCTGACATGCTCCTGGGTGGCAGGCTTTTTGTTATGTGCAATAACTTTGGCTTTGAAAATACCATCCCCTCCCCTTCATGTCTCTTTTTTTCCCCCCCAGCAACCTGACAGCGCTTAAAACCAAACTCAAACATCGAGATTTGGGTCACACAAAACGTCAAGTTTCTTGAGTCAGATGAAAACAATTTGGTTTTTGGGTTTTTTTTGGGTTTTTTTTCACTTTACTGCTCATGTCAGGGAGCGGAAACGTCAACCCCCATCCAGCTCTGCCTGTGGAAAATGGGATGTCGGGGCATCTCGGGGAGCTGGGGATGCCGAAATGGGAGCTGAAGGACGGGCTGTGTGCAGGGAGCCGGGCACTGGTCCATGGGGAGGGATGAATGGATGGAGAGATATTCCCTTTTGCAGCACGGAAAAAGAAAAACACGTTTGATGTGCAAGTTGGCGCGGGGAAAATAAACATGTCACGTCTCTCGCGGGAGTCGCGTTGCAAACCCGGGCTGCTCTTTGCTGTGTTCCCTCCTCTCCCAGCCAGGAAAATGACGGCTTTGAAGTAGGGGAGCCAGATGGGCTGAGCGGTTTGTGAAGCATCCAGGCATAGAGGGTGGTGTTCGAGGGGCTCTCCAGCCAAGTTTGGGGTCCCTTGTGTGTGGGGTGAGCCCAAATCCCACGTGCTCCAGTTGTCCTGGTGCTGGCTTGATTTTCTTTTTCCCTGAGAAGACTAGAAACACTTTTCTGACAGGAGTATGAACTCCTTTGCTGGGAAAGGTTGGGGAGAAACATCTCCATCCTGTAGCTGATGCTGCATCTGCTGCTTGCTGGGTACCCGCATCCCATCCTGCATCCCATCCTGCATCCCACCCTGCAGCTCCTCAGATCTCCCAGCCCAGGAGGCATCAGCAGAAAGCAAAGAACTTTGAGTAAGCTGGAATTAAGGGCTGTCCCCTCTCCCTGGGATGTTTTAGTGGTGCTGTGCTGTCCCCAGGCACCTGTGGCCGTGCCAGTTGCAGCGGGGATGGGGAGATGCTGGGAGCACCCTGCATCCCAGTTGTGCACCCCAGGCACCCTGGGTGCCAAGATTGTGCTGGAGCTGCCGAATATTCACATATTGGGGATAAAGGCATCAGCCACACTGGTCAGCGTGGCACCTTCTTATCGGTGCCTTGTACCTCCAGCTGCTGGAAGCAAAGCTCTTCACGGTGGACGTGCTGCTCCCAGGGCTGGGGACAGTGAGTCCAAGATGCACAATCCTGGTGAGTTATCTTCCCAAAGCCTTCTCTCCAAAGACAAAGCCTTTCCTGGAAGGAGGGCGAGGGGATGAGACGCTGTCTCCTCGTGAAGGCGGCAGGAGGCTGTGAGAAATGGTTCTGGAGGATGCAGAGCTAACGCAGCGTGCCAAATCGCTGCCTGTCCTGCTGGCAGGAGCTGCGCCACGTGTACGAGGATTTCATCTGCGTCATGGTGTTTTGGGCACGGTCCTTTGCGAGGAGCAGCACAAACAGAGTCGTGGAGTCTCCAGGCCCACTCAGCTGGAACCAAACCTCATCTCGTCTGGATTTGGAGACCCCAGGTGCCAGAGGGATGTTTGGAAACCTCGAGGGCTGCATTGCAAGCAGCAGCACGGACAATCCTGCTCCGATGCTGCAAGTCTCAGCTGTGCAAGGCGTTGCAGCAAGGATGGGTCCTGTGTGCTGGATGCAGGTGCACGAGCAGCAGGGATGCTCTGGTGGATTTTGGCCAGTTGGAGCTGCAGAGTGACCAGAGGAACAGAAAGCAGCCCCCAAAACCCGCCTGTGGGCACGGCCCCTAGGAGCTCTATGGACCCGCTGGCTTCCAGATGTCCCCGCTGTTTCCTCTGCTAACCCGGATACACAAGCAAGATGTTGCAAGGAGGTGTCTGCCACGGTCCCCAAATCCTGGGGAATACGCTAAACCCACGTACAGCCGCTGTGCACCAACCCCTTCCCTGCTCAGTGCCACGGTGCCCCTTGCCCGTGCCCATCCACGGCTCTCCCTTCACTTTGACCCACTTACAGAAAGAAAACAAGAAAACCAAATCATATATATATATATACATATATATGTAAAGGGCAGTTCATTTTTCTGGTTTGGGGTTCAGTCACTTGTGGTACAGCCCATTGGATTTTGGCCCATGTCTCATTCCAAGGGCAGCTGCAGCGGCACGGAAAGGCTCTTCCAATATGAGAGGTGATTAAAAACAGATGGGGTGGCACCCTTGTCCTCTATAATTAATCTGATGTTGTCCTTTAGGCTTTAATAAGCACCCGAGCCGGTGTGGTCGGGCAGGTGTCACCTTCTTCTTAATCCTCCGTTAAATAAGTTTTCACCTTGGGGCACTCCTGACACCTCCAGGTTTCCCATGAGCAGACACTTTTGCCTCATTAACTTTTCCGAGCTGCTTCACTTCACAAGAAATACCTTTTTTTTTCCCCTTCTTTCCCCACCATTGTGCTGTGTTTAATTTTAAAGGCACAAAAATAACCTCTTGGCAGCCACGTGGGGAGGAGCGGAGCTGCGGGTCGAGGACGGGGATGTGCACGGGATGTTCGAGTTTAAAACCCTCTTGATCTTCCAGCCCAAGTTCACTTGATGCTGTTCCAGCAGGGAGAGAAAAAGAAAGAGGGAGACGTAGGAAACCGGTTCCTTTTGTTAAACAGGAACAATTCCAGTGAGGCACCAAACATCTCCAATCACCCACCGTTGTTATCTGGGCGATATCAGAAGAGGAGCCTTGGTGAGGTCTCTGACAAGGAGAGGAAAGCAGAATTGATTCATTTTCCTCTGTTCAATATTGTAAGTGAAGCTCTGGAGACCATCACAGGTCCAGGGGCCCTGGGACCCCGTGAGGTTTAAAGATTTTGGGAGCGGGATGGCACGCAGCAGGAAAACCGGGACCCTCAGCTTCAATCAGGGGATTGGCTGGGGAGGAGCTTTGGGGTGACATGGGGGGATCCATCCCATGAGCTGCCAGGGCTGGGGACACCAGGGACACAATATGGGGGTTGGAATTGCCCAGAGCAGCTGCAGCCACCATCCCCAAGGAGAGGAGGGACCTGGGGGTGGCCAAGATGTCCATATACATGTAAAAATGTGATTTTCTCATCAGCGTGAGTGAGCTCTACCACCTCCCCTATGCAAAAAAAAACCAAGTTTATCTCAGTGACAGCCCCTAATCTGCCCAGGCAATTAAGGAGGTGGGTAACGAGCCCGGGGTGATCATGTGGGGCTTCGCCCTGAGTTGTCTCAGCTGCAGCGTTTCTCTGTGGGGAACTGGGCTGCAGGATCGGCCGCGTTTCTCTCAATTACCGCCCAAATGGCCTCGTTCCAGCAACAATTAGCAGCCTCCAAGGGACTCCTGTGGCCTGCCTTACACTTTCCTAATATAATTACTGCAGTAAATGAACAAGGAATTAAATGAAGGAGAAAGGCAGAGGGAGACACCGGTTGTGAGCTGCTGCCAGGGGTCACTGCCCTGTCTCTCTGAGGGAGACGATCCTCCCAGGGCGCTCAAAGCTTTTCTTTTGGGATGCTGCTGCTTTGGGAAAGGGACGTCGGCAGGCGCGTTGAGGAAAGTCCCAGCTCCGGCAGGAAAAGGTGCGGGTAAGGAGCCAGGTAGGTCCCTGTGGCATCGTCCTGATGTCATATAGATGCAGAACAAGTTTGTCTGGAGACTGTGCATGGAGATAATTCCTAAATGTGCGTTATGATCAGAAACAAAACCAAGACACCCCTGCTATAGCCAAAACGAGGGGAGTGCTGCCTTCCCTTGGGCTGTGGCTTTGCACGAGCAAACACATCCTGTATTTACTGGGGGTCTCCATGCCTGGCACAGCGTGTGGGACATGGCAAGGCTCTGCGTGGGGTTGCTCTTTGTTTTTGCTGCCGAAGGGGTGGGCAAACCTGGAGAAAGGTGATTTTGTTTTGCTCTGGGTGAAACTGGGTGCTTGCAGCAGCAGCTTTGGGTCCCTCCCAAAGGACCAGGGGATGAGGGTTGTGCTCGAGCATCCTCTGTGCGGGGATGGGGCTGAAACGCTCCCTTCACAAGGACCAGAATAAATCTCCTCCATGGAAACTGCCCGTGGGGAGGGAAGGCGTCGAGGAGGCTGCTCGTGTCCTCCTGCCTGGGGAAGATGCTCGGAAACTCCGGGCTCATGAAGCTGAAGCGCAGCCCAGAGAGCAAACCCGCGCTCTGGCTTGTGGAAACTCGAGCGGGGTCTGTGCCGGGCTGGCAGCAGCTCTGGTTTCCTTTTTCCTGGCACGGAAAAGCTCCCGTTTGGAGCAGAGATCCCTGTGCTGGCCCCTCGCACGGGCTCGCTCCAGCGCTAAAACCAAGGCCAGGTTCGGGGTGATCTCAGCAGGGCTCATCCAAGCCTGGCTTTAGAAGCGCCCAGCTGGGCTTTCCTGGTGCTCCCGTCCCCTCGCTGCTCAGGCAGCTGGTAACTCCCCTCCAACCCAGAACTAACCCCTGATGCTTTCTCCAACATATTCTGAGCACATTAATTACAGGAAAGAAAAATGCCTGTGCTCCCAGTTACTGCGTAGTAGTGAAAAATGACAGTGTGTAAAACATGTCTGCTAGATAATTAACTTCATAGATAATTTCTTCTTCATTTTGACTCAATTACTTCCTTGATATGAGAAAGTGCTGAAAACACATTTTTTTTGTTGTTGCGTAAAACAATAATTGAAGAAAATCACTAAAGCTTTTCCAGAAAGAGCCTCCCCGTCCTTCGAAAAAGGACCCAGGGAATAAATAGCGTTTAATTCTTGCTCTAAAGCTACAGGGTACAACTTGGCGCTTGCATTCCTGTGGTGGGGAGGGGGTAAAAAAGGCGCTCTGTGTTTTTTAGCAAGCCTGGGTACAAACGTCACGGCTGCTGCCCAGAGGCAGATTGCTCCGGATAGTAGCACAAGAAATAAATGCTGCAAAATGCTGGGCTGGTTGTGACTTCGGAGGAGAAATGAAGAGTTTGCATCTGTAAAGTGAAGAGTTTGCATCTGGGAGCATCCGTGTGCAGGGGCTGCGCCAGCACCCAACGCCCTTTGCAATGTCCCCTGCACCCCTCCAAAAAGCAGCGTCAAAGTCACCGCAAACCGTCTAATTACAACAGATTAATCCATCCGGGTTTCCTCCTCTGTTTACTGGATGGCAGTCTCCGTTTCACAGCTGTGCCTCGCATCCGACCAGCTCGCAGGCAATTTAAATATAGAAAGCAATTTAACCTAGTTGGAGACCAAAGCATCTCGCTTAATGTTGTGCATAAATTTCCAAGCTCTTTGCTCCCGGCCATCAAAGGAGCAGCCAAATGCTCTGTGCCCCCTGACACCCAGGGACGCTTGGGGACAAGGGACATGAAGCTTATGCCCACTAATGATTTCACCTTCAGCATCGTGCCTTGCTGTGCTATTTTCTACCTTTTCCTCCCTGGGGCACTCACCTTTGCTCCATTGCTTGCTGCCATAAGTCGAGCTCAGCGCTGGCACGAGGGCTGTTTTCTGCGCACGGGCTTTTTCAGCAGCGAAAAAGTCCCCGTTCTCCTCGCAGGAAATGCCAACCGGTGGAAAAATAGAAGAAAAAAGTGTTTTCAGAGGCATTTTTTAAAAATAGCTTCTGTTTGTTCTAAAAATATGAGTGTGCAAAAGTAAGGTAGCATCAAACTTAAGGGAAAAAAGAAACACCGTGTAGAAAATTGCGTTCAATAGCTTTCTATGAAGAGCATCGTTCACTGGAGCAGTTTATGGGAGGGTCTTGGGGTCCCAGCTCCTGGGCAAGTCCAAGTCCTGCAAAAGCAGGTAATGGGGTAAAAATAGGGGTGGAGAATGGATATTTTTGCAGCCCCTTGAGATCTAAGAGGAAACATCTCTAATGCTTCATCTGCTTCTCTCGCAAGATCAGGAGCGTTGCGGGACAGACCAAACCTTCCACAGGACAAGAAGAGATTTAAACCCCAGTAAAACTGCCCTTCTGGTGACTATTGAAAGAACAAACCCCTCGTCCTCTAGTAGGAAAAATTACAACAACCAAAGCTCTTTTGTTTAACACTTGGCCTTGGGAGGAAACGCATGGGCATGAAAAACTCCTGGGCTTTATGTGGGGTGATATACAGCAAATTGTGGAATGCATTTGCCATCATTACTTCAGAGTGGTCAGTGGGACAACCAGCAGGCTTGTTGGGTGAAGGAATTCATTTGGTTTAGCTGGTGTATATTAAAGGGCTGTAAAATCTGGAAGTTTTGGAAGCTTTCGCATTGCTGTTGAGGCCAAAGCCGGGTCAGGCACGTGCCGAGCGGGGCTGGTCCTGAATTATTCCTCGCCGCCTGCTCGAGTGCTGCATCTTTGCATACGTTAATTAGACTCAGTGGGGAAAATAAAACCCAGCGCAGGCTCTTCTAATTCCCTGTCTGTATATTCATTATAGAAGCGGCAGCAACTGGGATGTCAAGGAGGATTAAGGAGAGAGCTGGGAAGTCACAGGTGGCTGCGGCGTGAATTGCAAACCCTCTCTGCTTGCATGGGGAGGAGGGGATGAACCTTGCCAGAGCAAAACCCATCAGTCCCTAAAAGCATCGTCTGTATTCCTGGTTGCCAAGAAGGGGAAACCCCTGGGCTGGCAGTGAACTGGTTAAGGTTACACTTGCATCAGAGCAACATTTGGTTGCAGGCCTGTTTTTCTCGGGTGCTGATAAATGGGGCCGGGTGCTCTGACCCCAGAAATCCCCGTTCCCAGCGTTTGCTGCATAAAGGCAGCATTTTTGCAGAGCATCAGCCCCTGGCTCATTGTGCGGGCGAGGGGGCCGGTCCCCCGAGGGGACACCGCAGGAACAAGGGCTGTGCTGTTTCCATCGGGCTCTGCCATCTCGGGATCCTTTCGGTGACCCTGCATGGTCATTTTTTTGAGAAAATCAAGTGCATGGGGAAGGGGGAGGTGTGGGTACAAACCTCAGCATTTCCCATCTGGACCTGCTGTGGATCCCAAACCCTCCCCGTGCATAGATGATGCTGGGGTCACCACGGAGGTACCCGGCGGGTACCCAGGGAGCTGTCAGTGCATGCACGATGCTCACCCCACCGAACCAACCACCGGCCAGGTATTTTAGGAAGCAAACCTGCAGCTCCCCCCGGCAGGACGGGTGTCTGGAAGTCATCACACGAGCTCAAGGACAAGCCCGAGCGCAGCTGCACCGCGGAGGTGTCCCGGCGAGCCGCTCGGCCGCGGGTATTTAATTAGCTGCTGAACATGACGCTTGTTTTAATTCCGTGCGTTCGGAAACGTGTGTTGCTGCCCACACACACCAGTTGCCATAACAACTTTAATTTGTTTTGTTGCCTCCGCTCTGATGGATTTGGGGATTTTTGTTTGTTTGTTAATCTCCCTTCCTTCCCTCCTTTCTCTCCCATTCCTTCCTTCGTTCCTTCTTCCTTAATTGCGCTCATTCTCCCTTTGTTTCGTGGCATTAATAAGTGGCAGAAAGTCATTGCGTGGGTCCTGGGCCCCCAGCCGAGCATCCGCAGGCTCCGAGCTGGCAGGACGCGGCAGCTGCGGTTGATCCCAAGTGATCCCTGTGCGGTAGCAGGGCTGAAGCTGTTCCCTTCCAAATTATCATCCTGCTGCTGAAACGTGAAGAAGCACACGGCGTCCCCTTCGCCCACCGCCCCGTTCTGCAGATGCAAACTGAATAAACCTGGAAGGCAAAGCTGTGGTGTTGCGACCGCAGGGGGGTGGTTTGGATTGCTTTGGGGTGACCTTTCTGCCGAGGGGCTGAGCTGGGAGCGCATGGTCGGGGTGCGGGGAGCGCGTTTTGTGCACAGACACCCACATCCCGGGAGGTTTCCACTCCCTGAAGGATTAATTTGTATGGGAGTAGGTTTGCAGCGGAACTGACATTAATAACAGGCTGAGTTAGAGCCCGGCTGCAAAGTGGGATGTTAATGGCTCTGTGCAGAGATGGAAGGGGGCTGTGAGTGAAAACGATCTCTGGGTTATTGGTTTGCACTGAACCCTGGAATTAGAAGGAGTTTGTGAGGAGGCAGCTCGGCCACCCAGCCCTGGGGCAGGATCCAGCCCTGTGACCCTGCGGTGGGATGCTCCCTGTGTTTTGATCTCTGGATGCTCCATCACTTGGAAAATCCCAGCAGTGGTCCTGAGCAGTTTGTTGGCTCGTCTCACTGAGCTTTACGTGTGAGATGGAAAGGGTGACTGTGGACAGATAATACTTGGGGGGCTTGAAATGGGTGTTTGTTGGTCTTTGGGCAGCCCCATGAGTGAAGGGGCTGCAGCTAATTGGGATGTAACAGCCCAGGACGCAGGGGACGGGGATGCAGGGGACGGGGATGCAGGGGACGGGGATGCAGGGGACGGGGATGCAGGGGACGGGGATGCAGGGGACGGAGGTGCAGGGGACAGGGATGCAGGGGACGGGGATGCAGGGGACGGGGATGCAGGGGACGGGGATGCAGGGGACGGAGGTGCAGGGGACGGGGATGCAGGGGACGGGGATGCAGGGGATGGGGATGCAGGGGATGGAGATGCAGGGGATGGGAATGCAGGGGATGGGAATGCAGGGGATGGAGATGCAGTGGATGGGGATGCAGGGGATCGGGATGCAGGGGATGGAGATGCAGTGGTAACACTCTCAGTAGCTGCGGTTTTATGGCTTCCCATAAACAGTCCCCTCCATCTCTCTCTCCATTTTTAATTACCTAGAAAATAACCTCCATTCAATTTACAGCTCATTTGAAGCTGTGAGCAAGGGCCCATAAATATTTAATGTGTTTAGAAGTGGCACCAACTGTCCAGAGCTTTTTTTGTTGTTGTTGTTTTTTTCCCCAGGAGCTGCCTTAGTTTTAGCATATTTATTCCCCCACATCTTGACTATTTTCTGCTCCTTCCATCCATGAAATCTGATGGTAGAAGGCAGTTAACCTGCTGGCCAAGGGTTCAGCCCCCACATTTGCTTAGGCGTGATGGACCAAAAGTGGCTTTTATGGTGGCTTTTCTTTTAATGAGGGCAATTAAAAGGAGCATCTTCCTGAGCATCACTGATGATTATTCTTCCTGGGAGAAGCTGCCTCGGCACAAGCTCCCAGTTTGGGTTACTGGGTTTTACTGGTGCAAGGTGATTCCAGCAGCAGGAGCCACGTGCTGCTTCACTTTTCGTCTCCAAAGTAAAACTTCTCCCACTTTCCGAAGTCCCGACAGTCGCCCCGAATCCCAGATATTACACAAGCGGCTTCTACTCCCAGATTTTTGTGGGTTTGCCCAGAACATATTTTGGTTGCGTGTATTAATCGCTACAACACATATTTTATTGTAACATAATAGATATATTTACTGTACGAGGAGTGACAGCGTTTATTAATTATGCACAAGCGGGCCTAGAAAACGGATTTGTTTGCTTTGATGTCTAATGCGGCAGACTTTTTTTTCCCTGCTTGTTAAACTTAATCAAAAGCAATCAAAATACGCTCCCATAAATTATAGCAAATTAATTTCAAACAAAAGGGAAAATATTAGGTAGCGCAAATGGAAATAAAATTAAAGAAGAATAAGTGAGATAGGAGTCTAATTGAAATACTGTGTTTGGTTAGTGCTTTTTCATTTTCCTGGATGGGTTGATCAGCAAAATGCAGAAATGGGGTCTGAGGGGCTCAGGGCTTTGGTTTTTCCCCTGAGGAGCCGTGTTGGCACAGCCAAATAATAACAGGGATTGTGATGCTCAGCACGGGTTGGGTGTTTTATTGCACTTTGGTGACAGGGGGAGTGACACGGTCCCTGTCCCCACAGCATCCCCGTGGGTCGCCTGCATCCGCACCCGCATCCCCGCGAGCATCCTCTCCCCAAACCGTGGTCCCCGCGCCACCCGCATCCCTGCGAGCATCCTCTCCCCAAACTGTGGTCCCCGTGCCACCCGCATCCCTGCGAGCATCCTCTCCCCAAACCGTGGTCCCCGTGCCACCCGCATCCCTGTGAGCATCCTCTCCCCAAACTGTGGTCCCCGTGCCACCCGCATCCCCGCGAGCATCCTCTCCCCAAACCGTGGTCCCCGCACCACCCGCTCCTCCTGGGCACAGACCCAGCCGCCTCTTCTCGTCCTACCGAGAATGTTTAGTACATCCTTAATTAAAAGGTGAGCGGCTCATCTATTTCTGTCAGCGGGCGGTTGGTGCTAAAGGACGTTCCCCCATGTCCGGGCACCTTCTTGCGTGTGTGTTCCCAGCACGGGCACTGGGCTCTATTTACATAACACTATTGACATTAGGAGGGTGAAATTATGTATGCTGCTTTAATTCACTGTTAAATTAAATTATGAATGTTTGGAACGCAGTAATTTCTTTTGTTCTAGGAACAGATTGTTTTATATATCTGCCTATATTACCAAGTTATTAATTTAATGATTTCATAATAGCGGTTCATTCCTTTGGGTAATATAAAGCAAAAAGTGTGCTTGGTGCACAGCTTAGGCTCACGCGCTTGTCCCTACACAGATTGCAGGGGCTTAGGAATAAAGATGTTGGGTTTGGTGGAGTGTTTAGGAGGTCACAGAGCAGGATGAGGACATCCCTGTCCCCATCACCCTCTGCCCCTCCTGGCCCTGTGGCACTGTCACCGGACACCTGCAGACCAACGTGATACTGGGATCACCCCAAGCCTGGCTGCGTTTCTGCTTTGCTGAAACTTTCACCAACTCTGCGCAGCTGCCTCTTTTCCTCACTAGGAAGTCTGAGCAGCTCTGCAGACGTCAGAGCTGCCACCGGGTCCGTCAGAGCGTCCCTGCCAGCGCTGGCACCCAGCCCGGTGACATTTCACTGCGGTGCATTTAAGGCTTGAGCTCCCGGAGCCAAGTGACTTCATAGGCTCTTGTATATATATTTATATATATTTATCCTTTTATCCTCCCTGGCACCGCTCGCTGTTGGTGTGGGGAAGATCTGGGAAAATTTGTCCACCTACGTGCTCAGAAATCAAGGAACGACGGTAGAAGCGGTGCCTGCAATTTGTTCTTTAGAAGCGGGGCTGTGATACGAGATGTGATGCGGGGCTGAGGAGGGACAAGTGGGCTGCCCGGTGACGCACGTGGATTTTAACATCACCGAAAAGATGGAGCAGAGTCATCGTTTAAAGCCCATCCTGGTTTGCTGTGGCAAGAGGGAGGGCAGGAGAGTCAGGGTGTCTGGATCCCCATCCCCATTTCCCATCTCTAACACCCCTTTGCTTTCCAAAACACACGGGACCTTCCCCGCTCCCCAAACTCCCCGTGGGCTGGTGTTGCTCCCTGGGCAACCTGTTCACTGTGTAAATGGCAGAACATCCAGTAAATCAATGACCTGGTGATGAAGCGGAGAGAACTGCTGAGCCCTGAACAATCCCTGCCCGGCCCCACCAAGACTCCCAAGTCATTTCCATTCTAATCCATGCTGCTTGACTTCTAAGAAGGTAATGGCTCCTCCAGCACTTCCTTGACCTTCAGCTGGACAATTCATGGCTTCTGCTCCAGCTGCTTTGTGCTCCTGAAAAGCCTGAGCAGGGGGAAAACTTTGCATTATTGCACTTTGGCATTATTGCACTTTGGCATTACTGCATTTCCGTACCATTGCAGGATTGCGCTGGTGCAGGGTTGTATTACTGCAGGATTGCATCCCTGCAGGGTTGCCCTGGTGCAGGATTGCCCTCCCCATGGCACCTGGAAGCAGTTTGGGGTCATTAGCAGGTGCTAACGATGCTCAGGGTGGAGCCCTGCTAAAGCACCATGTGTGTTACCAGCAAATCCCTCCGCACAGCAGGAAGATCCCCCCAGAGATGTCCCTTGTCACCCACCAGCATCACTCTGCAGATGAGGGAGCGCTGCCAGGGCTGCAACCTGTCCGTGAGTACAGCGAGATAGACGTGTCGAACTTTTAGAGGTGGGTTTATGTTCGAGACGCCGGTGTCTCCATTTGGATTGTGTCTCTTTGTTCTGGAGATGGCACAAACAACCATTCTGTGAGTGGGATGCTCCAGGCTGGCAGGACATGGACCCACCTTTTCATCCTGAACGAGGGGTGAATGTTTCAGCCAGGTTTTGGGGCCCTGGGTGAGCGCTGGAGGGGCAGGTTGTGTTGTGTTTGCATCTGAGCCTTGAAAGGACTGTGAGATAACCTGGGAATAATCTCTCCTTGTTGCTTTCTGTATCTTGCACCTTCCTATTTCACCCTGTTACAACAAGCAGAGGTGGGTGCTGGGCTGACCCCAACCTGGAGAGGGTCCTGGGCTGTTAAAAAAACGTTAAAAACTGTAGAATTCATCATTTTTTGCTGGCTTCTGCTCCAGTGGTTAATCAGCCCTGCTGCTAAAACGCGCCTTATTTTTCCAGTGGGAAGCTGAAGCCAGACACGATCTACTCCTGCCTCTTGTTATGTCTTTCTTCACTAGATTAAAGATACTTTAGTAGCCTGTATTTTCTCCCAGGAAGGTACTTACTCACGGCAATCAAGTCACCTCCGTTGTCCTTTTGATAAACTAAGCAGCCTGGGTTCTTTCAGCTCCTTCCTCTGCAGAATTTTTGCCAGCGGTTGTGAGACCCATCTGTGCATCCTTCCTGTGCCCCTCTGGGCTTTGTTCCCCGGTGGTTTAGCAGGGAAATACCCACCCGTGGGGCAGCCCGGGGTGCTGGGGTGATGCAAACCCAGCGGGGAGCAGAGGGGGTTTGGTGGGGATGACTCTGATATCCAGAGCATCAATCCCTGCCTGTCCCCATCATCTCTGTCCCCTCCAGCTCCTCTGAAAACCCACGCGATTGCCTTTAATGATATTAGAGACATTAGCGGAAACGAAGTGACGTCAGGGAGTGATGGTGAAATGAGTTGATGCTGCTTGCAAAGTAAAGAGTTTTTATATGTCTCTTTTGCTGCCACTTGCATAGTCTGTCTCGTATCATCTCTCCTGGCTCCGTGACATTTTTCTACCCTCCAAATGTGATACCCAAGGCATGGCTGAAACTTTTCTGTCTCCCTTCCAGACATGGGAGAGAAAATCCCACTTTCACCCTAAGCAGGAGCTTGGGAAACACCTACACGGGCACTGGAAAATGGGGACAAGAGGCTGAGGGTGGGAAGGGACACCCCAAAATAGGGGTGTCTGCATTAGGGAGCAGCCCCTGCATCCCTCCATCTCCCGTAGGGGTTTCACGTTTGCACATACATTGGTCAATGCATTAAAATATGGATGTAGATCAGCAACATCAGTTACTGCCTGTGCTGAGACCGAGCTCTGGGCGACTGCGGTTCAGAGGAGAAACACTGCAAAATTGCTAAAATCCAGGAACAACCCGTTAATTGGCGCCTGGCCTGGAGTGCAGCGCTTGCCGTACAAACGCACAGCGAAGAAACATCCGAAATCAAAGCTCTCGTGTTCTAATTCTCCTCACCGCGGCTCACGCCATGCAAAATACGCTGGGTACGGAGCTGGATAAATGAGGCAGCTCAGACATTAGAATATTTGCAAAGTGGTGCTCTCCAGCAACAGACACTTGAAATAATCTGTTTAGGCATGGAGTGAATTTGCTGCTACCAAAGGGCCGTCATCGGTGTCAAAGGCACTTAGTGTCGGGCGGGCGGAGTACCTACTCCTCGTTAGCTTCCCCGACGCCCAACAGTAAACACATTTTGCTGTTTTGCCATCTTAAGAAGAGGGAAAAAAACCCTTTCTGACAGCTTGGTTAACCTTTCCCCCATCCCCTTCTCACTTGTAAGCGCTGAAGTTCTCAGCTAAGGGCAGCTGTGAAGAGCAGAAAGGGAGGAAGAAGGGGTGAAAATAAATGTGTTGGATAGCTATTTTTTCACGCTGTCTAAAAATATGGAGAGTCTCACACGTTCTGGCTTCTGCCTCATAATTAAAAGGCTGGTTTCATGCTGCTGTGAAGGGGAACCCTAATTAGAAGGTGTCAAAGGAAGGAGGGGAGCTGAGGGCTGAGCCACCCTGAGCTCGCGTTTGCGATCTGCTTTTATGGGGGGGGAAGCTAATTCCTCTTAAATAATGAAAGCTTTAGTTTAGTTTTCAGTCATGGAAATGCAGAAGGAAATGTCTGTGTTGAAGAAAGAAAAAAAAATAGCAAAATACTTAAGACTAAATAGGTGTTGAAGGAGTTTTGTTTCATTTGATGTCTCCTTGTTGGAGAAATTGTGCCTTGACCAGCGTGTGTCACTGCAAGGGGACGGGGTGGGTGATGCTCGATGGGTTCAGCTCACCAAGGGGTCCAGCGACTGAACCATTTTGGTTTTTATGCCAAACCGGTGGATTTTCAACATATTTGCGTGGCTTGTGAATAGATGTGGGGGTTGCTGCTGGTGAGCGGTGGGGCTGGCGCAGCCGGGGCAGCACAGGCTCGGTGGCCTGAGAGCAACTTCTCATCACAGGGAGAAGATGTTACAACGTGGAGAAACGTGGCATTTTTTCCCATCTTATAGTCACAGAGCAACGATACCGGGATGAACAGATGATTCAGCTGATACCAGCTCTGTTGCATGGTCTGGGGTGAGCAAGTTTCCCTCTTCCCACCTCTGCTTCAAAGCTCATTTTTTGGGAAATTTAGCAGGAAATACCATGCTCCAAATGGGTCTTTTTGTGCCTTTCCCTGCCGCTGGCACAGGGTCCGTGTCCCCTCTCTATCAGGACTCAGTGACAATGACGCATTTGCTTCTTTATGCAGCACCAGTGCGGAGGAAAAGACCCAAAACAGAGCCGAGGCTCATCAGCTAATTGCATCTTAAAAGCAAATAATTGCGTGAGTCAAAGCGATTTACTAAATTAAGTCATTCTGCAGGGGCTGGGGGTTGTTATTTTATTTCTTTCCCCTTAACTATAAACTGTAATGATGCCTCTTGCGTGGTGTGCAATGGGGTGCCGGTACCGGCTCCTGCTGGGACCCACTGCTGTGAAATTTGGGCGAAACTCAGCGTTTGCACCCAGAAGGCGGCAGCTCAGGCCTTTCTGGAAGGGAATTTGTTACCCTTTTCTATTCCCCCGTTCTCCAGTGAGTCATCCAGCTCCTTTGTGGGAGCTACAAAACCCCCAGCGATTGAGAAACGCAAAGCCTTAAAACACAGGCTCTTTTGGCGAACGCCGGGCTGCAAATCTGGACCTGGATTTTTTCAATTAAGCTTTTTTTTTTTTTTTTTTTTTTTTAAAAAAAAAAAGACGAATTAATTGATATTTACTTAGCGTGTGAAAATAGCTGCGGCGCGTTGGAGGACCGCTCGCCGCGCCGTTGGAACAGGGGCTGGGGAAGGGAGGCGTGAGTCAGTGGTAAATGAATTAAAAGCGGCAGCTCCTGCTCAAGGCCAATTATGTTCTTTCCTGAAGAAATGGGAGGGAAGCACATGAACTGAACTGGAAACCTGCCCTGCTCTCTCTTTTGGGGGATATCGCCTCTTTCCCCATACAAGAGTGCGGTGGTGTTGAGGATCTGATTGCAGGGCAGAAGCAGCAGCACCTGGTTGGTATATTGGAAGAAACGCTGGTGTAAGGGAAGCCTGGGCTGGATTTAGGATCAGCTTTACCAGCTCTGATTGCCTGGCAGTATATGAAAGCCATATTTCCTGAGTTACTGGGGTTACAGCTTACACAATTAAAACCCTTTTTTTGGTGCCCCGCTGCCCTCCATCCTCCTTCTCAGCTCGCGTCTATCTCCTCTCATTTGTCATCTTTATTAGTTCTTAATCTCCCATCGGCGCTGCGGAGTTAAGAGCGGGATTAGGGGGAAGTTTAATTGGATGGCACTCCACGGCCCTCCCATCATCAGATTCAATAAAAGTTTATGAAAAGATAAAAATCGCACTGGGTTTTATAGCTCTGGACAGAACAAAAGGGACTGGAGAGGGGAACAAGGTAACTTTTCCCACCTCCTATTTTTTTGCCTTTTTATCCCCTCCCAAGCCCACACGAGCCGTGTTTCAGCTTGATTAAACGAGGGAGGCAGGATCTGCGAGCAGCAGCGTTATCCCTTTTGCTGCGGGTAAGCAGTAAGTGGCCTGCGCTGCTCGCCCTCTCGCTGCCATTTCCCTTGACAGGAAGATGAATTGGGCTTCGGCAGGCGAGAAAATAACATTTATTTCACATTGAAAAGATGCTGAACTGTTAGAGCAGCTGACCGGGGAGGTCAGGGATGGGAGACGGAGGATGCGCCCATGGGGTGGGGAGCCAGCGGCGCTGATTTGGGCAAGAGCTCATTGTGTGCAGCCACTGCGGGTTGTTCCAGTTTAGCTGTGGCACTTGTTGAACTCTTCAGGGGCAAGAAATCTGGTGCTAGCCCAGAGATTTTGGGAGGAATTTGGTTGTTAAGGGGGGCTATAGACCCTCCTCCATCCCGCATCCTCCATCCCGCATCCTCCATCCCGCATCCTCCATCCCGCATCCTCCATCCCGCATCCTCCATCCCGCATCCTCCATCCCGCATCCTCCATCCCGCATCCTCCATCCCGCATCCTCCATCCCGCATCCCGCCTGTGCTCCTCCCAGCACGCAGAAGGGACCCCGCTGGCCTTCTCCACCAGCTTTTCATCCAAAAGATAAGAGAAATGATTAAAGGCTTTCAGGGAAGGCCAGGGCACAGGGAGAGGATGAATGGGAGCTGATTGAGCCTGCCTGGTACATGAGTCCAACCCCCTTGTCCTTCCAGCACCGAACCCCAAATCTTCTGCCGGGGGCTCTCGTCTGGCTGAGCCTCGCAGGAAAATCACTGCACATTAAACTTAGGGGAAAATCTGCCTTTTTCTTCTTGGTTTAGCTTCTCTCATGATGGAAGCTGTTACTGGTAGAAAAAGAAAGAAAAAAACAAGCTAATCTTTATTATAGCTTTCCATTAGGGTCGTAATTGTTTCCATTCCTGTTAAAAATAATCCTGGTTGGTTTTTTTTTCCCTGAAACACCCTGTTCTGCTCATATATTTTTCTCTGTTGCGTTCTCATCCCAACTTTTCGTCTTCTAAAGTAACATATGGGGGGGAAGAAAAGTGGGGGAAAGTGTTAAGAAAGGAGGTGGAACAAAAGAAGGGCACAAAAATAGAGAAATGAGGGTTGGCTGGCAGGGATGGGGTGAGATGAGAGCTTGCGGCTCTCGCCCGGGGCTGCGCAGTGTGACCTGTGTCCTGATGCGTGGGATGTAAAACACCCGAAATGGGGGAAAATCTCATCAGGGCTGCGCTGGTCCCTGAGCATCCCTGCGGGGTGGGGGGTCAGGCGGCCGCGTTGCTCCGGGATGGGCGAATTTGCACATTTCCCATGTCTGAGCATCTCCCACCCTCCCCTAACTTGAGTTTTTGTGCCTGGGAATCCCACCCTGGGAATCCTCTTCCCTGCAAACTCCGCTGCTGCGTTTGGGAAGCATCGACCAGCAAACCGCAGGCAATTACGGGCAGAGAGGAAAATCCTCTCCCTGAATCAAAGAGGACGTTTATTCAGTGCCAGCTCCTCTGGGGACAGCGGGGGAAATAAAGGGACATTGTCAAGTCCTTTCAGGCCCGAAGTTCTGACTTTGTAAGCAGAGTTTTACAAAGCCCCCCAGGCTGGTTGCGGCAGCTTGGCTCTTCCAGAGGCCAAATATTCCACTGACACGGATAGGGGCTGTGGTGTGTGGTCTTATAGAAAGATCAATCTTTAGCGGTGCTGAGATTTTAAAATGCATATTTATATATAGAATTACTCCGTGCCTCGGTTTCCCTCTCTATGAAGCAGGGCTGACTGTGCTTCCTCTTCCCCTGCCCCAAAGAATCAGATGTTGGAGCAGGATTCCTTGGGCTGGGGACTCTCCAAAATGCCCCTTGTCCCAGGGAAGGTGTTTCAGCACCCCTGGCTGGGGCTGCCCCCCATTTCCCCCCTCCCTGCTGCTTTATCTGGGTGCCCTGTGAATCTTCCGCACCCCAGATTTGATTGCAGGTGCTTTTTTAGCTGGAAAAGCTGCTCGAAGGGGAAGGTGGAGCTGGGGGTGGTCAATCACTGGAGGCGTATCTGCTTTCCGCCCTCTGCTCCCACAGCTTAATGGCACCGTAGTGGGCTATTTCTAGGGAGAATGAAGTTGGGTGACCCTGTAAGCAGGCTAAGCACTGACTCAAAAGGAAATATCCGGATTTTATTGTTTAATTTGTTTTTCTTTCCCTTGCCTTGTGGTGCCTGATGCAAACATCAGTGGAGTGGAAGCGTTGTCAGGCTGGATCAGCCCAGCAGCCCGTCGAGCATCGTCTCCCTGCCTCGGAAAGTCACCAGGCTCAGCTCTTTTAAAGAAAGCTGCAGAAAATCGGTGCGAGAGCAAAGGCTGGTTGAACACAGGGCTCTTTTCTTTGCCGCTCTGCACAGGGGAGCTGGTTTCTGGCAGGAGGAGAAGGTGCCGAGATGGCAAAGCAACCGGGTGCTGCTGAAATCAGCAGAGCTGCATTAATGCAAAGCCAGCGTGAGGGAGATGAAAATCAGGTTTTTCTGTGTATAAAAGTGACCGAACATCATCAAGAGATGAATTAATTGCTGGTGAATGGCTAATGAAGCGTAATGAGTCAGCAGCGCTGCTCCGCGCCGGCAGTTTGATCTCCAGGAGATGGGGAAGGAGCTGTTTGAAATGTCTTCAGTGGGTTTGTTTTTGAAGCTGTTCCAGTTGCTGGCGTCCCACGCTGTTGGGGACAAGGGACGATTGCAAATGAGGCTTCCGAAGGTGTCCCTGGTGCCGGGGGGTGCGAGGTGCTCCCTGGGGCTCTGACCCTACGTGATGCTCTGGATGGTCCATCCCCTCACGTTGACCCAGGGACGTCCCAAAGAGCTTGGGGACATCACATGTGGGTCAGAGCACCATGGGGCATTGTGTCTATGGGCATGGGTGGTGCAGCACACGCCAGGTCCTTTGAGAATCACAAAATAACAGAATGCTTTGGGTCATAAGGGACTCTTTTGGGTCATTTAGTGCCACCCCTGCCATGAGCAGGGACATCTCCACCAGCTCAGGTTGCTCAGAGCCCGTCCAGCCTGGCCTGGGATGTCTCCAGGGATGGTTCATCTACCACCTCTCTGGGAACCTGGACCAGCGTCTCACCACCCTCTTTGTGAAAAATCTGTCCTCGTGTCAGTCTTGAGGACTGATGGCAGCTTCTCAAACATGCAACGGGAGCCCACCCCTGGTCTTGTGTGACCATGCATGGTCCTGTGCGTGTTTAGTCCCATGTTAAAGGTTACTGCCCCACCACCTTCCTAAAATTGTCTGGTAAAACCCTTTCCAGCAGCAACCTTGTCTCCAAGTGGTGCCTCAGCCTCACCCGCAGCTTGGGAGAGAACCAGAAAGTAAAACATTAAGGAAAAAAAACAAGAGGCAGCAGAGAGAAGGGGGGGAGACTCTTTTCATCTGTATAATAGCCTGTTTCTGACAAGGAGTCTCTCTTCTGTTCCTGTGGAAAGCTTTTAAGAGCCCCGAGAAGGACAGGCAATTACAGGAGGGTTCGTCTACCTGATGGGGTGTTGTTATAAATCACTCATCGGCGTCCCGGGCGTTTTGGAGCGTGGGGCTGATTGCCATTTGGGGGGAGATGCGGGGGGCTCGGTCCCCTCGGCAGCCCTGGCTGCGGGTCCCGCTCTCGCCCTGGTGCTAACGGTGCATTAACTCCAGAGGTGGAGGGCTCTGCAATTAGCGCGTGACATTAAAGCTGATCATCAGGTGTGCGGCGTGAGGGGAAGTTAATGCTCATCAACAAAAATCGCTGAGAGCTCGAAAGGGCAAACGCGGGAGCCAGGGGAAGCGCGCTAATGAATTTGGTTTGTTACTAAAAGAGTCGGACCTGCATCCTTCCCGGGGGCACCTCTGGGCACCGGTCCCTTCCCCACAGGGAACTGGAGGAGGATGGGAGGTTGTTTTATGACATAAAACACTTCTTGGAGGCCAGAAGAACCTCCTTTGGTCCCTGGCCTTGCAGAGGTTTCCTCTGCCACCTGGGAATGGTGACTGCAAGTGAAATAAATCCAGTGGGCATCTTCACAGGGCATAAACTCATTTAAATTGGGATGCTAAAACCATTTGTGTTTTCATTCCAAAGTGGGAGCTGCTGCATTTGTTTCCAGTCACAGGGATTTTGGGGGTGGCAATTGCTGCTGGAGGAGCCACAGGACGGGGGGCAGCTCATCTCCTCCCTCAAAGCCTTAAAAACCCTTATAAAGCAGCCGGGGCACCCGTCCCCAGGCCCTTGTGATGGGAATAAACTGGGAGGGCCAGGGGCAGCCAAGCCAGAGGAGCCTTGCTCTACATTAATTCAACTTTGCTGTTAATAAACCTATGGGCTAAACAGCGACACAGCTCTAGAGAGGGGAGCAGAGGTGGGGAGAGCACCCCGTGTCTCTGGCAAGGTTATTTTTGGCTCATCTTAATGCGCTTGAAAGCCAGCGTAATAGTGCAAAAAGCTTCAGCCATAGGATAACTTAATTAAACTTTACTTAAGAGAGTTAAATATTCATTATTTGGCTTCAATTACTGCCTTTGCTGAATCCTCCCCACACTTCTGTTTTCACTGGGGCTAATTAGTCTAATGGGTGCTACTTTTTATGACCTGTTTCTGTGGGGAAAAAAAATAAAGTAAAACAAAAAGAGTGATACGCTATTGCTTGGTATTATCCAGGGCTGCTCTGCTGAGGGCAGGGGGTTGTGGTGTCAATTTATAGTGTGAATTGCTGGTGTGTTGGCTCCCAGGTCCCCATCCCACTGCAAGAGCATCCTTCATCCTCTGCTCTGTCTCCCACCACCCCTGTGGGTTAACGATGTGAATCTGATGGGTCTTTTTTGGCTGATTGACATCAGGTTATCAGCCTCATTGTTGGGTTTCCCCGTCTCACTGCTGGCTGGCTGGGGTGTGGGTCAAAAGAAGAGCTTTTGGATGGTGTTAATGTTGTGCCTGCTGGCACAGGGCTCACACTGGGCACATCCCTCCCAGGGATGCTGTGTGGTATTAATCCAACACTGGCACTAAGCCCTTGCACTTGGCCAAGGGTGCTCACTGATTAGCACCAGGCTGCTTTTGATTCGAGCAAGAGTTTTGCTTGGGACAGGTTGGAGAGATGAGCAGGACCAGGAGGCTGCAGCATCCATCCCCACACACGAGCGGATTGGGGCGGGAGGGGAGCGATGCCGAATGGCACCAACACCTGGGGACAAAGCCAGCAGTGACTTGAAAGGCGGCTGTAAACAGTGAGATGTGCTTCTGGTGGTACAGCTTGTATTTCCCTTCGCTGCAGGACAGGGAAAGGCAGAAGATGTTCCTGGAGGGTGCATGGGCTGAATGCTGTCCTTGCGCTGCCTTTGAAGCCTGGGCTGTGGGACAGCGCTTTGATGGTCCCTTTCTGTGGATACCTGCTCCACTTTCTGGGGTTTTTTAGCTGAAGACAAGGCAATGACATTGAAGCCAGGGAAAAAGTGAAAACCCCCTGAGTTTACAGAAGGGGAAGATTTGGGGGTGTCTGGAGGGAGTGTGGTGTTGAAAAGCCATTGCTGGGTGACACATCTCTGGGTCGCGGTGTCTCTGTACCCATAAAGCAGAGAAGCTGAGATGCAGCGAGCGATCCAGGCTTGCAGGAGTTAAGCGAGAGGAGAAGCATTTGCCGGGCCCTTTTTGTGAAGTTTTCCTCCTGCAAGTGGGTCAGAGCAGCTCTGCGGAGCTGGGACCTGAGCATCAATTTTAATATCCCACCATGCGCCGGCTGCGACTTCATCTGCTTTGAGCCGCCGCGCTGATTTATTTAAAGGTTTCTCCCCAAAGAGCCGAGCAGACGGAGCTGCAGGCGGGGCGGCTCAGACACCGACCCTGCCCGGGGACAATGTGGCAGCAGCTTCTTGACACAACCAACAGTCGCTGGATGTCCCAGGAGAGACGTGAGAGCTGCCAGCTCATGGAAATCCCGCTCTCTCCATGCCCGTCCATCACCCTCTCTGAGTTCACAGCTCCACCGCTGGCCTTGAGCCACCAGCTCAGATTGGAGAGAAGAACGTTGGGTTTGGATTATATTTCCCCCCTCTCCGCCTCCTACGCACAGGAATTCATTGTGGTTTTACGCATCACTTGGAAATGTTGCTGTTTAAACGTGTTTTTGCTTGAATCCTAATTCTGGAAAAAGGAGCCTTTCAATACTGAGTTGATTTAATTGTTATTTTTTGGTTCCTGGGCTCTGTATTCCATTAAAGCTGCCATTGCTTTCACTTCTCCGGGCTGGAAACATGTGTCAAAATTCCCCATGAGTCCCTGATATTTCTACTGGGGGAAAATCTGAGCAAGGAAACCTGTTTGATGCCCCGGATAAGACTTTGCTGTGCAAAAACCACCTGTCCAACGCACCGCACCAAGAAAACCAGGAACATCCCCTTTAAACTCATGTGCAAGCTGTTTGACAGTGAATTTCTTGCACCACCAGCACCTCAGCAAATCTCCATCCACCTCTTGTGATCGATTTCTTTTTACCCTTTGCTGGCTCTGTGTTCAGAGGGGCTGATGGACGCAGGTACCCCAGTGCCAGCAGAAAACACAATTATTCCTTGTGTCAACCACTTCCTTGGGCTGCCAAGGCCCATGGAAACCTTGGCTGTAGAAATGAGCTTGATTCTGTAAAATAGCATCAGGAAAAACACCAGCAGGGTGTAAACACACCCATAAATAAGCTGGGGAAACAGGATAGGTCAAGGGAAACAGGGTGCAACAGCAGCTTTTGGGCCCAAGAGAACATAATGCATTTAATCCATGTGTTAGAGAGCGAGTTCCAGGAACAGAATCGAATCCATCTGGCAGCTCCCAGCCAAGGCTGGATGCGGGCTGGGAAAGCATCCGCCTGGAGGTGGGGGAGCATGTCCAATCTGGCTGAAACATGTTAATTTTATGTTCACCCTGATTATTTCCATGTGCCGAAGACGATTTTTCCCACAAAGAGGAGGCGGCAGCTCTCTCCTCTCTGTTTAGCAGGCAGGGTCAGAGCTCCATCGCCCCGCACAGCCCTTCGCCCTCCTCACCGATGGACATCAGCTCTGCAGACATGCACACAGGAATAACTGCATTTCCCTGGGGGCTGGATAACAAAGTCCTCCCGGGCTGTGCAATTCCGGGTCTGGAAAGGACTCGGGGAAGCCTCAGCAGGGTGGTTTTTTGGCTCTGAGCCCCAGCAGCTTGTAAGTAAGGTGCAAAGCTCCAGCGCAGCTGCATCCCTCGCATGGGGCCCCTTGCAGCACGATTTGGTGACAGATTCAGCCAAATTAAGCAGCTCAGCGTCTCCCCAAACCCCCTGAGCTCCCGCAGAGTCTTTCCCAGGCTCCAGAGCACTGTGTATGTCACTCCTCTCCTGCTTTTCATCACCCTCCCTGATGCCCTGAAATCCAAGGATGCTGTTTGTTGGCACTGGTGTTGCCATTGGTGCTGAAGCCCCCCGAAACCCCAGCGCTGCCCCCACAGGCTCTGCTCTCCCCTCCCCATCGCCAGCCTTGCTCCTTTGGGATCTTTTGCCCATTTAACAGCATCGATCGCTGGCAGGGCTGAGCTGGGGACCCAAAGGGACCAGGTGACGAGTGTGGGACAGGGGCCAGTGCAGCCCCCAACAAGCCCACCCACCTCTTAGCTAAAACTCTGGACCTGACAATCCTGCCTGCTCCGAACTGTTTGTTTTCCATCATTACTCTTGCTTCTTAAATACTTATTGTTTCTGTTGCACTTTGTTTTCAAAACCCTTCCTAATCGCTTGTTAATCCTTGGCGGTGTTTGCTGGCAGTCCGGGGAGCTGGACCACGGAGGGGACGTTTCCTGGGTACATCCCTGCACTGTCACCAGCTGTCCCCAACCCAGGCTCCCGCAGCCCCTCCTGCATCTGTCACAACTCCGACCAAGCCACCGCTCAATCTGCCATCCCCTCCATTTCTCCGCTTTTCTGGTAGCTGAGCACATAACACTCGTACTTTGCTGTGCCATCGCTTGCAAATAAGCCTGAAAAATGGGCAGCGAGCCTGGAGGCAGATGCTTTCTTGGAGCGCGATGCTTGTGTTTTGTTCGTCTGCTGGCTCTGCAGCCCCTCCAGCCGACACACGGCTCCCCTGGGCACGGAGAGCTGGCTCGTCCCTCTGATCTCACCCCAAACCGTGGGCTTTGGTAGCTCTTCCACCAGCGCAGCCGCTGCCCAAAGCGTTGCGGGCAGGGAGGGAGGAGGTTGCTTCGGTGCGAGCGCGTGTGCGAATAGAAAGAAACTTCAGACAAAACAAATAAAGAAGGAAAACTTTGTGAGAAGGTTCTCATGTAAGGGTGACAGCGCTAACAATGAGCTTAGTGAGATTCGAGCTCTGGAATTAGATTTCCGCAGGTGCATCAGCCCCTGTGTTGTAGGGATGTCTGAGCGCTGGAGGGATCGCGGTGTCACCCGCGATGGTGACACTGCACCGGTGATTTGACCCTGCATCGTTCTCCTTCGCTGCTGCTCTTTGCAAACCTGCTGCTCACTTCTCTGGGTTTTGTTCAGCTGCCGTGTAGCCTCAAGTACAAGGAGCAGGAGGCTGGGATGTCTTTATTTATCAGCAGGGTTATTCAGGGTTAAAACAAATTTGAGTTTGCAGGTGAAGTGAGAGCCTTGAGCACTGGAGCAAGGGTTTACTGTTGTTCGCGCTGTTATTGCTGCAGATTTACAAACATGTTGAGGAGCCGGAGCTGGCGAGACGGATGCTGTGCTGAGGCGGTGGGGAACGGTGGGTGCGATGGGGGGAACTGGCGCTGGAGCTTCAGGCTGAGCTGAGAAAACCATGAGAGGGTTTTTTTCAGCTGGAAACACACAGGCAAGAAACAACTGTAGAGTTTCACTGATGTCGTTTTGTAGGTCCCCAGCTATTTTGAAAGTGGGAGCAAAATCCCACAGACCACAACGGGGATGAGGACAAATTTGGGTTTAGCTGATCAGACTGAAGCCCTGCTCTGCCCTGTGCCCATGCTTTCCTTTTTCCACCAGTTTTCCCACTGTTTTTGCAGTTTTCCCGTTATTTTTTGGGTTATCCCTGGGCAGCGTGGGAGGCAGCAGCCCCGGGGGTCGCAGTGTGTGGGGGGGCTGGCAGGGGATGAAGTGCTGGGGCGGCAGCCTGACGGTCTCTAAATGATGCTGGTGGGCAGTCAATGCAATCAATAGAGTGTCACTCCTGGAAATCACCCTCTCACAAGGCAATTTTCTCCACCAAAGGTCCTTGTTAATAGGGCCAGCTGTCTCTGACCTTTCGAGGGGAGAAAAATGATGCAGGATTCAAAAGCTGCTATTACAACCATCACCTTTTCCCCTCCACCCTCCTCCTCCTCTTGCTTTTCTCGTCCATCCCCTCACTGACCATTGCACAGCAGAAACGACGGGATCTGCTCATGCACAAACCCATGAGGTCCCAGCATCACCTTTGCCCAGCTCATTATCCGACCGCTGACGAACCAGCCGGAGCTGAATGTCTCTCCTCTCGCTCTCCAAAAGCTTTTCCCCTTCCTCCCGGCCTGCGGAGGAAGCCAACGCTAAATTGCTGACTCCTCCGACATGAATATTGTTCAATTATTCACAGATGTGTTTTGGCCCGAGCCTGACAAAAGCCTCTGCTTCAGCAGATTCCTGTCTGCTCACCAAAGGCTGCCGTGCTCGTGCAAAATCCGCCGTCATTAGCGCAGGCTCCCAGACGCTCCACTTGCTGCTTTTATCCATGCTATCGTTTCCTCTTATGATTTAATTAATGCAAGAGGAAACTACATCTCCTGCAGCTCCAGAAAGCCCAAGCGTTGTCCCTCTCCTGGGGACATTTACGCTGTGACAACAGCCGGGACTGCCAAGTCCAGCTTTAGAAATGTAAGACTACGGTGCAAATAAAAACTGAGGAGTTTGTGGTGTGCAGGAAGCCTTTGGCAGTACAGGGATGCTGAGCTGTGGTCCTGCCCTCCTCCCAGAATATTTTGGGTACCACTTCAGGAGCAGTTATCCCCCGAGCTGGAATACAGGATGCTAAAAGCTATATTCCATCTCCCCAGCGGTATTTTGGCTTCCTCTTCCCCGGCGCACGATCCCCATGTCACATCCCCTTGGGCAGAGCTTTCCTGACAGTTTATCACCCCGTTATCCTCGTCTCGCTTGTCAAGGGTTTTACACCGAAAGCTTTAAATCGCTCAGGTTCACCTCGGGTCCTGGCAGAGCCCTTGCGATAAGCACTTGAACAACCCTATCTTTAATTAAACTGCCTGGACTCCCTTCTCCATCAGCTCCTCTCAGTGATAAGTTTGCAGACACAGCAATGTCAGTGTTTTACCTCGCGCTCCCGGGGCTTTTTTTGGGTGGGAGATGCCTTTTCCCTACATGTATCTCAAATCTCCTGCCCAGGGATGAGCTGCCTGGCTGCTGCTTGGGCTGCAATGGCTGTGGAAGGCTGCAGAAGCTCCAAAATATGCTCATTTTTGAGAATTGCAGCAGGAGGTTGCAGAAAGTCACCCCGTGTGCTCGCGAGGAGTCTGAGGTTTCTCAAAGACTCGGCTTCTGGCTCGTGTGAAGATAGGAGCACCTCAGTTTTCTGGCTGTTTGACGCTCGTACGGAAAGATAATTGGCAGGTTCAAAAGGCAAAGGGTACATAGCGCTAATGAAAATCTCTTTCAAAGCTGGTTTCTGGCCAGCGGGATAAGACACAGGAGCTTTCCATCCCGCTGGGGACGCTGCCCTCCTTATCCCGTGCGATTTCTGGGCGGTGACACGGGGATGGCGGGGACAGAGCCTGTGATCAGGAGCAGGGCTCATTGCAACGAGGCGGCGGGGACGGAGTACATGTTCATTTACACCTTTTTACAGACAAATAACTCGACCATTTTATAAGCCGGGATGCCTGGTGGGTTCAAAGTCAACCTTGCCAAAACAGGAGGGGAATGTTAATGGAGTGGAGCTGCTGAGGGAGAGGAAGGATGCTTCCTCCCTTCCGTGGAGATGCCAGCAGTACTACCTTGGTTATCATAACAGATTCTTATTTAAAACTTTCCTTTTTTTTTTTTTTTTTACTAAAGGGAATATTCTTTGCCTTTGTAGCGTTTTTCAATGAGCCAAGAGGGTTTTTTTCTCCATATATTGTAATTGATTTATTTTGTAATGCAATATTGCCTAACATTCACAGACTCATTTGACTAAATTATTCATCAGCAAATTTTTAAATAATGCAGCGACTTTACTCTTTCGCAAATTCTACTCTTGTTTCTTGCTTCTTGAGCCAGAGCTGGAAACTGATGTGCACTAGCGGGGTCTTCATTGCGCCCTGTGCTAAGCCGTTGAGAACTAATGACTGCAAGGCTGAAGACTAATTACAAAACAGCCATGATCCAGAGCCCAGATTCGCTCTCTGTTCCAATATCTATTGATGTGAATGGAGGAGCCGCTATTGACCTGGGTGGATGCTGGATCAAGCTTCGGAGGTAGCTGAGCACTGAGGGGAAGGATGATGGGATCTGATGAGGTGGTGATGACCCATAGAAGAGGGAAAAGATTGTACAGGGCTGTGCATGAATTGTTGAGTCCTTGACAGTCATCGTTGCTCCCAATTACCTTCAATTATCCTGTGAGGAGTGGCAGGAGAAGGAGAATTTCCAGGCAGAAACGTGGAGACCCGTTTCTTTCCATGTGGTCAAATCTACATCGCGTCTGAGATCCCAGCGGCAGGGAGAGCTGAGCAATGAGCATTTTGCCTTTGAATCGGGGAGCCAGATCTCATTCGCTTTTATTTTAAATTGCATTTCAAGCACATATTCCCCACCCTGCCCCAATAAGAAGAGTATAAAGGGCCGGGGATGCGGGCAGGGCTGGGATGCAGGCAGGGCTGGGGATGTGGGCAGGACTGGGATGCGGGCAGGGCTGGGGATGCAGGCAGGGCTGGGATGCAGGCAGGGCTGGGGATGCGGGCAGGACTGGGATGCGGGCAGGACGGGGATGCGGGCAGGGCTGGGATGCAGGCAGGACTGGGGATGCGGGCAGGACTGGGATGCGGGCAGGGCTGGGGATGTGGGCAGGGCTGGGGATGCGGGCAGGGCTGGGATGCGGGCAGTCTGGGGATGCGGGCAGGGCTGGGATGCAGGCAGGACTGGGGATGCGGGCAGGGCTGGGGATGCGGGCAGGGCTGGGATGCGGGCAGGACTGGGATGCGGGCAGGGCTGGGATGTGGGCAGGACTGGGATGCGGGCAGGGCTGGGATGCGGGCAGGACTGGGATGCGGGCAGGGCTGGGATGCAGGCAGGGCTGGGATGCAGGCAGGGCTGCCACCTCATCTGCATTCCTCTTGCTGTTTCCAAGTCCCGGGATGTGATGCTGATGAAAGACAGTTAATTCAATTTCGGCAGAGAAATTGATTAATGGACTGGATTAAAACAAATCCCCGCTGTCCCGCTGCCTCTGCCCAGCATACCAATTCCCCCTTATCTCCCCTTCCCGTGCCGGCCAGGGGAAAGGGGGCAAAGCCGAAGGGCAGTTCAAGAGATGCAACAGCAGACAGGTGGGGGAATCACATCCATGTGTAATTAGTCCAATAGCTTTAAAGAATGTCCTCTCCAAATGAGTTTACCCAGCAGCTGCTCTCTCCATTCCTTCTGGCTCAGATGCTCTGCCCTGTGCACAGAAAGCCTGGGTACAAGCAATGATGCTTCAGCAGCAAGTGGGGCTGGGAGGGAGCGTGCGTGGTACCACTCGCATACTGATGCTCTGGGCTCCTTGCACCATCCTTCATCCCCTCCCAAAACACCCCCAGCTTTTTGTGCCTGCCCCTCTCACCCCCAACTCCTTCTGAGGGGTTTCCATCCCACATGGTATTAATTACATCCATCCCCTGTGGTATTAATACATCCATCCATCCATCCCCTGCCTGATGCCGGTGTGGTGGTCCAGCCTTGAGCAGGTAGTGCCAGAGCATCTGACCAGGCTGGGGACAAGTAGCCCCTCAAGGGGGCCTTGGAGATGTGCTAAATATTTAGTACAGTCTCATCAGCCTCGGGAAAGAGACGTGGATGGGAAGGCAAAAAGAAGCAGGAGCTTTTGGAGACTTCCCCCAGTCATGGAGAAGAGAGGATTTGGGGGATTTTTATGATTAGTTATATGCCTGAGGACTCGAAACTTGCAGCCCGGCAATACCCGCAGCCTCCCTTACAGTCCTTGAGTTCAAAGGCAATTTGTCTGCATAAAATTGGAGCAACCATTAAATAAGGACCTTTGATACTATGGTGAGTGGCGAAGCACAAAAATGAGCCGCGGCTCGGTCAGACTTTCCTGAGCGAGGAACCTGAATAATGCGGAGCGGAGATTAATCCCATGTTGTGGTTTATTGTGCTTTGGATAGCAAACACCGGCGTGTGAGCGCGGCCCCGAGGGCTCAGGGGCCTCATTCGCCATCGCTCTGCAGTCATTTATACCCATGCAAAGTGAATATAAAGTGCCACTATTCTGGCTCTGCTGGTGCTTGACATCCGCTTAGCTCTGCTGCTGCATGGGGGCATGATGGGATGGGGATGGGGATGGGGATGGGGATGGGGATGGGGATGGGGATGGGGATGGGGAGGACCAGCCCTCCACCTACTCCGCTCACTCAAGGCAGCTTTTCCAGAACGTTTTTATTTCATTTATGGAAAGTTTGCAGGAGTCACTTGGTGTTTTCTTCCCTTTTTCCGCACTTGCAGCTGCGTGGGTCGTGGCTGGTAAATGCACTTTGTCTTCAAAGCGATGCAAAAGCTCAAGTTTAAGGTCAGACACTAAGTCTGGAGCTGAAAGATAGTCTTAAAAAGTGGTGCAGAAATGGTGCTGCAAGGATAGAGTCCCAAGTGACCTCGTCCCCCCTCCCCGGG
Organism: Streptopelia decaocto; assembly: GCF_964273445.1. Lineage (NCBI taxonomy): Eukaryota > Metazoa > Chordata > Aves > Columbiformes > Columbidae > Streptopelia > Streptopelia decaocto. Next base: position 3,765,392 of record NC_138680.1, read on the forward strand.
GTGAGAACAAGAGCTGCCCAGGTGCATCTTGTCCTTGTCCTGGTCTGGCGGGGCTGGAAATTGCCATTTCACCATCAGCTTTTCCCTTGTGAATCAAACCAAACAGCTGAAATCTGGAAACTTTCCTATGATGATGATTTTTGCATTTAATTATTTAATTATTTTTTTAATAAGCACAATCTGATCAAGAAACTGTTGAAAATGTTTCCGCAACATCAAATCATTTTGTTTCAATTCTATCAAAACCAAACGCGACTCTGAAGGAAAAACCGTTTCATTTTAATGATGTCAAAATGTTGGGATCCAGGGTCATAACAGAGGATGGAGATGCAGATCTGAGCTCTGTGTCTGTCCCCATCCAATCCTAAACCCACACGACCGTTAGTACATGAGGCAGGGTATAAACCATCTATCCTTTCTGCCGTTCCTTGGGACACTGTCCCCGGCTACCATTGGCTTTTCTGCCACTCTTCATGTTATTTTCAAGCCATTTAGCACATTTTTTGTCCTTGGGTTCCCCAAGCAAGCTCCGCGCCAGGCGGTGATGGGCTGTCAGGGAACCCGTGCCGTCATTTTAATCGGGGATGGGGAAGGTGGTGGGATTTGACTGGGAACGAGATGGAGGTGATAGCGGCTAAAGTGCTTTTTATTGAAGCTTTCAGAAAACCTCAATGTCGTGGGTCCTGTCAAAAAGAGATAGAGCAGGAAAACAACGGGGGTGAAGGTGAGCGGGTCCGTGCGCGGGGGCTGCAGGGATGGGGAAGGAGTTGTGCGCTTGGGCTGCGCTGGGAAAGGTAAAAAGGCAAAAGAAAGGAAAAAGCAAGTTCAACAAGCAGCCAATTAACCACCGCGGAGATTAATGTCACCGCCAGCTAAACACAGATGTGATTTTGTCATGTCCCTGGGGGTCACCTGGGGATTAGATGGGGAGTTACCAACCGATTCGAGGAGCTGTCGCCATCAAGGGGGAAGCTGCTAAACCTCTCCGGGTTGAACACAGGACCAGAGTGACCAAGATGAACACAATCGCAGAGTCACACTGCAAATATTGCAATAAAACGGAGCACGGCTGTGCCTGGGTGCCTGTTTTTGTGTGTGTGTGTTGCACCTCTGTCCCCATCGTTCCCATTGCGGTGCCCTGACTGCAATGGACATGCAAGCAGGAAAAACAAACCTGCCATTAAACAAAGAAATAACAACCCAAAATGCACCCAACTGCATTTAGGGAATCTTATCCATCGAGCTGCTTTCCGGATAGACCCATCCATCAGGCAGCCCTCCCCATGCACACCGATCCATCAGAAAGAGTTGAAGTGAAACATTTTTATTGATCTTGACTCTTTTTTCGATTCTCTGTGTTTGTCGCCAGACATTTCCATTCCGGCCGGGCTCCGTGGGCTCTTCCCCAGGGCGCAGGCACCTGCATTTCAGGCACTCAAGCATCCTCATGGGTTGCCTATTCTAGGGGTAATTTTGATGCCCCCACTTCAGTAAGTGCTATATCCATGGCTAGCAGGGCTGTCTCAAAATGCTTCTCTGAATGCTTGAGAAAGAGGCTGGAAAAAGGCACCCAAACCCTGCGCCTCTTGCAGGGTTCATGCTCAGCCCTGTGCCACCAAGGATTTGGGGGCGAAGGAGCAAATAAAGATGTGTGCACCAGTGGGTGCTGTGCCTGCAGAGCCGACGTGTCTGCTGTTACCTTGGTGCTATGATTTAAGGAATAATACTAATAATTTTCCAGGACTTGTCCATAGCAAGTATGTGCTGAATGTACCAGAGCAAGGGGGTGATGATGAGCGGCACGTGGAAGTGTGCACGGCTGCAAAGAAGGTGCTGGGATTGCAGCGCTGCCTTCCCTCTGGCTTTTCTGTAGTGCAAACTGATCCCGTGTTTCTGCCGTCAAATCCGTAGTGGTTCTGCCAAGGCTTTGGAGGGGATTGCTAAAACCTGAGGAGCAATACAGATGTGCTCTTAGCATATGTGCTGCCTGAAGAGCCGATTCTGGAGAGGTTGGCTTTGGGTTGGGATTTTATGGGACCGAAGGGGATTCAAGCAGGGGGGACACTGGGGACAATCACAGTCCCAACCCCAAAGAAATCAGGGGAAATCTTGGCATTGATTTTCCCCGTGACCACCCAAAATCTCGTCACCCACACTCGGAGGATCCATCCTCCCCCCAAGAGCACTGAGCTTGCTCTCTGAGCATTTTCCAGAGAAATCAGAGGTTGTTTATGATGTTCAGTCTCACAGCCCATTGCTGGCGGGGCCTTTGGTTCCCCTCAGGCACTTTGATGCTTATAGAAGTCGTTGCTTTTCCTCCTCCATGCAGCAACCCTGCGGAACTTGCTGGTGCCATGAGCAAGACCCCCAGTGCCAGTGGTTCCTGCTCAAGCATCCCAGGGACGTTTTTGGGGGCTCCCTGTTTCTCAGCCTCTTGCTTGATGGGGAAGAAGTTCCCCAAAGGCTCCGCCACAGCCCAGGCAGTTGCACAGTCACAGATCATCTGCTCAGAGCCCCAAAATCAGCGAATTTAGCTCCCCGTTTGCCAAGCAGGACCTGCTTGGGGACAAGCCGAGCACCAGCACAGCCCATTAGCACTCAGCTGCGTTCTGCCACTCGTTCCGCTCTCCTTCCCTTCCCCGAAACAAATTAAATCTCTTTTATTAGTTCCTTCTTTTTGTACACAGCTCCTTGCACAATTAGTGAATAATTTTCAAGAGCACAAACTAATTGCCTTGCTCCATCCTCACCCTGCAAAGCTTTTTGCTTTCATTTCACTTTCACTTAATTTTTATTAGGATCAAGAGAGAAGAGAAACTCATTCAAGCTGCCACTAACAACAACAACAAATCAAGAGCCTGGTGCTCTGGAGCTGGAGCCTGTGACGGCTGCCGAGGACCCACAGGTGCCTTTCCCATTGCAAACCAGTCCATGCTACTGGTGTCCCAGTGCCGTGCAGTGCTGCTCTGCACCCACTAGCAGCTCATCTCCTTGTGCTAAGATACAAAATCCTCCCTTTCCATTCGTTCTCAAGGACTTTGCTTTGCTTTGCTTGGTTGATTTTGCTGCAAATCAGTGGGTTTGGCTGCTTAGCTTCTAACCCACCCATCTGGACTCCATCCACGGGTCACACTCAGCTCTGGGATAGGAACCCCTGTGGCAATGAAGTCCCCAACCCTCCCTCCCGCCTTTTGCACACCCAGGCACACACTGGCTGTATGTATGAGCAAGATATTTGCTTATTAACCACCGTCCGAGTTGCTGTGATTTCGGCACAGGTTTGAAATGAAGGGTCAGTGCTGCCCGTTCCCTCTGATAGATTCCCGAAGCTCTGGGGACTCAATCAATTGAAGGTGACATAAATCACACTAATTAAAGTACCCTGAAAGCACATTCCGCAGCCGGGGGGGCAGCTGGGTGTGCGGATGGTCCCTGGGCAATCCAAGCACTGAGCTCCAGCTCCTGGAGAGTCCTCATTGCAGACTTTGGGATAATTGATTTCGTGGCCCCTTTTCTTTCTGGATGTCAGAGCCCTCAGAGCAACGTCAGCCGGGTCAGCGGCAGCGAGGATGGGGTTTAATTAGCTGCTCTTTTCTCCGCGGAGCGATGGCTGGAGCATACAGGTGTTTCTAGGACCTGCCCTGGTTGGCTGAGCATCTGTTTGTCCGGGATCCTGCCTCTTGCTCCTTAAACGGTGGGAGTCCAGGTGCTAACAAAGCATTTTGCAGGGGTCTAATGGAGATCAAACAGACAAATTAATGGCTGAGCGGGAATTCTGTTTGCCAAGGTGCTGCGGAGGGGCAGCGCTGCTTTGCTGGAGCTGCTGGCAGAGGTGGTACCACCCGCATCCCTTTGAAAGCAGCAGCATCCCTGGTCCCCCCGCTCATGAATATTCACACGGCGGCTGCTGCGCTTTATCCCGTGCTGTGCAATTATCATTTTAAAGGCTCTCAAATGCTTATCAGACTGGAGCATGATTTAAAGAAGCGGTTGAGCTGGTGCCTGCAAGGGCTTTAGCAGCGCAGGGGCTCTGCTGCGGAGGTGGGCAGGCAGGAGCATCCCCCTGCTCGCGCTTTCGCTGTCCTTGTGTGTGTAAAGCCTCTGGGATGGTTTTTGGGGATGGTGGCAGGGGGATTATCCTGCTCTCCTCCTCCCCAGAAGGCGGTCAGGCCTCGCCGCTTACCCCGTGTAATGAGCTTTGCAAATCCATGGGCAAAAGGCTGGGACAAATCCGAGGCTACTCAAGGATTTGCCCACCGAGGATGGAGCTGAGCGCAGCTCTGAGCCTGCGCCGCCCCAGAGAAACACACCTCGGGGACACCTCCTGGAGCTGCTCTTCCCTCTCCGCCACAATCATTCATTTTCTGCGAAATATCCAGTTTTTACCACTTTGCATGCGGTTTCCTATGTGCGCACGAGGGGTTTTTTTTATCCCTGTTAAAATTAATTTAAGCCAGAGAGCGAGCAGAGAGATGCTGAGCAGAGGGAGCTGTCGCAGGAGAAACATGTGTTTCCATCAGATATCTTGCGATGCTGCATGTGCTAAATCCAGCCAGCATCGCCTTTAAGCTGCTTCTCCACCGGCCCTGCCTTGTGCCTGGGGTGTCTGAAAGCTTTTGCAAGACAAAAAATAAACAACAGAGCATCGTTTGTTTAATTGTTAATAGCCCCCAGATAAAAGATAGTTGCCGTTCACATGCAGAGGGACTCTGGCAGCTCTGGGAGAGCATGTGGCATCCCAGCTTGGATGGCTTTTCAGAAGTGCTGAGCATCCAAAGGCAGGGCTGGGGAAGGAGCGGGAAATGAGAACACGATTTCGCAAAACCTACTGATGTTTCGGGATGGTTTTGCATTGGGCCTTTTCCAGTGCTGACTGGGAATATCTCCCCGCCCGCTGCCGCCCCCGCTTCGCGCTGCATATGCTGCTCGACGTATGCCGAGGGTTTTCACTGAAAACCTGCAAATCAAAAGCTGCATGAAGGTGTTTTCAGGCTTGGGTAACCAAAGCCAAGTCAGTATTCCGGCTTTTCTGTTTTCCCTGGATGCAGGTATTTCCCCCAGAAACCTGTGGAAATGTTATTCCCCTAGAAATCTCCATGCAGAAACCCCAATTAAATGGGATCGAGTCAATGATTGGGGCACCTCGGAAAGGTCCTGGCCGCCTGGGAGCAGGGATGGAGGGAGCAGTTTGGCAGGGCAGATTTGGGTCTGTTGATTTCAATAATTAGAAAGGATGTTTGTAAATGGATTCTCTGCCGGCTTGGACTTGCTTTCTTCCTCCTCCCCTTGCATCAGGCCCATCGCAGGTTATCTCCAGCCGTATCAGGAGGGGATTTGTTCCTGCCAAGAGAGCTGGATGTTACAAGTGTCCTTTGAATGTGCAATCACAGCAGGCGACTCCCCTTTCCCTCCCTTCCCGAGCGTCTGACTAGGGAATCTTGTCGATGATTAAGCTCAGTGTCTCATAAATTATGTTTCACCAAATTGCTACATTAATAAGGGGCCGTGTGTTCTTGGAGGATCATTAATTATAGATACATTTTTATTTCCCCTGTAAAAATTGCCCGTGTTCCTCGCCCGGCTGATGAAGCAGCAGCATCAGGTGCCGAGCGGTGGGAGAGGGATGAGGAGCTGAGCTGAGCAGCGAGGGGACCCTTCTCCATCCCAGCTCAAAGTCTCTTTTTGGGGGGGGCGTCTCTGGTCCCTGCTGAGCTTTGCACCCACCTGCGTGATGATCTGTGGATTCCTTACCTGTCTCAGCTCTCTGTGCATGTTGGATGTCAGCACCTTGCTCTTCTCCAACCCCATCTTTCATTGCATAAAGGCAAAATATAATGCCCACAGGGATTGTAGCTGCTTTGCAGAGGGTTTTGAAGCATCTGGAGGATCTGTAGGGACCCCCCCAGAGGGATTTGCCTCCAGACAACCACAAGAACCAGCATCCCGAATGGGTGCCCTGGTCCTTCATCCCTCACCCCGCAGCAGCGTTTTGCATTTCAAAGCCTCCCTCTCCCCGGGATGCCAGGCTCTAAATTCTTCAGTTCCTATTAATAAGATGCCTCCGATAGCAAAACTGCCCTGCAGGGTTATATTATCCTTATTGATTTAGTATTAACAATCGCTTAGACGGGCTGAAGGTTTAGGCTGTGCTCCCCGCGCTTTGGAGAGCATCCAAGGAGCACCAGGAATCAATGGGGAGGATTCTCACCAGCACAGGGGGCTGGGTTGGGTGGGATGCACGGCACAGGGTGGGGAAGATGCTCGAAGAACTCGAAGGGGTGGAAAAGTGGATTGTAGGGTGGGTTTTTTTTTGTGTGTGTGTGAAAGCTGTTGAACTTTTCTGTCGCGCTGTAGCGGTAAATGAAGCCCGCCCGGCAGTTTAAATAGTCCCTGATTAAGTAATTTCCCCTTTCAGCTGCTCTGAAGAGAGTCTGAGCGTGTCCATCTGGCAGCTTGTGCCCGTTCATACAAGAAACCCTTTAAATAGAGAAAATCAGGCCCTTCCCGTGGCCTTGGGTCACAAGTGCAATGAGACTGCTGGGTCTTTTGGGGACCAAAGATGACAGGGGGACAGAGGGACAGCGTCTTGTCTCCCGGACCCTAAGGAACAGGTCTGCTCTTTAGGATTCTTCCCTGCTGTGCTCCGATCACTAGTCAGCACAGACACACACACGCGAATCCACCTTCTTCCCCTCTTCTCATCAAAGATTCAGCAGCGAAGAGACAACGATATTTGCAGTGAGCTCACAGAGGCTCATCGTCTTTGCAGAATATACTACAGTACACTTACTAGTACATTAGGAAGCGCTATAAATATTTAAAGCTAAACTATCATTGCCCAAATAAATGAGCGAGCTCCAGCAGCTCTCAGTTTGCACGCTCTTCCTCCTTTTCTTAATTCAACCAGCGTTTGGGGCTCCCCAAAAAGGAGAAATCAGTGGGGTGCTGCTTTGATTGAAGCTTTTGGGGCATTGGGCTCTTTCTCTCCCTATGGGCACAATCAGAGCGGGATGCGCTCGGAGATGCTGAGCTCCAGGATGCTCTGGGATGTGGGGAAGTTCTGGTGAGCACCTTTAGCTGGAGGAAACAACAAAAAGTTGCTGGAAAAATGGGGTTTGCAGAGCTCCTGTGGTTCCCCTGCCCTTTTCCGGGACCCTACGGTGTCGCTTTGGTTTCCCCTTTTGAAAGATGTCAGCAAAGGTGTCAGCTTATGAATTATTAAATGTGCTACAGCACATTCAATCCAGCACTTGAAGGTATTAAACTCATATTTTCTGCCCGTATTGCAACTCTCCTGAGCAAACCAGTCACCCCTGACCGACGGATTGTAGCAGCGAGCGCACCCGTGTCCACAGGGAGCTCAAGGGTCTGAAAGGGGGTTTGATAGCGAAAGAAAATCTATTCTGAGATAGAGCTAAATATTTGTATGGGAAAAACCTGGAGATGGTAGAGATCATAGAAAATTGGCAAGGCTTAGTAAAGCCTTATGCACAGCTCAGCTATACATCAGCAGCAAAATAAATATATTGATAATTCCCCTTTGGAAAAGTGTCTATAAATTGCAGCTGCTTGATGCTGCTAATAAGGTGGCGGGTGATGCGACCAGCACGTTAAACCCGGCTCCTGAGGCAGAGACTTCCAAGTCTTGGTTTTTAGTCATAGCCGAGAGAAAGCAAAACCCAAACCCAGGAGCTTTGTCGGCAGAGCAAGGGAGGGGGATTTGGGGTCCCTGGTGACCCCCCAATGGGCTCTGACAGGGTTATTCCCACCACATCTGCACCCTGGAGATAACTGGGGTGGGACTTCAGCTGGGGCTTTGCTGCCTTGCTGGGTGTCTTTGGCCAAGCAACCACAAACCCTTTGCTCTGGTTTTCCCCTCTAAATCTTTTCCCTGCCTATTTAGATGAGTCGCAATGATAACGATCATCATACAGCCCCAAAGTGACATGACTGGGACCATGGGGCCCATCACGGGGTAGTGATTGTGAAGGGAAATAATCCAGCCAACCTCAGTGAATGCTGAAAATCCGATAGCTAACCCTCAGGCAACACAGGGAACTGCAAAATTTTACTCGTGTTATTTAAAAAATAAGAAGATAAATAAAAAGCTCATTACCTGTCTTTCCTTGCACTGATTTAAACCACCATTTGAAGTTACGACTCCGACCCGCCGGGTTATCCTATTGAAGTCCATGCCATGGGACCTGTGCAGCATCAATGTCCTCCCCAAAAACTCCTGCTTCGTGGAAACTTGATTTTCCACCCAAATTCCAGCAGCAGAGCAGCTCCTCCTGGTTTCCGCGGGTGCTGGCTTGGCCCCGGAGTGCTCAGCGCTCTTACGGTACCACCGAGCCTGTTTAATATCCAGTGATTTCTTGCTCCAAACAACACTTAATGTCAATTATTGCACGCGGCGCAGGCAGTTTTTCAATTAACTGCCCTATATAATTTTATGTTTCCAGTCTACTTGTATGTGGTTTGTGCATAAACCTTGCGAAATGATGGCCCGAGGAAGACAGGAGCCATGAATTTATCTTTAAGAGGACATGGCTGGGAGCCACAAGAACCTGGGGTTTGTTTTCTGCCCTTGCCCAGGGGCTCTCGCGGGTTTTACCCGAGGCTGTTGGGCTTAAAGGAGTCACATCTGGATCCCTGCATCTGCTCTTGGAGCCAGCCCTGCAGCCCCTTTCTGGGGTAAAAAGGGCGGGTTTTGTCCCATTCCTGTACCAAAGGCTGCGATACCATGGAGGTGCCTGGAGAAGTTGGGCAGGTGGCTCATTTTGGGTAGGAATTGATGCCGTTAACTTTATGCACTCTCTCTTGTGATGCGAACTGAACCCAGCTTACGACTGTTTGCCATTAACTTGGATAAAGACGCACGCTGGCTCATATATGTATATTTACTCTAATAAAATCCAAAGTGCTCTTTTTGGCTTAAAAAAAGAAAGGTTCCCAGCACAGGCGGGAGTAAGACCTGTGCTCTGCCTGTCGACTTGATGAATGTGCTGCGGTCCCAGCCAGACCACTGAGCTTCCCCTCGTGCTCAAACTAATCCCCGTGTCCATCAATCATCGGGGGAAAAGGCTCGGACCCTCATTTATTACAGCTCCGATACGTACGCACAGCGAACGCGGCTTTTCCTTATGGCAGAGGTGGAAGGGGAAAGGGAGGAAGAAATCCTTTTCCATCCCGGTCCCTTTTGGTCTTGGGAAGCAAATTTCCTCTGGGATGCAGGGTTGGGGCTGCTCTGCCCCCCACATTTACTCCCCTTCCCTGCAGCAACAGAGGGTGTAAAGGAAATAACCAAAACAACTGTACCAAACATGAGCCTACATCTGTGACCTGCGGTACTTAAGGCTCTGTAAATATGTTCTTGATCATCAACTGGTATTTGTTTAATGTACAATAATTCTGCTGCTAAGCTCTAGTGCAATGCACAGTTAATTAAAAATGTCTTTGAATTTGGTTCTCCAGGGAGAATATTTTATACTGAGGGGTTTTTTTTCTCCCCCCCCCCAATCTCTTTTCTCTCCCCATCCCTGCTGTTAATTTTATCTTTTCTCTGCAATCCTGATGCTGTTGTGGCCGGCTGCCCATGTTCTGGTTTGTTCCCCTTGGCAGGTGGGCACTGGCAGGGGTTTGGCTTTCATGTCGCTTGGCTATTGGGATCGGAGCATTTTCCCTGGAGCTTTTCCTCTCTGCTCCCCCAGGACCAGCACCGGAGGGACCAGGGCTGGACGAAAGGTGATGCTGATGTTTGGGATGCAAACACTACAGTGATGGAGCCCGAGGGAGGCAGGGACAGATGGGGACAGCAGGACACGGCTGCTCTTGGCCACCAAAGGCTGCCCGGGAAGGGATGCGGCGTCCAGCCCCTTCCCTGCATCCCTGCGTCTCCCTCGCTGTGTTCGGGATGCTGATGAACTGTCCCTAATGAGGACAGCTCGCTGTGGCCGTCCCTACCCCCGGCACAAAGGTGAGGTCATTAAAAGTTACTATCAGATGGTGGCTGGAGGCTGGTCAGCCGGCTGTAATTACTGGGATGTGGCGATATTAAGGGCCAGTGTAATTATAATCGCAAGGTAATCAGGGAGAATGTGCTTTAGCAGGTTTTGTGCTAATATTATGTTCTACATCTCGCATCGCAGTGTTAGTCAGCGTGGTCCCCACTGCCCTGTCACAGGCTCTCCCCAGCCTCATCTCACCCTGGTCTGTGTCACCCCGGTCCCGTGTCACCCTGGTCCCATCACTGCCCCATCCCACAGCCCTTCTCGCCGCCTCCATCCCACCCCTGCAGCCATTTGGGATGGAGAAGGTGGCCTCAGCGCCAGCAGCCGCGGGGGGCTCTTTGTGCTTGGCGAGGGTTGGCTGCAGCAGGGGGAAAAAATAGCAAATAAAAAGCATCTGATTGATTTTTTAAAATTTTTATTTTATTTTTTTCGCAACTAATGGAAGCGGAGCACTTGGGAACAGGAGACATTTGTGGCCAGTCTCTGGTCTGTGCTGGGGCTCGCTAAGGGACCGTGGGGACTGCGGTCGCCGAGCTGGAGGACAGAATGACACTTGGGACCTGGGCAGTCTCTGCTGGGAGAACTGGGAGAGCAGCTTTTACAAGCTGAGTAATGCCAGACTCTTCTTCTGGGGCTTCAGACGGAGGGTGCTGGTGTCCCCCAAAATCCAATGGCACGTGGATGGCACGAAGGGGAAGGCTGGGAGGGGAATGGCGGGGGCTGAGGAGGGGGAGAAGTCAGGATAAACCCCCTGAGCCGCTGTCTCCGCTCCCACCACCCCTGGATGAGCCGGGATTAGCGACTCCGCAGCCTTTGCAGCCAAAGCAGCTCGTCTGAGCCTGGAGATAAGGTGCGGAGGCAGCGAGGGGAAGAGGAAACCTCTCTCTGGGCAGCCAAGAGCTGCCAAGAGCCCCACTGCGATGCAGAAGGCAGGCCAAGCGTCCTCACAACCCCTGAGCTGCTTTTGTGTCTCCTTGGGTCGGGCAGATCGGGGGTTTGTTGTTTCCTAATGATTTGTTCTGCATTTGTTTCCCCTTCTCAGCTGCCGGAGCGACGGATGCTGTGGGGAACAGAGCGGGAGGGATGATTAGAAGTCATTTGAAGAGTAATGAGGTTTGATCCAGGACCCTTTGGGATCCCAAGTCTGCTCCCAGCACGTTTTATTGAAGGTGGTGGAACGGTGCATGTCAAAACACAGGAAGTTTCAGTGTGCAGGGAGCGCAGGCAGCTCTGCAAGGGGCACAGGGACATGGGCGCAGGGGGTGGCAGGGGCTGCCCTGTCCCAAAATGATGGAAATGGTGAGATTTGGGGAAAATAGAGGCCTTTAAACCTTATGGGGCTGGTTCCTGCTTTATCAAGCGCGTTGCTGTGCCCGGCTGGGTTGGCATCCCCTGCTCCTCCCGCCGACACTGAGGAACTGGTGCACAGTGAAATGTTCCCATTTCAGGGCTCTTTGGCTGTATTTTACCCCATATGTCATCAGACAGGCTGCCTATATGGTGTGTTTAGCTATTGTCTCTTCTGGAAGGTTTCCACATCCTTATTTATTAGGCTTCTCCAGCCCAGAACAACCCCCTTTGGAAGATCAGTAGCATAATCATCACTGGGCCATGAAATAAGACCCAAGGAAGGATGGCTGAGCATAATTTACCTACCACACAGCTGAACCTGCTGAGAAATCAACCTCGGTCCTGCGGGAACGCGGCAGCGTCCTCCCGATTGCTCTCTCCATCACGCAGCCGTCCCCGCCGGCAGCCAGCGCCGCTACATTCGCTGCAGCCTCTTCATCCCGCGCTGAGCGTGATTCTTCCTGATGGTCCCTAATGTCTTGTACACTGGCTGTCGGGTGGGGTTTTATTCCCTCTTTATTCTCCCCATCTCCTCTTGTTTGTATCAGGTGTCGTTTGCTGCACCCCAGTGGTTTTCCCCCCGGGAATTCCATCACGCCTGAGCACCGAGCGCTGGGATGGAGAAGGGGCCGCATCTCCCATGTCAAGAAAGCCAAGCAGCCCCCCAAACAGAAATTTAATGTTTGGCCCAAGGTTCGTAATAACTGGGTTTAGCATCACAATTAAGGCTCGGTTCCCATGGGCCATGCGGGACTTTCTGCACTGCAAACGGTCTGGGGGAAAATCTGCCCTTTCCTCCTCTTTTCCTGCACTCAAGGGAGAAGAGAAGAAACAGCAAAACCAAAAATTGTTCAGGCTTTTATTTTTTTTCTTATTTCCCACATTTCTTTTTTATCCGAACACTTTCAAAGTTCATTTCAAAAAGCTGAGAACACTTGATAGTTTTAATTAATCCACTGCCTAGGGAAATACAATTTGTGTAGCCAGAGCCTCTCGCTTTCGCCTGGATAGCGATCTCACTCTGGTGCTGCTGATGGCTGCAGCGCGACAGCGATTGTGGCGCTAACTCCGGTGATTTCATTTGATTCCATCATCAAAGCCCCATGTTTCAGGTTTATTTTGGCCTGGCCAGCCAGCCCAGGCTGCACTGCAGCGGGGGGGGACACAGGACTTAATGGGGATCAGATGGAAACTGTGCGGGAACAGCTTGTTCACCCAAACTTCAAATCAACTGACAAAAAAGTCTTGAATTATTTCATTTCTTTCCCCCCGTAATTGGTCGGGTCTAATTTGAGACATGGAAAGAACATGGAAAGAACACCATGCTGCATTTAAAATACAGTATTAATGCAATACAACATTTGGATTATCTTTATTCCTGGTGCAATTTGCCCAGTTACATCTCTCTACCGATGCGTGGAGAAGATGCTCATGGACCACCCGGGGGCCCTTGGCTTTTTCCAGCATCCCTGTCCGCAGGTGAGCAGCTCAGGCCCATCGCTCCCCGTAATCGAGCACGAACACTGCGTTTTGTAGCCACTTAGCTGGGGCTGGCATTTGGAAGTGACATTTAAAGGTCACCGCCAATCTTCCCGCATGGATAACGTGGGGTTGGCGAGAGCGCTCGTGTGACGCCGGGATGGGACCGGGGTGCGAGCGGCATCTGCAGCGATGCTGAGCTGGCTCCTGCATCCCCATCCCTTCCCCTCCTCCCGTTCCGTGCTGTGCATTTAATGACTTTTTCATTTCCCTGCGAGGAAAGTGTTGTTTTTGGGAGATTTATGGTCGGTTCTCCCCAGGGGAGAGGGCTCGGCACTGCCATGCGATGAGCTGTGCGCAACACACTCAGAAAGGGCTGGGAAAGGTGATTCCCAGTTCTGAAGGCAGGAAAAGTACATTTTTAGTGACCGCCCTGACATTTGCATCATCATCATCATCATCATCATCATCAATCACCATCATTATTATTATTATTATTATTGGTACTATTTTACTTGTATTCAGGGCAGCGCATTTTTCACTAGTCTAACCCACTTCCCAGCAGCTCCTTAAGTGGGGACATAATACACATTTTAAAGCGTTGAAAAAATCACACTCCACATTTTCAGCTCCCCAAAATTAAAATAAAATATAAAATCAATACAAATTAAGTAAGAAAGAAGAGACATTCTGTTTCCATTGTTTAAACCAGGTTTCCAGGCAATTATTCTCCTATCTATCTCCCACATAAAATTAATAAGAATTCTGCTTGAACATTCAATAGGCTTTGGTTTTGCATAGCATCTTCCAGGCAAAAGGAGGATGGAATGCTTAATTAGTTGCTAGATCCTCTCCTGCTTATACAATGTGTAGATTGCGGTGGCTATAGGTGATGAACGGGCTGTACCATGGGCAATATATTGCTTTGCAAGGAGGGAGGGGCTCTCAGGAGCGCAGGGGGCTGGGTTTTAATTAATAAGGCCGGGTCGGAGGAGCGGGGAGAGCGGAGAGCCAGGGCTCAGCCCATTGATTATCGGTCACCAGTTCAGGAAGGGAATCGCTCCCGTATCGATGGGCGTTACAAGCAGCCGCATCCACAGATGGGCCCGTGCCACGTTATTTTAAACATCGCATGAGCCTTTTGCTCTGCTTTTATCCCTTTCTTTTTGACCTGGAGGTGTTTCTTTCTTCCCCACATCTTCCCAGCTTCATGTGCTGCCCATCCGTGTTCTCACCAGCTCTTCTGCCTCCTCCAGAAATACACTAAGATAAAATAAAAGAAATAGAAAAATTGGATGCCAGAGAGGCAGGAGCCTCAGAAGTAGCAGAGCAATAGATAAATGGATGTGTCCATATGGAGAAAGACAAATAGACGGGCAGATAAGGAGAGCGGGCAGCAAACGTCGCGCGTGTCTGAAATCAAATTAAGAAATTCCTCACATATGTTTCGTTCCCTCCAAACCTCAGTTATGCAGACTGTGTTTCCTGCCTCGCTGCCATAAATAAAGCACAGTTTGCACAAAAGGACAACAATAATATTATCCTAATATTATTGCAGCCCATAAATAAACACAGTGAGAGATGCCACCGATAATCAGGAGGTCATTTCCAATTCAGCTTCTCATTGTTTCAGGCAGTGGTGCAAAGTCGGTGCGGGTGTCGGGCTCCGCATTGGGAACAGCAGCATTTCTCTGTCACCGGAGAAGAGCAGCGTTATCAGTACGGATCTAATTAACTCTCTGCTTCTGGCCACGGCTGAAGCTGAAGTAAATCAACATAATCCCATTGACACCAGTCGAAACGCGATGATCTGCAGCCGCTAAGTATCTGTCCATCCATCCTTGGCCTTGCGGTTCGTGCGTATTCACATCGCGGTAGCAAAATGTTTGTAAATATATCTATATCTGCGAGTGCATATGTGTTTGTTTCTGTTCAGCTCTATTTATACACACATATACATGCATATATAATTTTCTCTCTTTAAAATATTAAAATAAATTACATCTTTTCACAGAATACAGACATTAATTCTGTTTCCAGGAGATTTGTCAAATCAGTGGTCTGTGTTTGCATAACAAGCTCTTTGGTTATGCTGCGCTGCATATAAATTACCACGTTGTCAGGCTCCAGATCAAAATCATTGGGTTTTTAAGCAGAATCTCGCACATTGATTAAGATGTGCTTTATGTTGCGTGCATCCATTACACCTAAAGCAGCTTCAGAAAAAAAGGCTGGATGTGGCCAAAGAGACTACAAGAACCCCCAAAATCCCTATTGAATCCCATACGGATCATGGGGCAGGGTGGTGCTGGGGATGCTCCAGCCCTGGGCCACTCGGGGGGCAATAGGGGGGGGTCAGTGTCTCCTTCCCGTGATGCAGAAGCCGCAGCCGTGCGTGCGGTTCTCCCCGTGTTATCACACACGTGCACACACGCGCGTGCACACAATAAGGTCTATTAAACATCCAAACCCCAGACTCCATCTCCTCCTCTTAAAAGCTCCACTTATCTACCGCGGCAGTAAACAGCTTGGGGTTTATAAAGTGTAATCGGGAAGCGCAGTCTCCCCGCCGACACAGGCAATAGGCATCTGTTCGTTTGTTTTAATGAGATAAAACCCTCTGCAGAAGTCAGGGCGATGGGCTCCAAAGCTTCATTCCTGTTTGCCAGGACACGCCGGGACCGGCCGTGCCGCTCGCTCTCTCATTTATCTGCTTTTGCCCCGATGCGTGGACACAAATTGCATCAAGCGCCTGGTTGGGACCCAAAATCAAAAGCGCTAAGACCCTCCATTGCTTTGGGTGATCATGGTTTTGATGGTCAGTGCACCGGTTGCTTTTATTTCTGGAAAAAAAAATGATTTAAAAAAAAAAAAAATGGGAAAAAAGGCATAAAATAATAGATTAGAATAGCCCGTAGGATGGAGATGCTGGTTTCTGTTCAGCTCATGCGAGCTCCATCGCACCTCCCGATCCCACGCAGCGCTTGACCATGATCAAGAGAACAAAACACCTACCAGGATGCCCAGGTGGCTGCGATGGAAAAAAGGATAAACCCCCTTTCCCATTGAAAAAATGAAATGTTGCTTCTTGCCAGGACTCGTCTTGTGCAGCTTTCAGGTTTCCCGGCGGCTGCCAAGAAAAGGGTCATTTCTCGCTGTATTTTTAGCCCGCTGGCGGCTGCCCATGCGCAGCAAGGTGAGACTTGCCAGCTCCCCCCATGCAAGACTCGGGAGGAGCAGCAGATGGGACCCGCTCCTGGTTGCTGACAGGGATGTGAATAGAAGCTGAAATTAAAGTTCTGGAGGCCTGGGCGCTTTTTTCCTGTGTGCACCAGTAGTATTTTGCCTTAGTTTGCACAGAGGCACTAGGGAGCCAGCTACAGTTTAATTGTATTTCTTTAATTTCAGCAGCCAGAAGCCTTGAGGCAGAACCGTGTGAAAGGAAATGATAATTCGGGAGAATTCCTCTTTTTGTTTACCTATTTGAAGTGCATTTCCTTGATGCTTTTCCCATTCAAGGCAGAGAAAGAAACCCACAGGAGAATGCGGCAAAATGAGTTTTAAAGTCTCCTACCGCGCTTGCACAGAGAAGAGCCGGGGACTTGCTGGTGTCCTGGGGTGTCTCGTGCCATATATCTGTTCTTTTATTGGGGAAAAAGGAGCTCTGGGCATCTCCGAGGTCAAATACTGAACCCAAATCAATTGGAAAACACAGTGTGGACCAGCAGCTAACCCCACATCCCTGCAAATAACGCAGGGCCACCAAGCACGGCGAGCGGGAGAGACCCTCGGGGCTGATACTTCTTCAAGAAACATCTCCCAATCCATAAATATTTCTACTAAAATGCAGGACAAAACATTATGTATAAAAGATTGAATAGAAGACGTATTATGCTATTGCATAGCAATCCTGTCTTCAGGAATTTATGGCTTCGATATATCCCCTGTTAAAAGAGGTTCTGCTGGCTGATGGAGGAGTTCAATTCATCTTGTATCTGTTGCGAACTATCAATATTATGCTTTGCCCATTTAAAGGGGAATTGGGATCAAGTCTTTTGGCTATTTATAATAAAAAAAAATTAAATAACTGAAAAATCCTCGTGGCACCATTCATATCGTGCTTGCTACGGGTTAATCCACTGGGATCCTTCACTTTTCCACCCCACTTCGGGGATGCGTTGAGTCTCGGGTCTGTGTTAAGCTGCCTGGCAGGAAGGGACCAAACGGTGACAAGTGATGGTGCCTGATTTTCTGGCAGCAAAGCTCCCCTGGCAGCTGCTCCTGCATGCACACACATGCCTGTGTCTCCTCTAGAGCCAGGCTTGCTTAAATCCAGCCCCTCTCCCCTTGTTTTACGGCATCTGTGCCTTTCTGCTCTATAAAACCTCCCCGGTGTGGCTTTGCGCCGTGCAGGGCTCAGGATGTAAAAGTTTGGGAGTGAAATCAATCCATCAGCACCGGGTTTATGGGCAGCCCTACCAAACATTTCACATTTTAATCGCGGCCAAAATCCTATTAGCTACCCTCTCAAAAAAGGATAAAAGCGAATGCAAAACCTCTTTCCAGGCTTTTTCTTGCTTTCTGCCTTGTGGAGCGGGGAGGATGAACCCCCGGGATGGGCACCAACGGGAAGGGCAGAGAGGAGATTTGGGAGAAAGAAGGTTATAAAACACTCACCAAAGTTCCGCTCGGTGCTTCAGGTCTAGAATTAATAGGTGCAACTTATAATCCTCTCTTGGAGAGAGACGGGGGGGAGGGAAGGCAAGAGAAAAATAATGGTCAAATCCCCATGCCCGCCTGTCGGAGAGTCCTCCAGGTCTATGGAGTTCAATGCATAGGAAATGAGGTGGAGGCTCAGCACGTTCTGCAGGGACCACGGGTCAAAAGTGACCTTGAGCGGCTCAGCCGCGGGTGCTGAGCTGACCAGTTCCCCCCAGTACAGCCCAGCTGTGGGGGGAGAGGGACGGGGGTTTAAATCCATCCTTTCCACACAGGGAGGGAAAGAAATGCTGCTGCTGCGCCTTGGCTGGGTGTCCAGTGCTGTGGATGGGGCTGATTTTGGGTGGCATCATGGAAAGCCATCGCATCCCTCCAGGAGCCACCTGTCTTTGGGACAAGAGCGTTCCAAAGAGCATCCCGGTGGGGACCACTTGTGTGCCCCCCACTCTGCCCCACGACATCGGGGCTGAGCTTTCCCCCAGTTTTGGAAACCAAACCTTCAAAGGGCTCAACACCAGGGAGGACGCAGCCACGGCCCCAGCTTGCCCAGGTTCTGTTAACACCTGCCCCACACCAGCGAGATCAAAACAGGGGCAGGGAGGGAAGCGGGGGGGCTCTCCTGCCCTGGATAATTTAGATTTTATGCTACAGCAAAGGCAAATCATGGAGAGAAGGGGTGTGGGGGGAGGATGCTGCTTCCCATCGTGCTGCCTGCAGACAACCCCAGCATGGGACAGCGAGCGCCCCGCTTTGCCCAAAGCCATCGTCCCCTGCCCCGTGTCACCTTGGCCGGACTCAGGATCAGCATCACACACACATGAGGGGGATAATAAGGTCACTTGGTCCCTGTCCATCCATCCTGTATCCCGACTGTCCCATCTCCACCCCTTAGCTGGTCCCTCCCTGACCCAAACGCAGCTCTGGCATCTCTCTGGTGGTTAAAGGAGCAGCTGGTACACTTGGGAGTTCACAATTAAAGCAAATGGGTTTTGTTCCGCAAAGCAATCTATTCAGAAGCAATTATGCCCCAGTACCTGTGCTGAACTCCCTTGTTCCTTATTGCAATGACATTTGCATCAAAATGGGCTGAAAAGCCATTTTTGGGGGGGTAAGAGATTCCCACCTGTTCCTGCTGCTCGTTCCCAACCCACAGGGATCGTCTGCTCTGGGTGCGGCTGCACTGGGAGGTCATGGGGAGGGGACAAGCCCTGTGTCCCCCCACCTTGCCCCCCCATGTCCCCCAGCCTCTCCCATCCCCATCTCCGCTCCGGCCGACTCCTCATCACCCAAATACGCTCTGAAAAGAAATAGATATGTTTAAAAAGCCACACAACCCCCTGAGCTGGTCCTTTTCTATTCGTTCAGTAATCATATTTGATTTAATTTTGTGCTTTCCCCTCATTCTTTTGGCTGTGCTTTCTCCTCAGCAATAATGACAGCAATGTGCTGCTATTACTCCTGTCTCTGGAACTGATTCTTCTCCTCTCCTTCCCTTGTCATTTCCAGCCCTGATTTTATTTTTCCCCTCCCTTTCACACAATGACTTCTGCATTTCAGCTTACTCACCTGGAAACTGCTACATTTCCTGCTTCATTCTGATTAGATTGTGTCTCACAGCCATGTACTGCTGAGCCATTTTTAAATAAGACGTTCGCTTAGCACAATCACCTAATTATTTGGAGTTTAGTGCCATTGTATTTTTACATACGCTCTTACAATCGATTTTTTGGGGGGCAGGAAAGAAGCGCAATTGTTCCCCCACAATCTGACATATTTTATACATGTTGGGTTTTGTGTGCACGTTACATTTTTAGAAAAATCAATTGCTGGCCGTGGATGTATTTGCTGTATTTGAGACAGAACGCGGGCGGCGGGGCTGGAGCCGGAAGGACATCGGGGGACCTGGCGAAGGGCTGACACGGAGCAGATGTTTGTTCCTGTGCCGTGACCGAGCAGCCGGTCCCGCGTGGGGCTGGGGGTGTCGCTGCCCCACACGTGCCCGCTGCCCTCTTGCCCGGCTTCTGATGTGCGAGGGGACGCACGACGCCGAGGGGGGGAAAGTGCTGCTGCTCTTCAAGAGAAAATCAAATACAAGTGGGATGGAATGGAATAAAGTGAAATGAAAGGAAATAATGAAAGGGGAAAGGGAAAGGGAAAGGGAAAGGGAAACAAAGGGAAGGGGAAAGGGAAGGGGAAAGGGAAAGGGAAAGGGGAAAGGGAAATGGAAAGGGAAAGGGGAAGGGGAAAGGGAAATGGAAAGGGAAAGGGAAGGGGAAAGGGGAAAGGGGAAAGGGGAAAGGGGAAAGGGGAAAGGGAAGGGGAAAGGGAAAGGAAAGAGGAAAGGGAAAAGGAAGGGGAAAGGGAAGGGGAAAGGGAAGGGGAAAGGGAAAGGAAAGAGGAAAGGGAAAAGAAAGGGGAAAGGGAAGGGGAAAGGGAAGGGGAAAGGGAAAGGAAAGAGGAAAGGGAAAAGAAAGGGGAAAGGGAAGGGGAAAGGGAAGGGGAAAGGGAGGAGAAGGGAAAGGAAAGGGAAAGGAAAAGGAAAGGGCTAAAGTCCCTGAAAAGGGATCGGGAAAGGGAAGGGAAAGCGAAAGGGAAAGGGAGGAAAAGGGAAAGGGAAGGAAAAGGGAAAGGGCTAAAGCCCCTGGAAAGGGATCCAGCCACCCCAGCACGGGGCTTTGCCATTGGGAACAAGGCTGGAAACTGGTGTTGCAGCTGTTGCATGGTGGGAACTGGCAGTGACAGGGCTGATCCTGTCCCAGCATCGCTCCTACCCCCTTCTTTTGCCTTTAGAGCCAAACCCTTGGCAAGGAGGGACCTGCAGCCCCCGCGCTTGCAAAAAGAGGAGGAGGGTCCAGCGCTAATGAATTATTTGCGGACGCACATAGATACGCACACAGATTTTAACCACCAAACCACCCCAAATCCCCTCTGCTGTGCCTGCTGGTCTGACGGCTCCGCAGCCATCTGGCTCTCCTGGGGGAAGGCTCCGTTTATTCCCTATTTAAAGGATTTGTAAATTGGTTGCAAACAAGCAAAGCAAAGGCAACGGAGCCGCACGCCGGCCCATCTGGCAGAGCCCCACGCTCCTGCGTCCCCTGCCTGCGACAGGGGCATAAACACCCCCGTAAAACCCCTGCACCCATAATTGATTACTTAATTACACATGGCAGCAGCTGCAGAGGATGGGGCTGCAGCTCTGGGGACATTCCTGGTTCTGCTGGGACATTTCTTATTTCCCCAGGCTCCTTCTCTGGCTCTGCAACAAGCCCTGAACAACCTGAGTCTCGCTTGTCTCACTCCCTGCCTCAGTTTCCCTCCTGCTGAAATGAAATAAACACTCGCAATGTTTCTACCGACTGATGGAGATAAGACACGAGGAGCCAGAGAAGCAGACAGGGCTCGTCTCCCACCAGGGCTTGGTTTTCCAGCCGTTTTATTTCCTTTCTAGCTCAAGACTGACAAGGACAAAGCTTAATCTAGGACAGGAATGCTTGAAATCCCTGTGCGCTAATTTATAGGGCGAATTTTTGCCACATTGGTACAAGCCGCCTTTGGCTGGGATTGCACCGGAGGTGCTTTCGATTGAGAGGAATCAGGGCCAGTGTCTCGCTGCCCTCAGTGTCAAAAATGTGCTGGTATCCAGCCTGAGTCTCCCCTCTTTTGGTTTAAAAGCATCACCCCTTGGCTGTGGCGGTGGGATGCTTGAGATGCAGACATTGTTCGCTGCCCCCTCCCGCCCCGCGTGGGTGAAAGCCGTATTGATTAGACTGCGTTATGATTTCTGAGTAATTCTTGGCAGCCGACGCCAAAGGCTTTGTTAATAGTCAAGAGGCAGATAATGTGTGAAGTCTCTTGACTGGAGATGGCAGCCAGAAGATGGGAGCAGCCAGAACCCGTCCCACCGCGGCCATCGGGGCTCCGAGGGGCTGCTACTGGGCTCTGCCAGGAGAAACGAGGAAAAACCCGCCCTCCGGTCTCAAAAATTAAAGGGTTTGGGGTCTGCAAGGTGCTCAGCATCCCAGCATCAGTGCCAGGATGCATCTCCCCACCTTGAACTTGGGCTTAATCTTCTCTCTGCTTAGGAAGTTGCCAACTTAAACCATTCAAACCAGGCACACAAAGGAGAAGAAAAAAAAGAGATTTAAGGGCTCTGGACCTGGAATTCCACAGTAGAGCTCTGGGTATAGGCTGCTCCATCTCCCTTCCCTTGTATCTGGTGGCGGTACAGCAGAAAAGCGGGATAAGCGTGGATGAGAACCACTTTTATGGGCTTCAGTGGTTGAGTCTGGTCTCAGCCTCTCTGGCACCCCTGGGACATCCCTGGCATTGCGGTGGGAGCGATAAAGGGAGGAGAAAGTGCCGCGATGGGTTGGGTGAAGTGTCTCTTTCCAAGCCTGGGGCTCTCAGGAGTCCCCCAGTTTTGTGACAGTGTCACAAAACCTTCAGGACTTTGCAAAAGCCAAATGCCGATGTGCATTTCTGCAGCCGCTTTAAGGGGGAGAAAAGGGCAGACTGCACCTCTAGACCTATTTCCTGTTAATCTGCCGTTAAAATACCAACCAGAGGACAAAAATAGAGGGGTCCATTCTTCATCTGGACAGCGGGGGACATAAATCGCCCTACTGTTTGGGCTGCAATGAGGTCTTTGTCTGAGGCTGACGCTGACCCCTGCTCCGGGAGGGGGATGCTGAGGAGGGAGCGGAGCAAGAGCTGCAGCCACCGTCCCCATCCCACCCCTGAGAAGCCACCTCCATGTAAGGGGAGGGAAAACAAGGCTCAGACCTTGCTCGATTTGTTCACGCTTCTTGCAAATCTCCTTTTATTTTCCCCCTCCTGTTAATGACGTGCCTCTCCAGTCGGTCCTAATTTCCGTAAATGCATTTATTTAATACGTGCAAAGAGGATTTTGCGGCTGAAGGACTTCCCAAGTGACTGGCTGCGCTCCCTGTTCTGTCACACGCGAATTTGGGTGGGGGAGAACACCCGCCCTCCTTCCCATATCACCCAGGTGCCCCTGGAGGGTCCTGGTCCCCATGGCTGGGGATCCCATGCAGGGACACGTCCCACGCAGGGACACAGGCTGGAGAGATTCCCCAGGCACTTCATCAGCTGGCAAAGAGATGCCACCTGAGGTGGCACAGAGCTGCAAATCAGGTTTGCCTCTTGCAGTATATACATACGGAATGAGGTTTATTTATGAGGGGGAAAGAGCCTGTAAAGAAGAGTTATGATGTCCAAGAGGAGCTGATTTATAGCACGGCAAACTTGGGGCTGTAGCTCAGTGTGGGGAATGACAGCCCCTGACAGGTGGCCATGAATAAATCCTAAAGTTCTCCTGCCTTTGGTAGCCGGTGGCCAAATACTTTGGCAGGTTAGGGAAACCTCCACCTGCCACAGTTTTTAATAGTCAAGAGGTAGGGAGGAGAGAAGGAAAGAGCCACCATGTTTCACTGCAAACCATTGGGTGTTTTTCTTTGTTGTCTTATTTTTTCAAACATTTCTCTTGCAGCCGGTGAATCTTGAGCATGGCCAAGAGCAGCCCTCATGACAATATGGTTTTCATTACAATGACGCACTAAATCACACACAAACTCCCGTCTGGGGAGTCCCAGAGAGGAATGGGACACCCCTATGTCTCAGGAGATGGGTACATGGGGATGGGGATGCTCCTGGCTCTCGTTGTGCCACTTTGAGTGCTCACAAACTAGGGACACACCAGCCGTGCTTGTAGCTGAACACGCTGTCAACCTTCCCGAGAACCCGCCTGCCGACAAGAAGTTTAATTGCCGGCATTGTAAAGCCGAGGCCGGGCACCAATGTCGGGTGCTGATGTTTTTCAGCTCATAGTATCAACAGATTTATTTGCTTGTAAACCCTCGCGTAGTGCAGACAAGGGTGTTTGTGGGGACATAAAGCAGAATCACAATGACTCGATGCATCCTGGTTCCCATCCCACTCAGCTCCACGTGTCGCTAACAGCACGGCCATACCCACCGCTCCCCAAACATCACCAAAACCCCGAATTATCGTTGGTTCACCCCAACCCTGAGATGCAGAACATGCACCGGCCCCACCGGCAAACCTCTCTGTACAGCAAAGGCAAGCGACTAATTAACTCCTGTCCACGGCTGTAATTGCACAGCTTGCCAGCTTCATTCACCGCATCGCTTTGGATGTGATTAATTTTTTGCTGATGAAAGGTGAGGCCACGCGCGGCCCCGCTCGCTGCAGAACCCCCACCCCGCTCCGCAAGCCACCGCCTGCCAGGGAACTGCATTTGTTAGAGGTGAAAGTACAGTTTAATTTCTAAAACCACCCAGCCGTGGATGCAGCCTATGAATTAGGCTGATAATGAAATATCCGCGCTGAATATTTGATGAAGAGGAGAGCTGCCGATCAGCGCCCGGCAGCGGCTTTCGCTTGAGCTTCATCTAATTGTTCCCAAATATCTGAAGAACCGTTTTGCAAAGTTTGCGGAGGGGAAGATCCTTGATTCTTTGCAAACACAGTGCTCTTTAGTTCCGATTAACGTTATGATCCTTGCAGCCGAAGGAGCCCATTCATTTCGGTGAGCAAACAAGAGAGGGGAGCAAAAGGGACTCTGGGCTCATAGCCTGCAAATAGTGTTTTCCATTTGCTGGGGCTTTCCAGCTTAGAACGGCATTCAAAAGAAGGGGGGAAAAGAAGCATTTTGCTTCTCAATTTATTGCATGGCATCCTGCAGCAAACAGCAAAATGAAATAGATCCTTGTTATCTCCCCCCCACCAAAAGAGACAAGCTGTATGGGAAGAACAGATAATTTCCATCTGCTTTTTTTATATACTCCATAAAATGCATTGTTGCAGGCATGTAAAATATATGCGGCCTGTATAAATATGTTTAAAGACATAATTTTTAATATGATCCGCTGGAATTACTTGGAATAGCCTGGGAAGCTCTGCAGCAGCATCGCCTGGGGCTGTTCAGCCCCGGCCCCACCACAAACACAGGCTGAGCCCCAGCCTGCCCGGATCCTGCCGCTCCATTTTTCCCCTTCCACCTCTTGTTTTTCCCCTTTTCAGGGCTGGAGCTGGTTCATTCCCATGCAGCTCCAGGTCCACACCAACTCAACAGCTCAGCAAACAAGCGAGTGAAAACTGTTTTATCTATTGATCTGCCTGCTCTGCCAGTGAGCTGGCAGTGGCCACGCAGCCACTCCATCACCACCGCTGCATCACCACCATACCATCACCACTGCTGCATCACCACCGCTGCATCACCACCATACCATCACCACTGCTCCATCACCACCGCTGCATCACCACCATACCATCACCACTGCTCCATCACCACACCATCGCCACTGTTCCATCGCCACCGCTGCATCGCCATACCATCACCACCGCTGCATCTCCACCGCCCCATCACCATAGCAGCTGCTTGGCTGCTCCAGTTCCCCCACGTGTCTTTTTGTTTTGGCAAATAAAGGAGCTGCGCCCCCCGTGCATCCCTGGTTCCTCATACCCTCCATCCCCCTGCTCCCCTCCTGGGAGGCACCATCTACCCCTTCACATCCCCCCAGTGACCCCAGTAAACCATTTTCCCTGGGAGATTTCCAGGGAGTTTTTGGGGGGCTGTTCTAAATTACAATATGCGAATAAGAAAGTGGAAGGAAAAGACTTTTTTTCGAGCCAAAGTCGAATAGAAAAAATATTGCGCTATGCGAAAGAGATAAGGAGAAGAGCTGTTTATTCCCTCGGTGGCACGAGGCCTGCCTTTGAAGCAGATAAATCTTTGCTGGTAATACAGTACTTAAACCAGAACTGACACCTTTTTATATCAATTGCTGGGAATTGCCTTTGTGAGGCTCTGATAGAAAGGCTGCCGTGGCCGTAGCTTGCATACCAATGGCTCTCCAACCTGTTGGTTAAGCCAGCTGCTCTACCCTGTGCAGTGTCCCGGCATCCCCGGCTGCTCACTCTGTGCTTTGGAGCTGAAATGCTCCTGGAAATCTGGGGGTTGGTCCCTTATTCTGCCCCGAAACCCCCACTGCATTTTAGAGAATTGTTGCACCTCTTCAGGTGCTGATTTTCCATCTGTAATTCCATTTCGTAGTCTCTTGGCACGGGTGCAAACATCTGGGCGATGGCAATGGAGAAGCAATAGAACATGCATTAATTAATATATGTATATATTGCATCTCTGCCAGATGTAATATATATATATACACATATTGGATCAGCCTAACCCTGCTGCACCCACCTCCAGTCATCCCCAGCCCTGCTGTGGCCAAGTGGGCCCCGCTGGGGACATTGTCACATTGTCACGTTGTCCCCAGGGACGGCTGAATGCAATTTCAGAAAGGATGGAGAATCCATATGGAATTTGAAGGCCAAAATTCACCCTGAGATGTGGAGGCTCAGAGCTGAACCATCACAAGCACGAGGCTGATGTGCAATGCAAAAGCTTTTCCATCATGGAAATGTTGTTAATAATACTAATAATGCCGGTGGGTCCCATCACCTTTGCTGCGTTTCAGCCGGTGTAGCTGCATCCTGCTCACTGGAGCATGTCCTAATTTACACCCCGAAGGAGCAGCATTGATACCAGTACATTTTCTCAGCTTGCTTATGCATCTGCTATCACAGTGTAAAATTAACATAAAGCATCATACAGCAGAGACAGGTTTAATTTAGGTGATTATACCGACTCTTATACAACACAATTTTAAGTGCTACAAGCTCCTGAGAGAACAACAACAAAAAAAATCCCCTCCAAAAATCATAAAATGGCTGAGAAATCTTGTACCAAACCACAATCCACAGCATAATAAATAGTGTAGTTAAAAGCGCTTAATGCCACTAAATACCTGATTTCATTCTGATCAGGGACACAGTTTAGTTCGAGCAGAAGAGATGATTTGGAACTTCGCAAGACTATTACTGCCGACTGGCTGAGCTCCTGTTTTTTCTTTTGGAAATATATGACTTTTGGAAGAGTTGGGGAACATACAGATCAGATCATTATTTTTAGTTATTTTCGAAAGCTCAGATGACCACGTTGAGGGACGAGTCTCGCACAGGGCAGCCTGGAAAGCACCGAGGACCTGAGCAAAACCCCAAGGCGTTTGACCATGCAAAGGGCAGGAAACGCTCAGGACCCATGTCCATATTGTGCTGTGACAGTAATTAGACACCAATTAAGCTTTTATTTGTGTTAAGCGTTATTATTTGTGCTTGCAGGCTGCTTACTCTAATTATGATATTGTCTTAGGTGTTATCCTTATAACTCTTATCTGACAGCGCTCGCCCAAAGGAAGGATGATAACCAGAGATTTGTAAAACCTTCTGCGCCAAATATTTTTTGCTCTCCTGTACACACGAGCTCAAGACTGAGAGTGGAGAGCATGCTAAGAGCACGGGGGAAGGAAAGCCATTTTCAGTATGCAAGAACTCTGTGCACGTTATTGATTTTCCAGCCCAGAACTGAACCCGCGCCGTTGCGCATTCCCGCCCAGCCCATGCAGCATCCCCCGCCCGGCACAAACCGCAGCCGAAGCACAGGGAGAAACCAACCCCTTAATGCTCTCCATGATTAACCGGTAATTAGCTGAGGGAGGTCAGAGCCCGCACCATTTCTGATGAGCCTGATGGTTCATGTGCTTGTAAAACCTTCACGGGGTACAAGTGCGGGGTGGATGAATTGACTTATCCCCCCGCAGGTTTCCCAAGCAAAAGCAGCATCAGACCGATCAGATTTGATTATTCCAGCTAATATTTTTCCCACTCTCTGTTAATAATGATGATTATAGTTAATTACTGCTGATTCAAATTAGATTTATAAGTGGGTGCATGGTGGCAAGCTGGACGGGGTCACCCATGCCGAGCGCAGCCCTTGCTGGCACAAGGACCCGCTGAAGCATCTCCACATTGGGATGGGGATCAACAGCCACTTTTGGAGCTTTTTTGTCCCTTTTCTGAGTGACCTTGGGCAAATCCTTCCCTGCTCAGCACCATTCTCCCTGCCCAGCTCTTTTAGCAGCCAAACAGGCACAAGCTCTGCATGTGGATGCCTGACAGTGGGTGCTCGTCCTCCCTTCACACCGCTGGAAGATGCTGTCACAAATGAAACAGCAGTGAAAACCCAGCTGGAAGGACACGCAAAATGCAAAAAGGTGCCAAATAGCTGAAAGCGTGTGATGGCAAATCCTTGCTTGGTGGCTACAAGGTGCAATATCTGAACTGAGAGGAGATTTTGGAGCGGGAGCCTGAGTTTCCTACCCTGTGCTGTGGGGTTGCGCTCCACACGCAGCAGTTGGTTTCATCCTGAATTTTCCTAATTTCCATCGCTGCCTTTGTTTCCTACCTGTGACAGGGACACCACGGCATTAGGTGCTGCAGATGGCCACATTAAGTTCCCCCTCCAGTCACGGAGTGACAGATAAAGCAGAAATGGAATAGAGTGGCATAAATACTAAGGAGCCTGTGAGCATGATGCTGCCAAGGTGAGGATGCTCTTCCCGCGGCACCCGGCCAGATTCTCGCACAGATTTAAAGGGTAGAGGCACCACAGTGCTGTTTGCAGGGACAAAGGACATACGCTGCTAAATAAAGTTGCTCTTACCCCCGTGCAGAAGGAGGGAGAGATGGGTACCCAGGGAGAGGCAAGGAAAGGAAGGGAGATCGAACAGGTAGTAAATTTTCAGAATTGCCCCCAAAAAGCATATCTACTAAGTAAATCCGATAGAGTGGGCTGTCTGTCTACATATAATGTACTCCTTATTAATAATGTAGCCATGATAGAGCCTTTTATTGATCTTCAATATATAAATCTAACCTCCCTATGAATAAAAAATGTAATAAGATCTTGGAAATAGTCTAAATAATAGCACATGAACCCTAAACGACAGGGATAAATTGCAGCGCTGGGGAAATTGCTAATGGATGGCAGGCTGTGCTGTTTGCCAGGATCCTGCCAGTGACAGCCAAGAGTTGGGCGACAACGTTGCCGTGAAACATCTCGGCTGTCCCCAAACCCGGTGACACTGGGGTGGGGACACGGCTTCGAGGCTCGTCCCTGCTCTTGGGAAGCCAGTGAGAGGCTTGAAAATACCTTTAAAATAAGGATTTTGTCATGAAGCCCCTTCCCTGCTCTTTTCTGCTCCATCCTTTGTAGGACGGTCCCTTTAGGTGCTTTTTAGAGATGCTCAGGGGTCAGTGAGCACAAACTCTCTGCTTGCTCTGGTTCATCATCCCTCCCTCTATTTTAACACCTAATAGAAAATCCAGCCCAAGCCGCCACGTCTCCTGGTTTTATGTTAAAACCATAAAGGGGCTGAAGCCATAGATTGGTCTGCGTGTGCTCAAAACTTTGTCTGTTTGGGAAAAATAATCCTTTTCTGTTTCTCAGCCCTGTAGCGTGAAACTCCTTGAACAGAAATGTCATTTCTCCCCCTCTTTGTGCCGAACACCTGGAGGGTTTCACCCCGGTTGCCCTTTGCAGCTGCAGAATTGGGATAACGGGTTTTGTCACGTCTGTAAAGAGCACAGAGGGATCTGGTAACACGCCTGTCTCCGGAGAATATACAGCGTGATTACTATTCACATGTCACGGAGAAACTTTTTCACAGCTCTCCCTTTTACTTCATGAAATAACCCCTTTTAGTGTTTAACTTTGCTCAGAAAGAATTATATCCCCAGAAACAACTGGCTGTGCAACTTTCTTAATAGCAGCTGTCAGCATGGTCAGGCATCCTTTGCAGCGGAGACGAGACACGCAATAATAACAACATCAATAACATCTCCCCCTGACAGAGCGCTTGCTTTGCCAGCGCATTTCAAAACATTTTAAAAGCCGATGCCATTTGCAGGATGCAAAGAGCTGATGCTCGTCGGAAGGAGCCACAGGCTTTGCCCTTGGGACCCCGTGTCACAGGGTGTCCCCGCTGTCACCCCGAGAACCCCCAGCTGGGATGCAGGAGGGACCACGTGAATCCTGACCAGGGGTGTTGACACTAACAGATTATTGCTGTTAATACGAGGACAATTACGCTGGATAACACGAGGAGCGCAGCTCATTAACCGGCTGGCAGGGTTGCAGCACTCGCTGGGGACCCCGGTGCGTTAATTTATTAATTATTACCAGTGTGTTACCATATAACTTGTCTGTTCGCATTAACCGTGGGGCAGCCCAGGCTGCAAGGGGCACATGGTGGTTTTCCCCGTTTCCCAATACAATCCAGTGCATTTCGCCACACCGGGGACCTGCAGCAGGGGTGACAAGTGACACGACACAGCCCCAGCCATCCCTGAGCAGGGAGGGACTGGAAATGGGCTTCAAAGAGCCCAGGGCTGTGGGAGAGGATGAGAAATTGGGAGGGCAAGAGTGTTTTGGGAGGCGAGGTGAGCACTGGGAGACACCAATCTCCCTCTCCCATCTCACCCAAATCATTCATGGAGAAGAGCAACGCACACAGAGGAAGCGAGAGAACATTTGTCACCTCTTTGCACGGTGAGCCTTGCCTGCGCCCCGCTGATTACTGGGGTTATAAAGCGACTCGCTTGGCCACTATTAAACCTGTTCGTTAACAGAGTTGTCGTGGCAGGCAACTCTGGGATGTGGTCATGTCAAACCCCATCGATCAAGCTGTCTGCTTCAGGCAGAAAAAACCCCAGAAACTGCAGGAAAATACAGTGTTTTTTGTGTACGACAGGTGCAGATGTACCCGCTGCACCGGCTGCGGTGGGTCAGAGTGCGCTGGGGGCTGAAGGACCAGCAAGAGCGGTGGGACAGGACCCCAGTTCAGACCCAGAGGTGGGTTCCACCCTCTCAGCACCTCTGCTGCAGTTTTGCAGGGGCTATAGGATGAGTTTTCCCCCGCAGCCATCGACATAAAGCCGCATTCAGCAGCTGCCGCGCTGCAGCCCAGCAGGATCTGGCCACACTTCGACACAGGATGATGGATCCTGTCGTACAACGTCTGCTGTGAAGCGTGTTGGGATCCTCTGGGATGAAGTACAGAACATAAATGTGACGGATGATTATGGCCAACGCATTTGGGTCTGCTCACCATAGGACTATCGCGTGTGTGCAATTGCCAAGCGAGCAACGTGCCTCTCCAGCTACGGGGGGGGTTTATTGGCTGAGAAACCCTCTGGATGGTGATATTGCTCCAAAGCTACAACGGCTGCTCTCTGAAACACGCAGCGTTACCTGCTTGGCGCTAAAAACACCTGAAGTAGGTGTCGTTGCCGTGCAGATGGCCCTGGCCAGGGTGGCCTCGCTGGAGCATCTCCAGCAGTTGCTATAGCAGCGCGGGTGAAAGACGGAGATGCCTTGAGTGTGGTAAAATGAAGGACAGGATGAGGCGGGGGGGGATCTTTGCAAAACAGAGAGCTGCCAGCTCAAATAAATAGTGAAAACAAGGAGTGTGTGTTGGAGGAAAGCGCGGAGCTGGTGGAAGGCGAAGAGGGAGCGAGGAGGAGGGGAGATGCTGTGATCCCCGCGGGACGCAAGCGGGAGGCTGCAGAGACAGCACGGAGCTCATTTTGGAGGGTCCTGGCCTCCTAACAGCAGAACCGCACGCCGGAAAAGCCAAAAAAAACCCTCCGCATCTTAGAAAAGAGTAATTCTACAGCCAAAACCCAAGGCTCTCCTTCCAAAATTTTGGCCGCTACCTGCTGATGCACCTTTGAGAGCACCTGAGATGTCCCCACCCCGCGGCAGGAGCTTTGCCAACCTGTGGGCACCACCCAGCCCTGAGCCCCGAACCCCCATAAAACAGCCCCCCGGGGTGGGCAGAGCCTGGGGCTGGTCCCCCCCCCCCCAATCAATAGCGTTTGTTCAGCACGAGCAGTGACAGCTCATTCCGTGGGACAGGTTGGCTTCACAATTGCTCGCTCAAGAGGAAACCTGATATGAAACAATAGGCTGGGTTGTTTTTTTGGGGAGAGCAAAACAGTGTGTTCTAATTCCAGCCTGTGCCTTGCTCACTGCATCTTTTTTCCTTCCTCTCTTCTTTCCTTCCTCATCTTTGTTCCCATTTTCCAGCCCGACCACAGCACCTGGGTCCCTCTGTTTCAGGTATGATCTGTGTGCTTTGGTTTTCCTCTTGCTAAAGTGGCCAATATGATGCCCAAAGCACAGAGCAGCGGGGGAATTCCATTTACAGAGAGGTTCAAGGTCCTTGGATAAAAGGCAGCGAATCGCTGAGGGAAATAGCCTGTAAGACTTGGAGAAAAACGTTTCCATGCACAGGGGGAAAACAAGAAGAGATATTGAGCTTCTACGGAAGCCTTTCTGTGGCTCAAAAACTAAAAGCTGAGCCTACAGCTTTGCTGTCTGCGTGTCCTGCTCTGGTTTGCAATGATGCTCCGGCATGGGGAGCATCCTGCCCTTGGAAAACTAGGGAGGTTTCCCTCTGCGAGGGAGAGGAGCAGCAGCGAGGGAAAGTGATTGCAATTACCGGGCAGATAGCAACAAATATATATGTTAAACACATGGAAATAAGTACAAACAGTAGGGAGGAGAAGGCAAATATTGAGCAGGGTCCAGCACCGAGACTAAACAAACAGTGGGAAATGAGAAGCTGGCTGCAATGAGATGAGCAGCGGGAATGTGAAAAATGCTGGGAATTAAACCAAAAAGCGTATGTAGGCAGTGCCGTGTGTGCCTGAGCCCATCGCCCTGTGTCTGGGCTGCGAGCGCCCATGGGTGAGGAGTGACACGGGGACAAGGCACAGAGAACATCCCCGCTGCCCCTTTGGGTGCCTAATTCCCCGCCTACCCCCAGCTCCAGGCTTGAAAAGACTTCACTGCACGCTTAAGCCGGTGAATAAGCCCCGTCTAACGTACCCAGTGAAGCCATTGGGTTCCTCATAGGCGTCAGTGGTTGCGGGATCAGAGCTTAACGCCGCTGAGCGTTGGGATCCAGCTTGCTTGAAAGAGTCTGAACAATACGTCATTGCAACCCCGAAACTCGAAAGAGTTCATTCCCCAATTCGAATCAGATATGTTATTTGAATGAAGCAGGCAATTTATTTTCAATTCCTTTTCTAGATTTCCCCCTCTCTCTTCTTTTCTTTCTTAAATCCGCTGACAAAGTAGCATTTATTTCCAGGGGAGTTAACAAGGGGGGAAGCTGGGTGGGCTGTGCAGGCGCTAACCATGCAACACCTACATTGTCATTACATTTACCCGGCCAGTTCTGCCACAGGGGAATTACACCCGTAGCAAAAAAAAAGGGGGAAAAAAGCTATTGCTGTGCAGTGGCTGGTGGGGAATCATCATCCGAATGTCGTAGTTTTCAGTAAAACCTGTTAAAGTGACCCAATCAGCTGGATTTCTGTCTGATTCTTTAATGCAAATGAGATCCCTGGTCCTCCAAAGATTAATGCACCTACTTAATTTCACATGCTGCAAATAGCCCTGGTGAACCCTGGTGCAGAAGCGTAAATACTCAACGATATCCTTGCCAGATCGGAGCCTGAAGTAGGCGACAGAAAGTTAAAGCATTATCTTCCCTTATATAACAGATTCAAACATCAATGGGCTATTTCAGCAGCCTCCCAGGAAATATCGAGTCCTGGGTGTCAGAGATGGTCACACCAGATTGAAACAAGGCATTGGAGGGGAAAAAAGGCTCCAAGAGCACTCAAAAAGGTTCTTTAGCCCAGTTTGTCCCCCTGTGTTGAGTCACCGCTCCCACCCCTTGCTGCAATTAGAAAATCCATCTCAATACCCAGCCCCAGCCTTTTCTTGCCACGATTTCAGGCTATGATGTTTTATCCTACCTACGGGGGATATGGAAAATAAGCAATTAAGAAACACGAACGTCGAAGTTGCGACTATTTTTAGTTTGAAATTTAACTAAAAGAAAGGATTTGAAGACAGCAGTTTGTTTTGCCACAGTTTCATCTAACTTCTTATCCAACTGTAGCTTCTTTCTCTTTTCCTCAATTACTTTTTGAGAGATAATTTAAAAGATGTTAGGGAATAGAAGAGGTGTAAGCGTTTATTTACTGGTGAATGAAACTATAGGATAAATATTTAGAGACATGAAGAAAACGAAACTGATAAGGCACCAGCTTCCAGCAGCAGCCACAAAAGGTGCACAGAATGAAAACATCTTCACAATAGCAGAATATGGGAAAAAGGTAAAACAATTAGTACAGCAGCCATAAAAGAAGACCAGTTTCTTTAGCAAAGTTAACATTATGAGCTATTGTTCCCCACGGTTCATTTCCCCGGAGACTGTTCAGTCACCAGACTAAACTTCCCCTAGGAACAACCACTCCATCTTTTTGGTGGGCTAATTTGGGGATAAATTGGGGTATGGGGGTAAGATTTTGGACTGAGAAAGGCTCTGCAGAGACTTAGCACTGATTCCTGCTCCGACACTGGCTTCTCAAGGGACTTTGTCATGTCACTTATCTTCATTGTGCAAATGAAGGATCCGCGAGCGTCGCTGCCCTCCCACACAGCCCCTCCTGTTTATTTATCACCCGTTATAGGAAGGAGGTGCCGCTTCTTATTTCTGGCAGCATCTAACACAATAGAGTGTTGATCCAACTTAGTCCCCTAGATGCTACTAGCACGTAAATAATGGTAAAAATAACCTACACGGAGAGAATCAATAGACTTAGAGCCCGGGGAACCCATTTCAACCCTGAATAAATTCCAGACAGGGTTGCTTTACCAATTGATTGTCCCCATCAAGCAATGCATCCATCACCGGCAGCGATCTGTGATGGAGTTAAGCTCCGAATATTCGTTCCTCCGCTGGGGAGGCTCAGGAGATCCTGGGTGCAGCTGAGCCATTGCAAATACAAAAAGAGCAAGATGCTCTGTGACATCCACGGGATCTACATGGGGAGCGGCTGGATGCTCAGGGATGGTTTGGGGACGCTGTGCTGCAGGAGCGAGAGGCTCAGGGATGCTGCTGGAAGAACTCCAGGCTCAGCTGAGCCAAGAACCTCCTGTCCCAGGAGCATCTTGAGCCCAAATAGATGCAAAAATACAATGGAGACCTCATGTGGTTGAGGATCAGCCTCTCCAACTAATAAACCCCCCTAAAGTTAGGAAAGGAGCAGAGCTGGCTTTGCAGCAACCCAGCAGGAATGATAAAACCACAGCTCACCCTAAGCTGGGCGTGCAAATGATCCTGATGTCTCCAGCTTCCTATTTTTCATTTCCTTTGAAACCACTGAGTGTGCACAAAATACATAGCAATGCAATCCAACTCAGCGACTCAGGTCATTGCATCGCGCATCCGTGGCCACCCTTTCAATTTTTTTGTTTCAAGCATATTGGGTACAAATTGCCGGGGTACAGTCAGCTGCTTAGACTCAGGGAAATTTTACAGCAGGGCGAAGCAGCGCGAGCAGGAAGCAAGGGGAGCTGAAATAGAAAAACTGCTGAAAAGCCTCCTGTACTTGTCAGGAGTATTAACTTAGGATGATGTAGGGGAAACAACTAAGTGGTTTTTGTGTCAGCTACACTGAATCAAACTTGTTCAAATATATGCAGGCATGTGTGCAGTGAAGAATAGAACCTATCTCCGGAATGGAAAGCAGGCTCTTACTTGGAAGAGGGTGTTTTTTTTATGTTTTGCAAATATGGAGAAAGCTGGGTATAAATCAGATGAGGTGTGAAGGGGAGCGCCGGGCAGGGGCTGCTGAGCCCCCCTGAGCTGCAGGGTGGGGATGCGGGCAGGATGCTTGGCCTTGGCACCAGCTGCACTCATCCTGCGCCGCTCATCCCCCTTTCCCGGGCACCCAACACACAGCTTTGCAGCTCTACCAGCTGCTGCAGACATTAATTCATTAATATCTGTGACACCCCGTGTCCTGGGGGTGATAAAGATGTAAGAAGCATCGATTACAATTATCACTTTCTTTTTATCCTATTATGACTGAGTGCACTGCCTGGAAGAGGTGAGGTGGGGCACACACACCTCTCTGGGGGTAGGAAAGAGATTTTAGTCTAAAAACTGGCCAAGGCAGATGGATCACACACACGCCCGAGGCCACTGCTCAGCCCAAACGCAGCTCGGAAGGTTTAGGGACAGAAAGACGGAGTGATAAATCAGTGCAACCCACATCAGCGCTGAGTGCAGCAGCTTGGGTTCCCTTTCTGGTTGTCTTGCCATGAAATCCTCTGAACACCCTATTTTAAAAACAAACACACATGTGTTTTGCAAACTAATAAACTGGGAAAATTTGATTCCGGACCAGCGCTCTCCTCACCAAGTGGTTTTGGGTTTTTCTTTTTTAACTTATTGTTGCACGGAAATGAGCCTGGTGTCAGGGAAACGTGCAAGCACATGTTAATTCCAAGCACTTCTTTAAGTGCTCGGCTGAATCAGCGTCATAAAAACATCCTCTGCACCCGAAATACTTGCAGGAGCCGAAGCATCCACGGTCTGGCAGCGGAAAGATCTTGGAAGCAGGACACTCCGTTACCATAAACCCCCCCGGGGACAAGTATCACCCACCCCCAACCACCTCACAAACACCGGCTGCAGGATTTTACACGGGCTTTTGCTGGAGCAACACGTCTTTCTGTTGCTCGCCATGTCTCCCAGGGGACGGGGGATAATGGGAAGCAGCTCCGAACGGCCGTGCTTTAACAATAATAGCAGAAAGTTAGGATGAAACATAACCTCGAGGGTTTGCTGAAGAAACAGATGGCTTAATGCTTGTTTGAAGAGCTTTTTGAGTAAAAATAATACTAGTAATAGCATTTAGTCATTAGCGGCGCTGTGCAACGCGAGGCTGTAACAGCACAAGTGGATTAAGGCGCATTTCTGAGCCGAGGCAGACGGGAAGATGGGTCAGTCCCGGCAGCAAAACTTCCAGAAAACCAGCACCGAAACAACACAAACTCCCACACATGGATCTGAAAACCCCCTGCAACAAGCGGGGTTGGTTCAGAGGTCACATCGTGCATCACATCTTCCCCATCCCAAACTATCCGAGTCCCCTGGGGTGCTGGGTGACACCTGAAAACCCACCCAGCCTGCAGACCCACACACCCCGTGCTGCGAGGAGAAATTCCATCTGTTTTCCACCTTCTGTCCATCTCATCCCCCAATAAAGCCATGAGACACCCGTGGGACCCCCACCACAGCTGGGCAGACACCCCAACACCAACCCCACATCCTTCCTGCTACCTAATGAAATGCAGCAATACCGTTAATGTCACCGTTGCCCCAGAAATGCATTGCAAGGGATCTTTTGGCAACACGTTTTGCTCCAGCTCGCTCTCCTCGCAGGGAATAACCTTTCCGAGAGGGGCTGGGGGAGCAGCTGCTGGCACGCTGCAATCTGCAGGCTTGGCGGCACGACGGGGAAAGGAGAGAGAAAGTGCAAATTGTTTTCTATATTTTTTAATAACGTCTCGCCATCTGACACGCCGCTTTTTGTAACAATTACATTTCTAACCCAGGCGCTTAATTGGATTTTGTTTAGCAACTTGTAGGATGGAGTCTTTTAATTTGGTGATGCTGCGAGTGGCACGGAAGCAAAGAGCCAGCGAGGATGCGGCTGGAGGACGCGATGCTGAGCTGGACGCTCCCTGCACAACACAGGGCTCCGTAATCCTGATTCTTTGTGCAGCTTCATAGCCAAGGGGGGAAGTAAATATGTACCACTCCCATTTTCTTTTAAGGCTTCCACCGGTAAACAGAAGAATCACAGGATCGACTGGGTTGGAAAAAGCCCTCAGAGATCATCAAGTCCAACCCTTGGTCCAACTCCAGTCCGTTTACTAGATCATGGCACTAAGTGCCATGTCCAATCTCAGTTTAACAACCTCCAGGACGGTGAGTCCAGCACCTCCCTGGGCAGCCATTCCAATCCTGACCACTCTCTCTGCACAGAATTGCTTTCTCATCTCCAGCCTCAATTTCCCCTGGCAGAGTTGAAGCCCATGGCCCGTTGTCCTATTGCTGATGCCTGGGAGAAGAGACCAAGCCCCACCTGGCTAGAACTGCCCTTCAGGTAGTTCTAGAGAGTGCTGAGCTCACCCCTAAACCTTCTCTTCTCCAGACTGAACAAGCCCAGCTCCCTCAGCCTCTCCCCATAGCTCTTGTGTTCAAGTACCTTCACCACTCAAGAATTGAGGGTTTTGTTGCTTGGGTTTCTTTTCCACCTGCTCTCTGGGAGGAAGTTTCGTGTGCATCTGAAGTTTGTCACCGCTGCGATTCCCTCCGATGGGTGAATGTGCAGAGATGACATTATCGCAGGGAAAATAGAACAAAAGGACAAAACAGTTGGGGCGACGGTCTGAGCGCCCCCCAGCGCCTGGCGCTCCTGTGCCCACCAGGGCTCAGCCTCCAAGGGGCTGCCAGCCAGAGCACCTTTCCCTGACATTAAAGTCACTTTGGATTAAAAAGAAAATAAAGAAATATATAAAAAATCCCC
Organism: Streptopelia decaocto; assembly: GCF_964273445.1. Classification (NCBI taxonomy): domain Eukaryota; kingdom Metazoa; phylum Chordata; class Aves; order Columbiformes; family Columbidae; genus Streptopelia; species Streptopelia decaocto. The sequence goes on from NC_138680.1 coordinate 3,803,353, forward strand.
AGCAACAGCATTACATTTCCTTTTTTTTCTTTTCCTCCCCCCCTTTGGTAAGGCAGAAATTACAGTGAGATTGAAAGCAGAGATCCTAATACATTTTCCCTCAGGTGTTCTTAAGCTCTGAAAGGTGCATATGAGGACTTGTTTAACAGAGATAACTGTGACACCATGCCAAATAAATTCAGGCTATAAGAAGAGCTGCTGACACTTAGACAACTTTGAAAAACCTTCTAGTTAGAAACAATTCTGCCAATATGTCAGATATTCTCCAAATTCTTCCTTCCTTTTTATTACCGCAGAGAAAGCAAAGGTGCTGTCATGTAACCCACTGGTTTGGGTAAGTGAGCGTGTGCCTTCCAGGGATAAATGGAGGGGAAAACAACCCAAATGTTCCAGTTTATAGATGGTTTCTCCCAGAAAAAAACAAAGGATGGAGGGGTAAAACAGCAGCAAAAGTGAGGGCAGGGCTCATTCTGCACCGAGCAGCTCAGCACAAAGCACCAAGTCCTCCTGCTCCGGGTTGACGGGGGGGGATGCACAAAGAATCACAGAATCCCAGAATGTCAGGGGTTGAAGGGCCCTGGAAAGCTCACCCAGTGCAATCCCCCCATGGAGCAGGAACACCCAGATGAGGTTACACAGGAAGGTGTCCAGGCGGGTTGGAATGTCTGCACAGAAGGAGACTCCACAACCCCCTGGGCAGCCTGGGCCAGGCTCTGCCACCCTCACCAGGAACAAGTTTCTTCTCAAATTTAAGTGGAACCCTTCGTGTTCCAGTTTGAACCCATTACCCCTTGTCCTGTCACTGGTTGTCACCGAGAAGAGCCTGGCTCCATCCTCCTGACACTCCCCCTTTAGATATCTGGAAACATGAATGAGTCCCCCCTCAGTCTCCTCTTGTCCAGCTCCAGAGCCCCAGCTCCCTCAGCCTTTCCTCACACGGGAGATGCTCCACTCCCTTCAGCATCTTTGTTGCCCTGCGCTGGACTCTCTGCAGCAGTTCCCTGTCCTGCTGGAACTGAGGGGCCACAACTGGACACAAGATTCCAGGTGTGGTCTCCCCAGGGCAGAGCAGAGGGGCAGGAGAACCTCTCTGACCTACTGACCACCCCCTTCTAACCCACCCCAGGTCCCATTGGCTTCCTGGCCACAAGGGCCCAGTGCTGGCTCATGGTCACCCTGCTGTCCCCAGGACCCCCAGGTCCCTTTCCCCTACGTTGCTCTCTAATAGGTCATTCCCCAGCTTATACTGGCACCTGGGGTTGTTCCTGCCCAGATGAAAGACTCCTCCCACCTGCTTTTGCCCCAACTTTGCTTTAATCCCAGGGCACAGCTCCATTTGCACACCGTTCCCTCCTGTAGTTACGCAGCAGAATTCACCACGCGGGCACCATGGAATTGCACGCCGGGCTCCTCGTATTTCCAAACCCAACAGGAACAAATATGCAATTATATAGCTCAGCGATGCAGCACCGTGTTGGCAGCTGGGAGGAGATGGAGCCTCGGCAGAAAGTTTCCTGCATAATAACTCAGACCACGGGCTTGAGTCGTTCCAACCGAGGAGCCCTTCCCACCCAGCCGATTCCAAACCGCAGTTAATTAAGTGTTAGGCAGCATTAATTGCAACAACAGACCCACTCCATCGCCATGTTCGTTGGGAATGGTGAATGACATTTGTCCGCTTGATGTGGGTTGGGTTCATTCTCAAGCATTGGGGCAGCCCTACCAGGTTGGACCAACATTTAAAATTATTTAAGCCATCTTGCTGACTTAAGGAAGATCGCTTCAGTTTAAAACAGCCCTGAGAGGGGTTAAGCCTTATCATTCGGTTTTGCAAAATCAGAACTAATATTGATTTAGCTTGAGAGCCTTTATTACTCTACAGGTACATAAGTGGGAGCAGCAGAGCTGAAAACGCTATGGAATTACTAGTTAAAGCCACAGCGAAGTTCATTTTCAGCCGTGCTTGGCTGTCCTGGGGCTGCCATCACTTTGGGCTGGGAGAGCTCACAGTGCCCCCCGTCCCCAGCTCTGCTCCCCCCAAAATAACCTGACATGTCTCCTGAGCCCAAATCTCCCCATCCCTCGTGCAAACCCAACAAGAGAATCGCAATTAACATCTGTGCATCACCTCCTCACTAGAGGGAGACGGAGGATGCACAGCACCCGCGTGACTCACGCTGCTTTGCCTTTGCTTCCCTATTATCTAGTGGCCTGCAAAGGGAAAATCGTGCTCGATCATTGCAAGAAGACGAAAAGGAAACAAACCACAACAAACAACCCATTTTGCTTTGCATTTCCAGCCTGCCTTAACGAAGCAAGCACCGTGCTGCTCATTTTGGTTTCTTCCCTGATTAATTGACTATAAGACAGTATTGCTGACCTCTTACTTAAGGGCTGGACGTGTAATTGCTGCACGCAAGCACACCCGAGCGTGGATTATTGCAGGGGGTGCTCGAGCGTTAAGGCTCCTCTAAATAACCAGCCACCAAATGGAGCTCTGAAGGATATTTGGAAACAAGTGTTTGTTTTTCTTTAATGTTTTCCCCCAGTATTCACCCTGCACTGAGTGCTCCAGGCAAATGAAATCACTGTAGGAACAGTTTTCTTCTTCCCTCGTTGTGCCGCATGATTTGTTGTCAGATTAAATAGAGCATCCGTTTAATGGGAGCGACGTGGTCCATGGGAGGACCCATCCCAGACCCCGGGAGGACAAACTGGGGAGGCTAATAGGGCTTTAATGGCTCTGCTGTGGTCTTTAAATACATTTGCAATAGCCAAGGTGCAGCAGCATCTCCTCTGAGTACAAAAAAGAGGGGGAAAAAGGGGAATTTAAGGTAGAGGATCTGCATCCCAGGACATGGTGAAGGAGGAACGTCTGGAAACTCAAAGTCCTTCCTCCCAGCAAGGGGAAGGACATGAGGGTGCTGCTAATTAATCTGATGGGTTTGACCCAATGAAGGGCTGGAATTAGCAGCTGACTGCACACATTTGTCCCCAGCGAGGAGCGGCTGAAGCCCCAGGGGTCAAGAACTATTTGTAGCAAACAATTTATTCATGAATTTCGCTTATTTGCCTTGTGAACCATCAGAGAGACGTGGTGTTTTCCTGCCTATCTTGGTATTTCTCACATGTATTCTGCATCATACACTTGCTTTAGGCTCCTGCCTGGCTCTTTGCATGGGCAGCATCCCTGCCCGCCCCAGCTCCTACCGACACGGGTGGGTTTGTGGTCAGGATGCTCATCTGGGACCAACATTTCTCTAAATCTTTTGGGTTTGGCTCAAGAAGTTCCAGTAAAAGGTCAATTCTCACTTTTTCCTCCAGATTTCAATGAAATTCATCAGAGATCTCCTAATCCTCTTTTAATCCATTTTCATCAGCCCTCGTTAGGGTCTTTATTTGTGCCCAATGTCTCTGCGCTGCTGCAGCCTCCAAATGACGACGCACAGCGGCTGCCCTCTCTTTCTTTTTTTGGTTGATGCTTATTTACAATCACATTTTCAGTGGAAATCAGCCCATTTATTCATTAACTTTAATACGTCCCCTTTGGTGCGCCGCCGCTGTTCAGGATTTTATCATCACTTACTGGGCCTCTTTCCACATGTCAAAACTTTATTAAATATGTTTCTAACGGGGTGGAAACGTATAAAAGCCACTGAATGCTTTTAAATTGTGGCAGTTTTGCATTTTGTTGATACCCTACCCAAGCGATGAGATATGACAGGCAGGCAGTGCTTTCAGAGGCAATTATATCACACTTCAGGAGGCGGCATGGGGAGCGATAATACGGAACGGGAAGGAGATAAAAGAAAACAACTTGCTCTCTCGTTCTCTCGCACACATCCACAAACCCACCACCATCCCACCGGGACCACGGCAGAGACGAGGGAAGACAGCAGAGCTATTGTTATGGATGGCACAAGGCAGGGGAAATAGCAGAAAAGAAACAGCAAAAGGTAGTTTGAAGTAATTAGCAGAGCCAGAATGAAAGCAGTTTACACCGGCCAAGGAAGCCAAGATGCTTTGGAAAGCGGGGAGTATCCGTGGAGTATCTCACCATCTCGCTCCTCCATGACTCAGCCACCACAGGAAATAAGAAACAGAGTTTTATCTATTTATCCACTTAGTGACCCAGCCGACATCGCAAACAAAACGCCTGTTTATCTACCCGAACATCCACACGCACTTTTATAACTACCAACCTCGCCGCCGCTTCTCTTTCCTCCCTTTCTCTGACACATTCATCATAGAAAACAGGAGAGAAAAGTATGTTTATCTACCCAAAGGGCATGTTTCCATTCGCTTTGTTTTTCCTCTATGCTTAAAGAAAAACAACCCACACTACCAAAACAACCTTTCTGGGATAAAACATCTTTACAGCCTCATGAGGAAATGAAGACCTCACGAAATTAAAAGTCTCCTTGGAACCAGGTGCTCCAGGCTGGATCCCAGCGCTGGGATGCTTGAGCTGGGCTCAGTAGAGCTGCCGTTCTGCCCCAGCAGGAGTACCAAGGTATTATTGGAGCCCCAGGACCCAATACAAGACACCCGAGGGGATTTGGGAGCCCAGATGTGCTGGATTTCTGCAGGGAGCAGCAAAAACTCCCTGTGGTTATAGTAGATCCTCAGCAGGGAGGGATGGGACCTGCAAAGGGGATGGCAGCTGCCACCAAGAGCTGTTGAAGTTGCTCTACAGCACTAATTAACATTCAGTAATGAATTATTACACAACAGCCTCATGGCTTCCCCTGATTTTGGAGTCAGAGATGGGTTTCATCCCAAAACCAAAGGCTTCTGCTGGGAGGGCATGTACAGAGCCCCAGCGCCTGCCTCTCCCCGCCTGGCACACCAGGCTTCTTATTAGGTTAATTAAAACCATAAAAGTGAATGCTGATTTGCAGAGAACATTTGGGAGCAGATGGCAACAAGTACCGAGCTCCATAAAAGCGAATTGGAAGTTGTGAAGTGTCTCGGGCTCATCTGTGCTGGGTCCCTTGTGTCCCAGCCCCCCAGTCCCACCAGTAACCCCACGTGTAGCTCCCAGGGGACATCTATGGCTGGAAACTCTTTGATTTTTAAAGCAAGTGAAACCTGGGACTCTCCTATTGAATCCTCCCCGTATGTGACAGTGCAGGGAAGTGAATGGGGAAGGGAAGCATCTCAAATCTGGGCTCTCGGCAAAGAGGTTACAGCAAAGTTCATAGTAATCCCTCCAAGTTGGGCTGAAGCTGATTTCCATTCCACACAGGAACAACACAGCATTTGATTATTTCAGCTGTGCATTTGCTCTGAAGAGCCCCATTTGAAGCTCTGTGTTTTCTGATACAGCTGGGATTTTATAAAATACCCCACATGCAGGCAGCAAAGTTGCAGATGCCCAGCAGAGCTGGCCCAGGCAGCTGGTGCAAGGTGGCCCTTGGAAAATGCTCGAGGAAAGCAAAGTCCGGCTGGTTTCATGAAGGGTAAAACGTGCCCTGAAGCCCCATCTGCTTTAGCCCTGACCCCCTTTGCACCCCTTGTCTTGAGGGGGTACCCAGGGACCTCATCTCATCCCACACTTGTGCATGGACACCCCCAGCACCAGGAAAACCACCGGCGAGGCAAAAGTATTGGATGGCAGAAAGCGGGAGAAATGAAGACAAACAGCTTGGGCTCCTTTGTTCCTGCTGTACATTCAAGAAAAGAGCAGGCAGCACTGGTAACGGGAGGAGAAAAATCAAATCCAATAACACAAAAAGCTGTTAGAAGCTGCCCGGCGAGCTGCACAGCCACTCGTGTCCCTTCGAGAGCATCGCGGGTCCTGGGGACAAGGGGATGCTCCCGGCAAAGGGCTCGAGCCACCAAGGCTGGAGTTGCCCTCTTGGAGGACAAACGTCCCAGTCGGTGACACCCCAATGGGTCCGGCGTGTCCCACATCACAGGGAAAACTGGGCTCAGCTCAGCCCCAGTGCAGCACCCATGGACAAGAGAATGTCCCCACAGCACAGGGAGGGACCAGAGGTATTTTGGAAGAAGACGATGGCAATCGGAGCGAGATCACGAGCACAGAGAATGGGTTTATTATTATTAGCAGGGACTGCACTGCAACAGCAAATCCTCCCTCTCCAAACAGCACAACTGCAAGGAACGGCTCCACCCAAATGTTAATGTTTTTTGTTGTTGTTTAATTTGTGAACTTATTTATCTGGGAGTCTAGAAAGGCTGCCTTGTGCTCGGGATGCTGAGCACAGCCAGCCTGTGCTGCTATGATTAGATGGCTAAGACCCAACCTCAGCAGCTGCTAATCCTGACTATTAATTAGAAGATTTGGGGTAAGAATTCCAGCACAGAGGCTCAGTTAAGCTCGAGCAGTTTCTGCCTTTTCTTTTCCCCTCCTCCTCTTCTCTCCCCACAGCCACCCTGTCATAATCCCTTGCAAAAGCTCCGCTGCCAGCGGGTTCCGACCCTGCCAAGCAAGGACAGCCGGGCACGGGCTTCGATTTTCATCCTTTGAAAGAAAAAAGCCAGGGGACTGCCATGGTGACACAGGGAATTCATCCCAGCCTGAAATGACAGCATCTTCTCCTCGGGCCAGTTCATTAATTTTTATATCGCAGTGGCTTTGAGAGCCTTCAATTGAGGTCAGCGCCTGGTTTATTGGGTGCTGGATACGCATGTTGCAAACCGGAGTATTCAGGTCTCGCTCGGACCATGTTGCGTAGCTTCCTAATCCAGACTGGGGGATTTCTCCTCTCTGCCAGGGAGAACAGGGGTCACAGCCGCCTCCTTGCCCCAGGCTGGGGACCGCTGGCTGGTTTGGGTCCCCACGCTGTCCCCTCTGCTCTGACCTCCTTGGGAGCTGCTGGATGCTCCTGGGCATCTGCCAAGCTCCATTTAACATGCAGAGAGAGGTGGCATCTTGAAAGCTGGGCAAATGCAGCCCAGCCACTGTCCTCCAGTTATTTGTTTGCACTAAAACTTAATTTGCTTTAATTGTTTGCAGAGCTGCACTCAAGAGCCCTGGGGACAAGTCAGCCGAGCTCTGCCTTGCACCCTGTGCTCAAGGGTGGCACCAGGTGTCCCCGAGTGGTGGGACAGACCAGAAAAGCTGATGCTCAGGTTATTTCTTTGCATTCCCACCTGTACAGGAGCTGACGTTTGTTTTTCTTTCCCAAACAGAGGGGCTGGGTGAAGCCTGTCCCAGCACAGACCCACAGCACAGCTGAGCAAAGGGTGGCGAGCTCTCCTTGGACTGCACCCAAGAAAGGGGTTCAAAGCCATTAACATCTCCGAGAATGAAATATTGATGGCCAGAAAGCTGTTAAAAGGAACAAGAGAACTGGCAACCCCAACACCTGGTATCCTGCCCATTCTGAAAATAATAATAAATAGGAGGGGGAGGACTGATGAGAGAACACGAGGGAGATAAAGCGAGTGGCACACGAGGAAGCGAGGGACCCGCAGGCTGAAAATGCACAGCCAGGCCTGTCTTTTTTCTCCTCCCGCTTTTGCATTTTATAAACCAAATTGATTTACAGAAGAAAGGAACACTTACTACATTCAAAGCGAGTCGCTTTCTCTTTCTAAAGGAGGCAACAGCTTTAATTGAATTTCTGAGGGTTTGCTTTCTCTGTTTTTAAAGCTCCTCCTGTAAATCAGCCCATTACACCTGAATGAAAAGCAGGTGCGCAGCCAAGTGATGCGGGATGGGATCTCCCACGCCGCTGCTCCTGCTCCGTCCCCATCTCCTGGGCACCTCTTGCTCATTGCACAGATTTGAATAGTTGGGCTTTGGCTGATATTGGTCTCTCATACAATTTCTCCCTCTTAATGGATATTTTCCCCTATCCCTTTTATTTTCTGCACTGATAAATGGCCCGGAGCAGCTCAGCGCTCTGGATGAAGGTACCAGCATCTCTTCTTTCCTTCACACTGTGGCTTTTCCCCCCCCAGCCCTTCACTGACACATTGACTGGGAGAAGTTTTGGAGCAGGAGACAATTCATTCCAAAACGAAGCAAACATTTAACCTTGGGTCAAACGAAAGGCTGAGTCAATCCCCAATGATTTCCTTTTTTTTAAATCCTTCTCCCCAAATAAGAATAAATTACTTTCACAGAGCTGGCAAAAGAAGAAATAGAACCACACGATTTGTCAATCTCTGCTGCTGAGAAGTGCCAATAGTATCGCTCGAGGAAGAGGAACCGGGGTGAAGGAGAAAGGAGGAATTTACTTTGTGCATCACTCACACCAACTACCAACAGCTTCCAGAACCACGGGAACCAGAGCATCACTGCAGCATCACATCGGTGCTGTCTGCGTTGGCAAAAGTAGCCACAGTATGTAGTTTTTTTGAGGGAGGAAGAACGAAATTCAGCTTGGGATAGAATGGACAGGGCTGGGCGAGGTTTGGAATAAGAAATGTTTTTTTTTCACCTGCCACAAAATTCACTCTATTTGCCACATCTTTGCACCTGAATTCAGCAGTGAAAGATTCCTCAGGAAAGGATTTGCATTATACTGGGATAGATGAGGCTGCAAATACCCCCATCCACCCTCCCTTTCCTCTACATCACCCCATCTGCCAAGAGGATGGACAGACAGACCCATTGGGGCTGGTTTATCTTTAGTTTTCACAGCTACACAAGTGGAAGAGGCCTCACAGCAACACTTCTACCCGCCCAGATGTGGAGCGGTGCAAAACCAGCTCCAATTTACTGGGCTGCATCGGTACCATCCCAATCTCCACACACACAGCATCACCGTCCACGCGGTCAGACACTTCCGGCTTTGAAGATATTGCCAGCAAACAAGAAATAAACAATACCAGAAGGGTGATTAACAGCCAAAATACAGTGGTTTTTATCCTCTATTTCCTTCTCAGCAAACACCTACGGGGATGCTGAAGCGCATCCCTCACTCCCTGCCTTCACACATCAAATCTGTGCACACACACACACACACCAGCACAAAGGAACCGGCTTTTCAGTCTTCCCCACACTATTTGTACAGTTATTGAAGCGCTGGGACTGCGGTCACGTCTGCCCCTTTGTTATACACCAGCAAAATTAAATTACACACACACAGAGTTGTTATCCCCACACACGCACAGGCTGCAATTTGCATTCTGGTTGGGAACAGACTGTTTTCATATTCCTGCAAATATAGCAGCCTCTTGGTCTTAATAAATTCATAAGCATTGATTCCTGGGGGTAACAGCATGGATATTATACTCGAAAGCACGGTGTTTCTGACCAATGCAAACCATTGCTCTCCTCTCTCCCTTCCCTCGCAACCTGTAAAACCCCGGTACACCACGTACCTGGACTCAGGGGGAGAGACCCCGTGTGCGAAACCAGCTGCAAATTGCACCAAAAAACTCAGAGTTGGCTTCAGAGACTACCAAAAACAATACAAAGAGCTGCTCTTTGGGGTCAGTTCCCCATCCTGCAGCACCCCAGTAACCCAGCCTGAGTCCTTATTTGAAGGGTTATTTAATCAGAGCTTGCACCTGCTCCAGGGCTGCTGCGGTGCAGCTGTGCCCATGTAGCAGCACAGCCCCTCCCAAGCTGGGGGTGAAGGCAAAACAACCCTCAAAAACCCCCCAAAACCAAAAATAAAACCCAGCGTGGATCTGAACAAGCCAGGATGGTCCCTACACATTTGGATCACCGCTTTTATTCTCCCACCTTTGCCCATAATAATCCCATTTGCAGCCTCGGTTTCTGCCTGACACTTGAAGGATGAGCTATTAAGGACTCTAAATTAATAACTGCTATAGAGTTTATTTGAGAAGATCATTAAAAAAAATCAGTAATGTCATCATGTCAAGCAAAGCTTCTAGTGTGTTTTTATTATTATTACTATTATTATTATTATGCACGTCTTCTGTTTTTTTTCCCTTCCATCACTGATCTGAAGCTTTCAGAGGGATACATTTGCCCAGTTTGCCATTGGAAAGGGCATCCCCTGCACAGAGCAGACCTGCAGCAGGCTGGCAGCCTCAAAACAGACTCTTAAATCAGAGTAAAATGCCTCCTACCCCCCCAAAAGCAAGGCAGAGACAGAAATAACCTGCAGAAGGAGCCGGGCAGTGCACAGATAGGTTGGCAGCTGCTGTGCATCAGGAAGGAGATACATATATATATGTATGTATATGTGTATATATTCCACTGAGCAAAGGAGCTCTCTGAGTTGGAAAGAGAGCTGGGAAAAGATGCTGTTCCTCCCCGGGCTTTGCAGGGCTCCATGTGGATGACGAAGTGCTTTCTTCTTCTTTTTAAGCTCTTTTTAATGATAAGCTTATGTCCTGCTAAAAGCCAGACCAGCCCAAAGGGGCTGCGGCAGCAGTCGGGCTGGTTGTGCACCGGTGCGCCCAGTACCAGCACTGGGTACCAGGGAGCCCCTCCAACCCCGCATCCTTCCCTTCTCCCTCCTCAGGAGGGTACCGGTGCCACCAGCCAGGTTTGGGGGTCCCATTTCTGTGCCTTCCTAGATAAACCCTCACCCCAGGGGTTCTGGGGCTGCTGAGGGATGGGGTGACCCCAAATCAACCCGCTGGGTCCTGGGGGAAAACCCCTCCCGAGCAGGGAGCAGCTGCTGCTGGGAGATGCTGTTTCTCCCCAGCGACTGTAGAGGGAAGTAGATGACTAAAGAGACTTTTTGCCTATGGCTGAAGCGAGGTGGCCTCAATCCAGGACCAGATCTAATCAATACCATCCCCAGCAGATCTGCTTTTGGGGCGATGGGCTTGTGCACAACAGGGCAGAGTCTGTACCAGCACCCTGCCCCTCAACACCCTTAATCCAGGCTCAAGTCCCCCCCAAATACTCTTTTTATGCCCTATAGCTTCTCTCCACTCATGGCAGGAGAACAGAGAAGCCTCTTCCTCAGCTGGGGGGTGCTGGGGGCCAACCCCCCGTGCCACAATGGGTCCCCGGCTGCAGGAGGGACCTGGAGCTGGGTGTTTGATGCTTTCCCTGGAGCGCTGAGGAAGCAGCTCCTCTGGCTTTGTGCCGAGCGCCGGCACAGGAGACGTGTCGCACCAAGGAGGTTTTTAATCTCCCTGCCACTCGCTACAGAGCACAACACATGAGCAGGTTTGGGGACTCGGAGAGTGACAATCCCCACAGTGGGAATTAGCAAAGGAAAAAAGAAAAAGGTTAAACACTGAGCCCTTTAAACTGTCTCAGCCTCATGTCCCATGTGCTGGGGACACGTGGGGGACACCAGCGTTTCACTTGGCTTCACTTGGCTTGGGGACATCGGGTGACAACCCTCCAGGGCAAGGGCAGGTTGTGGTCCCTGTTGCACAGGCAGGACCAGAGGAATAGGAAGGCAGGAGGACTGTCTCAAAAACGGCACTTTTAGAACCGAGGGACTTTTTTCCTGCCCAAAATGAGATGCAGTGGGAGCTACGTTGGGGCCACCAGCATTGAAAATGTGCCCTGGAACATCACTGGGAGGGGTTGAGGGGGGATTTTCCTTGGTTGTGAGCACAGACAGAGCCCAGACAGGCCCTCAGCATCATCTGGAAACAGCATCTTCCCCACGCACAGGGCTCCCGGTGAGCACCAATGGCAAGTGAAGCGAGCCAGCATCTGCCTGACGAACAGCACTTAGACCCAGCCCCAGGGACCTGCGGCAAAGCCAGGTGTCAAAGCCAGGTCTGTGAAAGCCCAGGCTTAGTCCTGCAGCATGGCAGCAGGAAAAAAATATATATAAAAATAATAAATTTAAAAAAGCGAAGCATAGCTTATTCAAGGATTTCTTGTGGTATTTCTCGTGTCTCTCGCCTATTGCTCTATTCTCCGCTCGTCCCTCTCTCGCTGCTCTCACCTCCATCCTTTCAAGGGAGGGTTTGGTTCTTGCTGCCTGCACAGCAAACACCTGCACAAACGCTTCCTGTTAGTGCGCTGGCATTTGATACATTATCAGTGGAAGATACACAGAGGCAAGAAATATATTGTGCAAATTACTTGATAATGCACAGCAAAGCGGCACCGTGACCTTAAAAAAAGCCTGTTAACAGGGAAAAAAGAAGAAAAGAGACGGGAGGACTTTGCCAGGAGCCTTGGTAGGCTAGGTGGAAAACGGAATCGTTTTTTTCGTGATTTCCAGTCTCCTTTAACTCTGCCCTCCAGGTCAATAATCTCAGTAACAACCTTTTCCTCCAAGAAAATGTTGGAGCTCGTGCTGGTCCCCATGGGAATTAAAGTTCAGGTGTCCCCGGGAGGCAGCTCATTGCTGAGCGTTTGTCTGGCGGCCAAAATAACACCGAACCATCCCAGGTGGGCAAGGGGGACCCTGGGGGGAACCTGGAGCCCCCGAGGATGTTCCCCGGTGGCCCTGGGGACAAGCAGGACAACATTTTCCCTTTGATTTCTGCCTTTGAGTTTTTTCCCCAGCTTTATTAACCCCTCCTGCTAAAGTTTCCCACCTCAGCCTGGTGATGGAGAACAAGTGTTCTCCGGTGGCCAAAAAAGAAAGGGATGGGTTTCCATGGCAACCGCCTTCCCAAATGAGGGTTGCTGTCACCTGTAGCACCCAAACTGCTGCCAAGACCATTGCCCTGGAGCGGGCAGGGGACAGCAGGGTCCCACGGGAGGGCATGCAAGCACCCAAACTCACCCAAACACCCAAAACACCCCAAAACACCCAAAACAAACACCCAAAACACCCCAAACTCACCCAAACCACCCAAAAACAGCCCCCAAACACCCCCGAAACAAACACCCCAAAACACCACAAACCACCCCCCAAAAACACCCAAAAACAGACACCCCCAAACAAACACCCCAAACTCACCCAAAGCTCCCAAAAACATCCCCCAAACACCCCCCAAAACAAAAACCCCAAAACAAACAAACACCCCAAACTCACCCAAACCACCAAAAAACAAATAGTGAGCCTTGGTGGACAATGGGGCTGCCAGATAGTGAGCCTTGGGGGGCTATGGGGCTGCCAAATAGTGAGCCTTGGGGGGCAATGGGGCTGCCAAATAGTGAGCCTTGGGGGGCTATGGGGCTGCCAAATAGTGAGCCTTGGGGGGCAATAGGGTTGCCAAATAGTGAGCCTTGGGGGGCTATGGGGCTGCCAAATAGTGAGCCTTGGGGGGCTATGGGGCTGCCAAATAGTGAGCCTTGGGGGCCTATGGGGCTGCCAAATAGTCAGCCTTGGGGGCCTATGGGGCTGCCAAATAGTGAGCCTTGGGGGGCTATGGGGCTGCCAAATAGTGAGCCTTGGGGGGCTATGGGGCTGCCAAATAGTGAGCCTTGGGGGGCAATGGGGCTGCCAAATAGTGAGCCTTGGGGGACAATGGGGCTGCCAAATAGTGAGCCTTGGGGGACTATGGGGCTGCCAAATAGTGAGCCTTGGGGGGCAATGGGGCTGCCAAATAGTGAGCCTGGGGGGCAATGTAGCTGCCAAATAGTGAGCCTTGGGGGGCTATGGGGCTGCCAAATAGTGAGCCTTGGGGGGCAATAGGGTTGCCAAATAGTGAGCCTTGGGGGGCTATGGGGCTGCCAAATAGTGAGCCTTGGGGGGCTATGGGGCTGCCAAATAGTGAGCCTTGGGGGGCTATGGGGCTGCCAAATAGTCAGCCTTGGGGGCCTATGGGGCTGCCAAATAGTGAGCCTTGGGGGGGCTATGGGGCTGCCAAATAGTGAGCCTTGGGGGGCTATGGGGCTGCCAAATAGTGAGCCTTGGGGGGCAATGGGGCTGCCAAATAGTGAGCCTTGGGGGGCAATGGGGCTGCCAAATAGTGAGCCTTGGGGGACTATGGGGCTGCCAAATAGTGAGCCTTGGGGGGCAATGGGGCTGCCAAATAGTGAGCCTTGGGGGCAATGTAGCTGCCAAATAGTGAGCCTTGGGGGGCTATGGGGCTGCCAAATAGTGAGCCTTGGGGGGGCAATGGGGTTGCCAAATAGTGAGCCTTGTTGGGCTATGGGGCTGCCAAATAGTGAGCCTTGGGGGGCTATGGGGCTGCCAAATAGTGAGTCTTGGTGGACAATGGGGCTGCCAGATAGTGAGCCTTGGGGGGCTATGGGGCTGCCAGATAGTGAGCCTTGGGGGGGCTATGGGGCTGCCAGATAGTGAGCCTTGGGGGGCAATGGGGCTGCCAAATAGTGAGCCTTGGGGGGGCTATGGGGCTGCCAGATAGTCACGCTACCGCTAATTGAGATTTTGGTGCATGGCTCGGCCCTTGCCGTTCGACTTGACGATGATTTTCTGGCTAATGCCCATTGCCGATTTGAATTTCACCCCGCAGTTTGCGTCGCACAGCCTCCGCTAAAGCCCATGCACAGTGTCAGTACTTAAAGAGATTCAGTATAACACAACCTGACATTCGGGAGCTGAACTGGAATGTGAATAATGCCTTTCTGGTGCGCTGTGCCCCCCCTTTTCCTCCCCTCTTTCCTTTTATATATGTTGAGAACTGGGGTTTTTGTCACACCTCGGATCTGTAGATGAGAGAACGCAACTTCCAGAAACTAGAAACCTCATGGTGGGGGAAGAGAGGAGGATTGCTCGCATAATTTGCAGTGTGAAAGCCCAGGCCTTGCCCACACCAGCCCAGCAGAGCTTCCCCAGCATCCCGGCTCTCCACGGGGCTTTTCACCTTGCAAACACGGACCTGACCGCTTCCCTGCACATCTCAGGCAATATCTGTTTGCAGCGTGAGATCGGCACAAGGCGAGAGCAGAGCTGCTTGATGAAGGCGGCGCTGGGGTGTTATGGCAGAGCTGCGGGTGCCTGAGGGCTGAATATTAAAACATCGCTGTGTCCAGAGGTGAGGGAAATAACAGCCTTGCCATAGAGCTGAAATAGCCTCAGAAACTCTCCGTCGGGTCAGGGCTGAGTGTCTGTTCAAGGGACCGTGGGTAGAGAATGCTGCAGGGCAGACTTAAAATGATGCAGTGAGTTTTGGGATGAAATATCAACTGTCCAGAGCTTCCTTGGCACGCAAAGCCTGTCTAGAGCAGGTCTGCAGGAGAGTTCGATGCCAGACCCAGTTCAGCCCTGCACAGAAACCCCTTTTCACGGCAGCAATAAGGTTTTTGTCTCTGCCAGCCCTGAGCCCATGTGCCACCGTCCTGCATGCCCAGAGCATCCCCCATCCCCAGCCCGGCTCCCGGGATGCTCCAGGGTCCCCATGGTACACACAGAGAGTGAAGGGCTGAGGGTGACAGTGGCACAGCAGCCTTCTTCCCAGCTGCCTTGGCCTCACAGACTCACACTGATGATCCTCATCTGCTAATGCATTTTAAATCCTGTTGGAAAGAGGCTCCGACAAAGCGTCGCGCGTCCTGCTCGCCCCGTGCTGAGCTGGATGGAGATCCTGATTGCTCGTCGGCTGCGCTCGCCGAGGCCCAAACGCTGACAGAGGGCTCCTCCTCCCCGCAAATCAGCCCCAAATGGGATGTCAGAGGGAAATCTGCGGGGCAGGAGGGTAATTTTTATTGTCTTTGAACAGCTGTGCGCACAGGCGAGCTATCGCAATGCTGCTGCGGAGTGCCGGCTTGTTCGCCCCAGCAGGCGATGCAGCCCTGCTCAGCGGGACAGGGCACCGCGCCTGCTGCTCTGCCCTCTGCCTTCAGTGGGACCACTGCCAAATGGGGCTGGGAGAGATGGAGGGGTCACACACTGCATCCTCCTGCACCCTCCTGCATCCTTCTGCACCCTCCTGTACCCCCCTGAATCCTCCTGCAACAACCTCTTGCAACCTCCTGCATCCTTCTCCATCCTCCTGCACTCTCCTGCACACTCCTGTATCCTCCTGCACCCTCCTGTATCCTCCTGCAACCTCCTGCATCCTTCTGCATTCTTCTCCATCCTCCTGTACCCTTCTGCATCCTCCTGTACCCTCCTGCATCCTTCTGCAACCTCTTGCAACCTCCTGCATCCTTCTCCATCCTCCTGTACCCTCCTGCATCCTTCTGCATCCTCCTGCAACCTCTTGCATCCTCCTGTATCTTCCTGCAACTTCCTGCATCCTCCTACAATGTCCTGCAACCTCTTGCATCCTCCTGCATCATTGCATCCTCTCAGCCTCCTCATCGCTAGACTCAGCCACTGTGAACGTTCTCCGGGTTCTCCCGCAGGGACGTGATGCTCCAGCTGGGACCTGGGCACAGGGTCCCCTGCTCAGTCCCCCACACCTCTACCAGAGCACCTGGCACGTTTGCCCAGGAATTTCACCCGCTGGTTTCGGTGCCCGGCCTCAAAAACCTCAGCAAACCCCAATGACCCCTTCACCTGCTTGGAGCTGAGTTAATTAATCACGGCTTCAAAAATCTGGCCTGAGCACTCTGGGACCATATGGCCCCTGCTCAGAGCAGCTTGAGCTTCTGGGTGGATGGCAAGTGGTGGAGACCTCAGGGGTAATTAAAAGGAAAAGCTGGGTTGGTTCGAACTTCTCCCGGCCGCGGTGGCCTCTGCTGCGCTGGCATATTTCAGGCAGGTGACAGGGACCTTGCCGAGTGTCCTTGCTCGGAAGGAGCGTGATGGATCTGGCTTTTACAAGGAACAAAGAGGCCATGATCTGACATCGACGTGATGAATCGTCCTTGTTTCTCCCCCCAAATGATTACTTGAGAAAACTTTGCAGTCTGTAAATATTTACTGGGGAGACCACAACTGTCACCTTTCCTTTATAAGCACAGAGGTGGTTGTTTTAATAAAGCTTCGCTTAATTAAGAGCAGCACTGCTGGCTGGCACGCATGGGCGGTGCTTTACAGACACATTACCCCGTGTTTGCTTTGCAAAATACACCTGAATTTCAGCCTCATCTATAGGTGTTTCTACACTATAAAGAGTAGTTCTGGTGAAGCCTCGTCATGGCAATTCAAGCTTGAGGGAGTCATGGAATTGGAAGAGAAAGGGATTTAGGGGCTGTTTCCTATTGGGATAGTCAGCGCGGGCGCTGGGTCCTCTCCTGCCCTCAGGTCCTGGGATGGGAAGGGATGACGAATCCATCCCGAGTGGCTTCGCACAGGGTTAATTGATCAGAAGCACAAAAATAACACCAGTGAAGCGACGTCAGGGCCAGGAGAGCGGCCGGAGAGGAGGAGGCAGCGCTGAGCCGAGCCTGCCGCGGGCTGCGTAATTCGGCTGGAAGTCAGCCAGCAAAGGAAGAAAACGTCTTATCTGCAGCTAAAAAATAATCAGAAATAAAAAACAAATGGAGATATATAGTAGGGGAGGCGAATTTATAAACAGGAGCTTATCAGAAAGCAAAGCAGATAATAAACAGCTCTTCAGATCTAGGTCTCCAGCTCACAGAGGACAGAAAAGAGAATGGGATTCCTCAGGAAATGGAAAGGGCTGATAAGAGCCTGCAGTGACTTAGCAAACATCATTTAAAATTATTTTTAAACAAAAAACAAAACAAAAAAAATACCCTCTTTTGTCTTCACATGAGAAAATTACCCGCAGCCCCTGAACAGATTTACCGGGCTTGAAATCGGGTGAACTGGGAGAAGGAAAAACCACCACTGCTGCCTCCCAGTAAAGCTGAGCCCAGACAGACTCATTGGAAATTCTCTTTCAAGGCGGCTTCAAAGCGGGAGGGCAGGCGGGCAGGGCTGCCTGCGCGGGCAGGGGGGCAGCGGACCCCAACCTTGCTGCATCCCGAACTGCATCCCGAACCGCATCCCGAACCGCATCCCGAACCACATCCCAAACCTCATCCTGAACCGCATCCCGAACTGCATCCTGAACTGCATCCCAAACTGCATCCCGAACCGCATCCCAAACTGCACCCTGAACAGCATCCCGAACCTCATCCCGAATCGCATCCCAAACCTCATCCTGAACCGCATCCCAAACTGCATCCTGAACCACATCCCAAACCTCATCCTGAACTGCATCCTGAACCGCATCCTGAACCGCATCCTGAACTGCATCCTGAACTGCGTCCCAAACTACATCCTGAACCGCATCCTGAACTGCATCCTGAACTGCGTCCTGAACTGCGTCCCAAACTGCATCCCGAACTGCATCCCAAACTACATCCTGAACTGCATCCTGAACTGCATCCCAAATCGCATCCCGAGCAGATGTGCGGTGCAGCATCCTTCCCAAACCATCCTGCATCACCTTCCCTCTGCCTCCCTCCCCCCCAAAAAATACAAACCCGCAGCATGCCTGGCTGTCACCACATTTTGCTTTTTTGCCATATTTTTGTCCCCTTTCTCCACCAGAGCAGCACCAGCAGCACGAGATGTCCCCCTGGCTGGGATGCTCGGGTTTGGGCTTTGTACCTCTGTCCCTTTGTCCCCATGGGCTCTGTCCCCATGGCGTGACCCTCTGAGGGGCAAGGAGAGAGGGGTTCACCTGGGAACACCCCAAAATCACGCCAGGGTGACACCAGGGACCACACTGGTGCCTTTGAGCTCCCAGCACAGAGCCCACTGCCCAGTCCCAGGTTATTCACAGCCCCCCAGTATCGCAGTTCAGGGCTGTCACCTGCAGAGCTTCAAGCCGATGGGTTTTGTTTAATCAGACAGGTTTTTTGCTCTCGCTCTTGTTACCTGCGTATTTATTTACAGTCGATTGTTCCCTCTTTTCGTTCCATTTATGTACCATCTTGTTTACGATGCTACTTAAATGCCTGGCGTAGAGGTAATTATGCCATTGGAAAAGCAAAGTAAAACAAAAGCACACGTGTACGCACACCGAAAGGGAAGAAAATGCTCAGAAAGCTCAACCCGGACAGCAGGCTGGTCCTGCCTGGCTCCGCTGTGACGGGCATCACCGCACCCTCAGCCGTTTCGGACACGTTTTGCTGAGTTTTCCCTCCTTTTGGGGTGGGGGTGAGAAGGGGCAAAGTGATGGAGAGACCGAATTAAAAGCGCAGACGCACTCGTTGCTTTCGCTTTGCTGCCTGGGTCTAACAACTGAGTTATTGCCTTTCATTTTGATTAATTCATTTATTCCCAAACAGCCTTCATTATTATTATTATTAGTAGCAGTAGTAACCTTATCAAGTGGAGGAGGAGCCCAGAGAAGCTCGTTTGCAGCCCAGAGCCAGGAGGATGGAGCAGGGAGCCCAGGGAGGTTCACACGGATGCTCCCAGCCCCTTTCCTCAAGAAAACAAGGGTAAAACCCGCAAGGAACCTGCCCGCAGCACTTGAAATGCCACAGAAACACGTTGCTTCATGATTTACTTATTTTTTTTTAGCGTTCCTATATTTTACAGCAAATTACCTCAGTTTATGGCACTTTTTTCTCCCTTACATAATTGTTATAAATAATCTTCAAACAACATAAAAGGCATAAACATTGCCAGGGAAGGAAGAGTAAATGACAGAGATTTTGGAGCAGATGAAGGAGAACTTGCGCGTTGATAAGGCAGGGGGGCGCCTGAGCTGGTTTGTTTGTTCTCTTTTTTTCCTCCAAATTATGCCTCATATTTCTTCAATAAATATCCAGCTGCAAATAAATATTTCCCTCCCTGGCCATTCAAGAAGCAGCATCTCAAACCGCACCAATACTGTCAATGGTAAAGTGCAACAAGAACCCTGGGGAGCAGTTTGGGGGTCACAACGAGAAAGTGACAATGAGCCCCAGGTGACAACGCATAGGAAAGGACCTGAGTTGTCCCCAAAGCCGCACGTGTCACCCACAACAGGGAAATCGGCTTCATCCTCCAGAGAGGATGATGGTGCTGATGGGGCATCTCCTGTGCCATACGCCTTGGTGCCTTCCCACCTTGTGCTGGGATCCAGTGTCACCAAAAAGTCCCCTGAGCCCCCTCTGCAGTGACAGTAACCAGCAGATAAGGGAAGATGCTGCCCAAAAGGTGTCTGCAAGGAGCTGATGCTCCCGGGGTGGGTATCAGTGGAAACATTGTGGTGCTTCTGAGATAATTCCCCAAGAGAATAGGGTAGAGGGGTCATGGTGTGAATTATTTAAACCAGAGCTTGTCAAACCACCGCCGAGCTCGTCGGCTGAACTCACTCCCTCCCACACATGCCCTGCGGGCAGGTTTGAAGCTTTAGCTGCTCGGCTTGTTGTTTTATCATTAGTTCTTTCTGGGGACAGCACAAGCGATGCTCTGAGCTGCCTCCCCGCTGGCAGGGATGCTTTTGCTGGCTGAGAATGAACCGCGACCCTTGTCACCCAAATGCATCCCCAGCTGCCGACGTTCCCTGGACAGGAACGGCCACCCTGGATGGCTTTTCCCCTGAAATATTCAGAGAGAAAGGTGTTGGTGCAGTGCTGGAGATGAAATACCCAATAAAGCCCCCAAACCACACGATGCCCGGGATGCTCCCAAGGGTGCGATGCACCCAGCTGAGTGATGCCGAGAGAATTCCCGGCCACAACAACAGATCCCAAGATGTATGGATTTGTGGAGCAGCCGCCTCCATCGAGGAGCTGGGACATTCACCCACCAATTGGGGAAGATGCAAACATCACCTCTACGGAGAACCAACCACTTCCCTCCTGACTTTTACGTATTCCTTGGGATTCGGAAATAAATATTTGATCTTTAAAGATCATTTTGTTGCTTGTTGCAGTCAACACCGCCAGGTTTTTAGTGTTTGTTTATGGTTTATACCATATGATTCAATAAACCCTGGCTGCGAAACGTGTGCATAATTAAGTTTAAAAAGCAGCCCCGACTCCACTCTGCTCCTTGTTTTTCAAGCCAGGCTTTATGTAACAAATTTTGTTTATTGCTGACACCAATTTCATCCTTCCCTCCCCTTCACTCATCGCATCAACATTGCTGGTAATTATCTTAAAGATGCCAGGTTTTCAGCCAAGATTGTGCAGGTGCGGAGGGGAGGGGGTGCTGGGGCCATCGCTCCGTCTCCACGTGCAAACCCTGTCCCTACAAATTCATTAACTCGCACCAAATTTTGGGTTATATGAGGAAAAACGAGTGTAAGCTCCTGATCTGTCTGTCTCACCACACATTGTCCCCATTCCTGCAACAGCCTCTCGTTACATTCGCCGGCAAATGGAGTCTCACCACTGGTAATTTTTTTCCTTTAATTAAAAAATAGGGTTTTATCAGAAGCGGATATCAGTGCTGGAAAGGATCTGTTTCAATGAATTCTCCCCCTGTTACGAAAGAAAAAGAGCTGAAATCATCAGAAAGTCAAACTCTGATGCTTTCAAATTGAGACCTCCGGCTTTTTCTGCCGAGAATTACTTTCCATTTTGAAATGTTAATTGATAGTAAGAAGTATTAAAAGGCAGACAGGAAACAAGAAATGTTTCCTGTTCCTTGCAGGGAGCTACTCGGTTGGCCAAAGCAGCTGCTTTCTGCTTTCCTACCTGCTGAAGAACTTCTGCGATTTCGGTTTTATGACCTTATTTGAGGCAGGAAAAGACAATATCAAAATTTGTAGCCGCTGCCGTCAAAAGCCAAACCGGCCCCGCTCGGCTCCACTAACAACCCACCAGGCAGCACGGAAACGGCGCAGCTTTATAGGTGTTTTATACAAACACCTACACTTCTATAGAAGCTTTATGTAAGCCTATGGAATTCAGAGCTTCGTTCAATTAACTGCACCAACACACTTTCTCTTTGCTGCCACCTTTCCTGTCACTGCTCCTGTGGTTTTATCCCATCCACCCCTCAGAAAGCATCACTACGGTCCCTCAGCCGCTGTGCTCCCCACCGGATACACATCTCCAGGGTGAATTTATACTCTTAAAGTTTCCAAACCAGTCCCAAAATGGTCTTTTTCTTATTTTCCCTTTTTCCCTCATCATCCGAGTTACCAGTAACAACGCCGAGCTCTTCCCTCACTCTTCACATCTCAAAAGTGTCATACAAGCATTAATGAATGAACCAAGTTACAGTGAAGTGCCTTCTATTTTTTCCCCCGAGGCACAGAGGGAAGGGGACTCCACCCCTGCTCCTCTCCCCTCCACCCTCCTCTTACCGCTTTATGCATCTGAAAAGGTTTTTTCTCATGTGCTTATTTTCTCAGCCTGGGTACCACAGGATGCTGGGTGACCACAGGGGATGCTGGGTGACGAGGAGAAGATGCTGGGTGACAAGGTAGAGATGCTGGGTACCCAGGAGAAGATGCTGGGTGACCACAAGGAGATGCAGGGTGACCACAAGGAGATGTTCGGTGACAAGAAGGAGATGTTGGGTGCATCTGAATGACCATGGGCAAATCATCACATCTTTGCACACTTGGACACCTCTCTCCAAAGCATTTTCTCCCTCTCCCTGCCTCTCCCTGCATCCCCATCAATTCTGGTTAGAGCCTTCAAGATCTATTAAAAAACCCACCAAAAAACACTGGCTGTTGTGAGAGAGATGAACTTTTGGAGCTGTCTCTTGCTTTGTAAAGCGCTGCTTCGCTCCTTGGGAGAGCTCCCGAGCAGCCCCCCCACGGCCCGCACGCCGTCTGAGGAATATTAGCTCTGATTTGCTTTATCTGCTTCATTTCTCCCTCGGTAAACGGGTCAAAGTCCTGCAGGAATGTGATGGCCAGGCCAGAAATAGAGCACAGGTGCTCAGCGTCCGTGTCTAATGCTCCTGCCAGCAGAAAGTCCTTATCTGGTTGGTTATCGGATGCTATGAAGACACAGCACAGCTCTCATTTTTCCCTTCTCTCCTCTTTCCTTTTCCCCCTCAGAATAGATCCTCGCAAACTCATATATATGAATAAAGATAATAATTTAAAACCCCGCTAGAAATCCAAATCTATAATAGACTTACTTAAACAACCCTGTTGCACCGTTTCAGCAAAGCAAGGTACATTCCTGTTAGATACTGAGCTATTTAGGAATGATCATGTACCATCGGTCTCCAAGCTCAGTGATGCTCCCCCCAGCTCATGGGGACCCTCAGTTGTCCCCGAGACCCCCAGCTCCCCGTCCCCATCCCAGCGCTGCCTTTTGCAAGGTCACCACTTCAAGAAAATGAACAGTTTTTCAGCTTCTTGGGGAAAAATATCCTCATTAAGGGGTGTCGCATGGCTGGTGCCCTGCAAAACATTCCAGACAAATGTCAGGGGCTGGGGGGGGGCATAGTCAGTCAAAGAAGATGAATTATTCAGCTCCCGAGCCGCCAAGTGAACATTATCAGTTAATGATCTGTAATTATTAATAAATAATTTAAGCTTTAATAGCTAGGAAATGAAATGCTTAATTGCATCATAACATAATTAATGGAATTAGCTACTATGAATAAAATTAGGAGTTGTGGGTTTTTTTTTTAAAGTGAAAATCTTATTTCTCCACAATGCCGTTGATTATTTTTGTTCTAATTAAACACTGGAGAAGATGTAGGAGAGGAGGAGGAGAGGCTGGTGGGGGCTGCAGGACCCCAGGACAGACACCAGCTCTTTCTTATAATGTGGAAATTCAGGAGATGGACTTGATGAAACCTTTTAAGACCACAGTTTACACATTCAGTTTACTAGAAGTAATAATACTTTAAAAAATCTATTTCCAAGTCTCCATCCTTTGGGAAGGATGGGGGAATAGGGCACCCATTGTCTTTGCAGGCGGGGGGCGGCTGGGTGGTTGCACCCCCTGCAGCAAGGTTGGCCCTGAAGCCACCGTGATTGTCCCCGCAGCCACCGCTATTGTCCCCACAGCCACGGCTATTGTCCCCGCAGCCACCGCTATTGTCCCCGCAGCCACCGCTCCGATGTTAACAAGTGTTAACAAAAGCAAGGCCGCCGTGTGCGACCCGTTCGAAGGGCTTTTTATTAGGCAATCATATATTTTCATTAGTTATGGTGATGAAGCGCTTAGGCTTTATGGGGTGTTTTAGTGTTTCATTTCGCCGTGTTTCCCCATTACCCTGCTCACATTTCAGGGTGACATGGACCATTCTCCCGTCCTACTCAGACAGAGCCTTTTCTGGCCGTAAAGGGAGCCGGCTCCCATCTGCTGCTGGAGGGAAGCAGCCCATTAAAGCCTGGGAATTCAACTCCAAAACCTGTTCATAATTAATATACCTTATAATGTACCAAAAAATCCCCAAATGTTACTACAAGATAATTGTTTAAGTGATGTAGGGATGAGTTAAATGCCTCGCTGGGCATTTAACATCCTGCTGTACGTCTGGCTGGCACCAGCCCTGCTGCCATCACCCAAAAAGCAAACTACAGCTGACTTCCAAGCCCAGGCTCTGGGCGGATGCAGACGGGTGGGTTTAACCCCCCCAGAGCTGAAAATACTTATGCTATTGCTGATTTACACCAGCTGCAAGCTTCATTTTCTCTGCATAGATCTCAAGAGCTACGCACAGAGATCTGCCTGCAGGTCACGGTTTGCAAATAGGGACCAGCCCCTCTCTCAGGGCTGAAACCAAATGATTTCACTGGCTTTGAGCTGCTGGAAGAAAAGAAGAAGAAAGCAGCAAAAAAAACCCTCAGAAAATCTTGCAAGCAGCTAAACGGGGGGAAAATTGCAAGCTCTCGAAGAGTGACAGTTTGCAGAGCGTTGCCAAGCTTAATCGTCACCATTAAGCAATTATTGCACATGAAAACAGAAAGTGTCGGCAAACTCAGCCTGCTCTTGAATGAAATGGAAAAGAGTCAGACAGCATTAGATACTCGCTTCTTTCTAGCTGAGGGATCAAGTTACGTTCCCATCATAAAAGGCTTCCAGGCTCATAAATAACAAAGTGACTGACAACCGCAGCATTAACTCCAGCTCAGGTTTCCACGCCAGCTCCCCAGCTCTTCCCACCCCCTTGTCCCCCATCCCAGCCCCGACTGGGCGTTTATTAAGGGATTCATTAATTCACGTGGTGGCTGGTGGGTGAAGGGGACCCCGGTGCCCCCCCAGCACGGTGCTGCCATCACGTCCCTCCGGGGGAGGAGGGAAATGAAAACGCTCAGGGAATTATGAGTAAATAGATTTGGCTCAGTCCGGAGCCTTTTTAGGTTGGGTTTATTTTGCCTTTCCTTTCATGGTAAATTTTCGGTAACAAGGCAGCCAATGGTGACGGAGCACGGGGATTGAAAACGGTTTCAAAGGAGCCTTATCGTGCTGGGGACATATGCACATTGAGCCTTGGAGATAGGATGAGTGTAGGGCCCTTCTACAGGAGCCAGACAAATATATACAGTTCTTATTTGCTTTTTCCTGTAGGTTGCATCTTCTTTCTCTTTCTTTTTACATTTTTTGAGGGGGTGGGATGCCTGTCCAACCCTCAGCAGTGCTGCTTTGGGCTCGGTGGCTGCAGGAATTCTATACATCTCTGGCTTAAAGGGCCAATGTCCCTGTAAAAAGATACCAGCAAAACATAGCGTGTATTTTAAAGATAAAAGTCCTCACCTACCTTTCTAAAATACCAAAAAAACTGAGAAAAATAGGGGGAAAGTGTTTTTAATACTAAGCTTTTCTTTTGGGCGTGTGTGCTTTGCGTACACCAACGTCTCTGGTTTAGGGGGATGGATAAACAGACGGATGGACAGATGAATGGATTGACTTGGTCTCAGCTCAAGCAGAGCGGGGTAACAAGGAGGTAAGATAGGAGGAGGGATGGAGAAAGTCCTTGCAGCAGCAGGAATTCCCATGGGGTGTTTTCCATAAAGATTTAAATACATTTACTCCCTTAGAATGCTGGAAATCTGGCAAAGATGCTGCTGGAGGCTTGGGGAGAGGGTGAGCTTGCCCGATCCGGGCTGTCTCCGAAACCCACTGTGGCATCCCTGCGGAAATGTCTGTGGAAGGTTCTTCATTCAGGTTTTGGAGGGTTGCTATTTGTTTTTTGGAGAGCTTGCTTTCTCTTTTCATTTGGCTTGGCAGAATTTCAATACTTCTGCCTTTCACCTCAATAAAAGCAGCGTGTCAGGCAGCAGGTTTTTATGATGGAATGACCTTTTCCACATGCAGAAAAGCCGTACCTTTTCCTGCATTTCGGGGGAGCGCGTAAAGCTGCTTTTGATGAAAAGCAAAGCCTCAAACTCCATGGGCGATATCACCATGAACCAGAAAATTAGAGTAGTGGTGGGTGGTTTTTTTAACTACGCAGAATGACATCAGGATGAGACTTTCATTAACACTGAGTTATTTGCACGTGCACGATGAGGCATAAGAAATTACATTTACCAACAGCAGAGCCCCCTCGGTGTCCCTGGGGTGCTCAGACCCATCCTGGGACCACGTTGGGTCAATGTTTGGGGTATTTTGCGCTGCTGAATCCTCCACAATTTATGTGCCCAAATCCACATTGTGTTTGCCTTCTTTGTCCTTTCCCATCTCCAAGTCTCAATGGGGCAGCCCGGAGATAAACAATTCCTACAGAAACCCCTTGAAAGCCGTGGAAGCGCATGGTGTCCTCGCACCGCCGTCCCGTTCATTAGCACGTTGTTGACATTCATTAATCGAGTGTAAAACTGTAATTAAAAATAATCTCCTTTTCTTCAAGCAGTGGCAGAAGAGGGAAAAAAAGAGGACGCCGAATAAGAGGAAATAAAACTAATGCATGAATGTGCTAATTGCAGCTGTGGGAACATGACGGCAAAACAATTTGCTGGTTTGTTCTCTGTCTGCGGGGCTGAGGATGGAATTTCTGGCAGGGCTGAAACAGAAGAGGCTGGGGAAGAGCCACCACGCCAAACTCTGGGGAAAACGCTGCAGGCACCTTGTGAGTGGATGCATCCCCATAGAAATCCATCTGCACCCCCCAAAACCTGCAGGTTGGGCTGACACCCGCTCGTTTGGGAGCGGCGCAGGAGCGGCGTTGCAGTTTGTGTTGGCTGATTTATCTCCTTCGGCGGAGATTTCATTTCAAGTTGGAGGATGTTCAATGTAAAGCCAGCCCTGTTACAGACTTAATTGGACCATATTTCAATCCCAGTTCATCTATTCAGCGTGGATACCTTACCCTAGGTCCATAAACTTTTATTAAGTTATATATCAAGGAATATACATATAGGGTAGGGAGATCCAGTCCTGCTCACACATGTTTCGAGAGGGGGAAGGTTGTCATTGCCTGTGTGTCTGGGGCTGCTCACAGCCAGGTATTTGCTGCCCAGATGAGGATTTTGGAGAGTCTAAGGCTGGAGGAGGAGGGGACACAGACCAGAGGAGCCAGGGGACAGCGGGTGACACCAGGTGACACAGAGCAGGAGCTTTCCCAGCCCTCCACACGCTGCTCATCTCCCTCAGCTTTAGCTGCCCTTCCGTCCTGCCCCTCCTCTTCCTCAGCTGAGCTTATTTTGCAAAGACAAGCAATTACAAGCGTGTTATCCCCACTCAGCCGCGTGTCCTAACAGTGCCTGCTGATGTACTGGAGCAGGCAGCTTGATAATGGGACGTATTTAAGCTGATTGGCACTGGAGATAAATGATTTCTCTGAATGGATGCACTTTTGTTAAACTTCTGAAAGCCAAAGGGAAAAGTTACCTTTTTTTTTATTTTACAAAAAAAAAAGCACCCTTTGAAAAGGATGCGCCTCCCCCGAGATTCTCATTTCAGATTAGGATATCAGGTGTACGGCAAGAGATCTCCGATTCCCTGGCTGTCAGGGCTGCTGTTTGATATTCAAACCCGTCATTTGATCGCTCCTGAATAGCTGCCTCGGTGTCCTTGAGGATAGCTCTATTAAATGCCAAATCTGTTCCCTTTCCCTCTGTCTCCGTGATGAGACAGAACAACTCTCCCGCAGGAGAGCCGGGTGTATTAACGCGACTCAATTGGGGGGGGGTTTTAAGCCCATCAAGGAGAGAGTGGGAGGAGAGGGAAAGGGACGGGGATGGGTGAGAGCGGTGGGGGATAAAACCCACTTGAGCTGGAGTGTCTGGCTGTGCTGCAAGAGAAACCAGAGAGAAAACCAGAGTGGAGATCAGACGGTGACAATATCTTTGTCGGAAGGAGAAGAAGAAATTAACTCAGTGCTTCACAGGAGGAAATGAAAAGCAATGCTTTTTGGTTCAAAAACTCGTCAAGAGACATGGGGTTGGGTGCAGTCAGTGTCCAGAGGGAATGAGAAGGCAGAAAATATGGGATGCTTGGGGAAGCTTGTGCAGAAAGAGATGGCTGAGCTGGTGTCGGGATGTAGCTGAGCCCGTTCTGGGGTATAGCTGATCCCATTCTGGGATATAGCTGACCTGTTTTGGGATATAGCTGACCTGTTTTGGGATGTAACTGACCTGTTCTGGGATGTAACTGACCTGTTTTGGGATGTAACTGACCTGTTCTGGGACATAACTGACCTGTTCTGGGATGTAACTGGCCTGTTTTGGGATGTAGCATCTCCTCTGCAAATCCCCTGCATCCCGGTCTCTGCAAGAGGATCCAACAGGATCCAACACGCGTGGTAACCTTGGGTTGTTGTCATCGCGGAGAGATCTTTCCACACATTAACGGCACTTGATTTAACGACATGTTCACATTAGATCTCGGTGTTGATTGCTGAAGTCACTTCAAGTTAATTACAGAGTTAATTACCAGCTAATAACTTTGTTGCTAATAGCTGTAACGGATTTTTGGCAAGAGTTGTCAGAAGGGGCTGATTGGAAGGTCTCTTGGGTAGGATCCTCGTTACAGAAATGGATATACTGAAGGCAAATGATTCCAATCTTTTTTCTTTGATGAACAGTAAATTATTCTAATATCCTTCACTATTGTATTTGCTTATTATCTGTGGGTAATTAGAAGTGAAGAGCTGCAAAACTGCCTTGGTTGTGGGTAGGAGACCAAAGCAATTGTGCCGTCTTGATTTTTGATGCTAATAGATTGCTTTCTCATGCCCCAGCGTTGCTTTCCTTCCCCTAGACATACAGCATCCCCAGCCCTTCTGCCACTAACACCCCTGCACACGCGCCATCCCGTGGGCTCCGCTTCCTAATTTTGGAGACTCCCCGGCCAGGACTCATGGAAGTGAGTTTTGTGAAGAATCGCAGTTGATTCCTCTGCCTCCTGTGGTCACATTTCAGGAGCAATTCAGCAAGCTGGGACACTTCACCCCGCGGAGGTTTCTGTCCCTGTGTCCCAGCAACCAGCATCCCACATAACTTCTCCAGCATCCTTGCTTGCCCATCACATCCCTGCTCTTTGGAAGGCGAGGGGCCAACTGGTTACCAACTGGTCTAACTGGTTACCAGCTGTATCTGTGCACCGAGCAGCCAAGAGCCCCGCTCGGTGTGGATGGAAATTCGCAGGCAGCGCTGGCAGCTGGGGGAAGGAAACCTCGGGGACCAGCTGAGATTAGCAGAAAACAAATGAACAGAACAGCGTGTCGTCCCTCAGCAAGGCACAACCACCGAAATCAAAGGCGCAAGCAGAGCTTTGGTGACGAATTGTAATGCAGGGACGACGGGAAGCGTGTGTTCCCATCAGCTGCAGCCTGAGCGGGGACAAAACCGCTGCCCCAGGTGAGCTGTGCTGATTTGGAGCCCTGCAAATCCTTTTGGCTCGCTCGCTTGCTCCCCTCAACAGCACACACGAGGTTTTCAAACACCTTGTGTGTCGCTGCACCTGACAGCACCAGGGCATTCGTACCCTCGCAGCTCCCAGACCGAAACACAAACGTGCTGGAAACATTCAAGCAAAGGCTTTATCACCTCCAAGCAGCAGATTGATGGGAGATTCCCAGGGAGCAGAGACAAGCTCCTGCCTGGCAGGCGGCAGCGTTCTCCAGCCGCCCCCCATCCTGCTGAGCAGCAGATAGAGCAGCAGCAGCTCCTCTGGCTGGGGAACAGGGCAGAGATTGTTGGTAAGAAAGCACGGCGCAAGTTCAGCAATGAGACATCTCTTGCATAAGCGTCTCGGAGAAGCTGGTGTTGCAGTTAATTCACTCTTGCAGTGCTGCAGAGTCTTGGGTTTGTTTCCTGCTTCTGCGGTGAGATGCAGGTTAATGTGCTGCAACACCCTCTGCCCTCAGCGCCCACCTGGAGGTACCAGCATCTTCCTCACTGATTTGCAAGCTGTATCTCAGCTCCTGCTGCACCCCCAGCCCTGGGGACACCACCTCTCCGAGGCCGCCCCCGGCTCCTCTTCCACACCTACATCTCCCACCGCAGGAATATTTTGCAATAAGCACCAGCTTGGGAAAGCTGCTCCAAAACCCGCCTTATCAGCAAGGTGCACACGCCAGCATCTCGGGGGAAGACCAGGGATGTGAAGCAGGCAGAGGAAAAAATACTCGATCTTTGTGTTGCTGCAAGGTTTGGAGTGATGGGGAGTGATGGCTGGATTTGGTTTCCTTCCCCTGAGCAAAACATAGGACTGAGGATGGGATGGGATGGGATGGGATGGGGACAAGAGCTGTCCCCAGTGCAGGAGGTTCCAGCCTGGCAGCTCAGCCCCTCTGCAACCTGAGCTGCACATCCAGAGCTCACCGAGCAGCTATTTACCTGCGCTGAAGTACAAGCACCGCTTCACCGCTTCCCTCAGACCCTTTTAATTCATCACAGGAGCTGACAAGCCCAGGAGGGAGCCTTTCTGTGCCTGATCGGCCCCGTTTGCCAGGCTGGAGGAGAGGGATCCTGACAGGAGGCAGGTAAACCTGCCAGAAACAGGAGCGTGGGGCGAGGTGCAAGCCTCCAAATGCTAAAAAGCAAATGTTTGCTTAAGGAGACGGGTTGGGTCCTTGCTGAGACCTTGCTCCTGCTCTTGTGGATGCTCCTCCAGCTCCCCCATGCTCACTCCCCCCAGCACCGACACCCCATCGGATGCTCGGCATGGTCCCCAAATGTAAGGACCCCTAAACAGCACTGTGCAAAGCGCTGAGCGTCTCCCTGCCCCCGGCCCTCTTTGACAAAGCGTTCCGCTTCTCATTTACCCTCAACACGCAGCTTGTTTGTGTTGGGCTTCGATTTCTCCAGAGCCGGAGCTGAACAGAATAGATAACACGAGGTTTTGGATCAGCTCCTGACCCCGGCCACATGAGTAATTCCACGGGTTGCTGTTATCTGAATGTATAGTAAAATAATGATCTGTAAATCAATAAACTCCATACTACTATACACCACAAACACAATATGAATTCATTACGATTCATAAATGCCGCGAAGACTCATCCAGAACGTGTTCCAGGTTTTGTAGGCATTCAGCCCCTGCCACGCACTCCAAATATTGAGCTTTCCTGGAAATCAGGCGCAGTGGCAGGTCCTGACACCTGAAAACGCTTCTTTTCAGGCTGCTGCAGCAGTTTAGCTCGACTCGCTGAATAGATGCAGCTGTAATCACCCCGCAGTGAATGATGCTGAAAATTGCAGTTCCCGGAATGCAGAGGGGAGAGTGGAGCTGGTGGCAGGTGACAGTGTTTGAATGTCAGTGAAAGTTCACTTTCATTATTTTAATTGTCAGTGTAAAAATCTCCCCATTCAGGCCTGATTATGCTCGAAGAGAAATCAGAACTCCGATCCCAATCAA
Source organism: Streptopelia decaocto (assembly GCF_964273445.1). Lineage (NCBI taxonomy): Eukaryota > Metazoa > Chordata > Aves > Columbiformes > Columbidae > Streptopelia > Streptopelia decaocto. The sequence goes on from NC_138680.1 coordinate 3,834,653, forward strand.
TCAGACCTGGCAGCGTTGTTTCCCTGACACAGGCGGCAGTGCCTGAGCTGTGATTAAACCGCGGGATTAACGAGCCCTGAAAACCCACCAGCAGCCTTTGGAGCACGTGGGATTAACACGGGATAAAGTACATGGCCAAAGTCATCACCCTTAGATTTGGGGTTCCCTGATGCTGCTTTGTGGTGACCCTGGGAGGTGGGATGGTGAATGGAGGTTGTTCCGCCGCTGCTGCCTCAGTTTCCCTCTTCATCACATAGAAAAGAAGCAGGACGGAGTATTTTAGGGGCACATGAGGGGCTCGGGCATCTCCACCATCACGGGCATCCCCACCATCACGGGCACACCCCTGGGTTTGGGGAAATACTTGGGCAAAGGGGTTTATTCATTGAGCTCCCAGGCGCAGCGAGATCCCAGCCCATTAATGCAAACAATTAAGGGAAAAGGCAAAGATGCTTCATAAGCTGCCTGAGAAGTGTAACATTCTTCCAGACAAACCAATTTGCAAAAAGATAGAGCCAGTGGGATCAGGCAATAACTTAATAAGCATCTCGGAAAAAAACAATGCATTTAAGAACATGGTTTTTTTTCCCCCTAATGGAGAAATATGAACTCTGTGGGGAAATAAATGTAATAAACTAAGTCCAATCTCCACAAACATTTGTTTTCTTATCTCTAAAATCAATATACATGTTGCAATTATGTCCTCCGATGAATCCCCCAAACTTCTGATTCTCCGAAGGCTTCTTGCTCAATTGAAGTTCATTACATCTCCCTTTCTTCATCTAGATACATTTGGGGGGGGCTGCATTTCCGAGCCCAAGTCGTGTTTTTTCTTGAAATGTTTCATTTCTCTTTTCCTTACATAGTAGAGGGAGGGGAGTGCTTCCCTCAGCTCTAATCTAATCAAATTAAGTGTAATTTAATTGCCGTGCAAGCTTATATTTGTTAGGAATCCCAGCGACAAATAAATCAGAATAAAATCAAGGCGAATGCTCTGCCTGTTGTGGCTTTTCATTGCTTTTCAGGGAAAATAGCCCAGTTTGGGTTTCAGCAGGTTGGCTGAGCTTCACTCAGCTCTACCGTGACCAGGGCTTGATTTCAGGCTCCCAAATGCTTCATCCTTTGCTGGAAAGGGAAAGAGATGGGGAAATATGTTTTCCCATTGCCCCACATTGAGCCAGTTTGCTCGCCCGTCCCCGAGAGCCGGGAGTGACCCACGGAGAGAACAACGGCCCCATCCGCTATTCACAAGGTACACAAATAAAGGTGGGTAATTATCACCCAGGGGTAGCCAATTATTTATTTTTCTTCAATTTTTAATGAAGAAAAAACGTTGCGTGTTTATTCCAGCTTCAAAGGAACGGAAAAATAACTCGTCAGCTTATTCGAAAGGTCCCTTTGCGAGCAGATGGGCGCGGGCATGGGCAGCTCTGGTGGGCTGCAGCGGGGTGCTCGGTCTCTCTGAAAGCCTGGAAACCAAAAGAGAATGTTGGCGAGTAGTTTTCCCTCTGGGTTGGAAAGCAAAGCATCTAAAGAGCACTTGACTGATGCCTTGTGAGTCCATATCTGCTGTGCTTGACCTGCGCAGACAGAGGAATCTCTTCCTCCCCTTGAAGAATCACCATCCCGAGCAGGGGCTGGTGTGTATTTGCAGTGCTCAAAGATCGAAAGCATCCCAGGTCCCTCCTCGATATGGTTTGATCCTCAATTAGAGGTATCAGGCACGGTTACTGGCTTAGGAGCAGGACAGAGTGTTTATCAAAGGGGTGATGGAAGCCGGGTTGCGATAGATGCTGGTGCAATAGTGCGATTTTCCTCCCTGGCAATTGGAGGAGAAAAGCAGCTGGGTCCTCCTGGGGCATAAAATGTTGCTGAACCCCAGTTCATGGAGCCACATAAACCCACAGCCTCCTCCAGCACCACGGCATGGGGCTTTTTCTGACCCCTGTGTTCAGGGAAAGGGGTGGTAGATAAGACAAACTGCATTAAAATGAACACGCAGCAGCCTGCCAGGCATGTGGACAGCAATGATTATCTTATTTAAGCGGAGCCCCTCCAGCGCCGGGCAGCCAATGTGCCGTACAACCGGCTAATGGCTCATTTGTAGCATTCAGTTGGTTCAGAGAGTTCATAATGTCCCCGTGTCATGGCAACTTAGCTTAAGAATATGGATCTTCAACTTAAGGAAACGCAGCCGTACATCAAAGTGTTTCACAGCCTTGGGTCAGCATCCTTCTGTTGGGGCAGGTCTGGGAAGGGAGCCAAAGGAAACCGCTCCTCTCATTACGGGACTTCTCGGAGGAATGTGCAGGAAAGCGTTCAAATCAGGCAGGCGCTTGGCTGCGGACGGCGCATTTCTCACCTGCAGAGTGTCACGCAGGGAGCAGGGGATGGGAATGGAAAGGTTCGGAGCTCTGGGCTTTTCCCATCACAACGTCCGGACCCGCGAGGTCCAGCGGTGACATCCACGGGCTGAGCGGGGATGCTGGACGCCGATGGGGACAGACAGGGCGGCGGGGAAGGCACGAACCGGTGGAAGAACCACACAAAAGAGAGGACAAGGGTTTAGAGGAGCTGCGACAGACCCAGAGCCAGTGAAAAAGGGCATCTGGCTGAACCCCACACCGAGATCCAGCGGGGTGCTGGGGACCAGAGAGCCCAGGCTCTCAAAGATCATTTTCCATCAGATTCCCCAATCCCCAAGTTAACTCTTGCCCGGGAAATTCCTATTTCCTTCACAATTCTGCACACTGAAAATAAATAGAATTAAAATACAGAACTACCCCGAGATATTTTGGTTTGGGCAGCTGACAAAAACATGTCTTTTATTCAATATGTAGGGAACAAGCTCCTGCCCCACCACAGCCAAGTGTCTCATCAGACATCTCCGAATGACAGCCCGACAGGACGGAGCTGCAGGCGAGGTGTGACGTGCAACCGGTCCCCGCAATCGCACGCGACCGCATTGCGAAGCTCTTTGTAGCAGTGACGGGATCCCCTGCTAAGAGCAGCACAGGCTGGTGCCGCTTCACCCACTGCTGCACAGCCAGGGGCCGGAACGCACGCAGGACAGAGGAGATATCCAAACAACAGGGAAAACAAGGGAAAAAAAGCACTATTATGAAAACTAGAAAACGTTTCGTACTCGTATTGTGGTTTTATGAGTCTCTCGCTTGCCATCTCCTCCAGGGATTGCTCTATTTTTTCCCGTAATTAGCAGCAAACTGCGATTGCCTTGCTGTAACAAGCCAAGTGTCTCCTTCAGATGCCCGCACAGGATTTCCCCCGCGTCTTTTCTTCACGTTTTATTTCTCACTAAACAATTAAATCTGAACAGGGCCAAACCCGCACCAGGCGAGAAAGCAGCGGTTTGGGGTGGATGCTCACCTGGAATGGGGAGCACCCAGGGACCCCCCATCACCCACAGGCTCAGTTTGGGAAATAACAACCTGTGCCCAACTCCTACGAGCAGAAGCAGCTTTAGCCATTTACAGCACTGCACAAAGTGACTTCTTCCGTTTGCCAGCTGCATTTTGCTTCTTATTTATGGCTTAAAAATTAACATTAAACTTAGGCTGAGTAACCAGCAGCAGCGCAGGCAGCAGGTAGCGATGCTGCTGCCCCTCGTGCTCCTCCAGCCCGTCCTGCAGCGCAATGCTGGCTGTGATAGAGAAATGCAACGTTCAATGGAGAGCTGGTAAATAAAACATGAAGCAGAAAGTAAATCCTTTCTGGCACCTGGTTACTTCTCTTCCGACTGCAATACGCGAGGCTGCTAATTGCTTGATTTACTGTAGCAGTCACTCTGCTGACAGCAATAAATAATGTTAATTAATATAAGGTAACCCACTGACAGAGAGGCTGGTAATTACCAGGAAACCAGAGAGATGGGCCTTTTGTGGGACTGTTAGAGGAGGGAAGAGCACAATTTCCTTTCCTGTACTTGGTTATCTATCATTCTTTATTTGTTTGCCTTGAGCACTACGTGGAAAGATCTCGGGTACAATTTCTGTTTGTTTTCTTTTCTTTCTCTTTTCCCTTCCCCAAGGATACCATACGTTAAGCAGAGAAGAGTTTCCTAGATTATATACACACAGAAACGACGGGTTTTCTCCTGAGCATGCGCAGCGAAGAAAATGCGACGCCGTATGTTGAACACGAACATCCTGGTGGGTCCAAAAAGAACTGACGCAAGCAGGGAACGGCTATTACAACATCACAACGTTCCCCCTCACCCCGCCAGGAGCCGCGTGTGTCCTCAACAACATCCAGCAGATTTAAGCATCTACGTAAATACTTTTGCTGACCTTGGGGTGAGGAAATTGAGGCTCATCTCTGTCTGGAGCTGCTTCTCTCCCAAAGATGCAGAAGAAACAACTGTGTTGCTGCATGGCAGGGAAACAAAATGCCATGATCTGATATGAAAAGCCACCAGCCTTTCTGCCCTGACCGGCTTTCTTCCATCCCTGGTTCATTTCTCACTCTGGCCAAGACATAAATCATTACAAAATCTGTCCATCGGGTTAAAAACAAGTAAGAGATTGCAAGCGCAGGGAAACGAGACAGAACAAGCAGAACATCCCTGAGCAAAACTCAGCATGGAGTTCCCTGCAGAAACCCCCATGGGGAAGATGCTTAGAGGGGGGTTAATTATTAAGGATGAAGAAATTCCCTGTTTTCCATAAGGTCTGGAGCTCACAGCAGGGAGAGCAACTCAGTTCGCTTCACTTTGCAGGTTTTGGGGGTTTAACAGCAGGTTTTCAGCCCTAACCAAGTTGCTGTGAAAATGTCCTGGACGGGATGAAGATTTGAATCTTCAACACAACTTGCAAGTCAAGGAAACTCGTTTGGGTGATTTGCACACGGGCTTTTTCCATGAAAGGGACTTTAACACTCATGTCCTGGAGGAGAGGAGAAGGGTTTTAAAACTTTTAAAGAATGTGAAGGAGATGGGATTGCCGGCTTCAAAATGCACCGTTTGGAGGGGTTCTTTAAAACAAGAAGAAGGAAAGAAACTGCACGTAGGCGCCGTGAGAAACTATGGACTTAATGAATCTCAGGTATTACAATGATAAAAGCAGAGAGCATTTGTTTTTCTATCCTAATTTCCTAGTTAACAGACAAAAGTCACCTTTTCCTCTAAATGGGGGAACATCATCTTGCACATGGTGGGTGTTTTCTGAGGTTGGTGTAAACCTGGAGTACAAACCCCGGAGTTCCGCTGATTTACACCATCAAACACACCGACCTGGACACATTTGCAGAGATTTCTCACAGCAATTTTGCAGAACTTCCTGCACATCTCCCCTGCATCTCCCATCATCTCAGAAATATGTTCCAACATATGTCATCGTGACTCCACAAAAGCCATTTGGAATAATTTGCCTGCTATATAAAGACACGGCATTTGTGGAAAGTTCTCCCTGGACTGTTGGGAAGGGAGAGGTGGGCTGTGATCTTTCAATATCGGATTGCAAACTGGTTGCAGCACGTGCACCAACCTCCTTCGCTGCTGGAACGATGCTACTTAGTGGCTGATTTATTCTGCTAAATGCTTCCCAGCTCGCTCTTTCTTTGAGGACGGCATAGCGGGGGGGTTGGGGTCGCAGGGTTTGGTGGGGAGCAGCATATGGGGAGTTGGTGGGGAGTTAGAGCTCTTTCCAGCCCGAACTGGGAACACGAGGCAGAAGCCAATGCTTTATTCTTGTTTGCTTTCTTCCCCCATCTAGAACCCACAAAGTGGGTGTCTTTGTCAGGGTGGAGCCCCACACGGCGACACAGTTGATACAAGAACAATATTAAACCCACCCAAACCCCTATTTACATGTCATCACAGAGCTAGGAACTCATTTGAAATTCCCAAGGCTTCGGGGAGAAATTTCAGCTGCTTTAAGTGTTAAGAGCTCATCAGAGGCATCGACTTTTCTATGCAGAAAGCTCTGTTTTCTGCTCTCTTTGTTCAATAATAACAGACAAAGATGTGTTCTTCACTCCTGAGCCTGTTCCCTGATCCCTCGCACAAGGCGAGACGGGCGCTGCGGAGACGTGTGCGCCGTTATTATCCTGCGTTTTTCTCTCTTTAATCATCTTTATACCTCCCTGACGTTCGGCACTGAGTCCTCCGGCACCCGCTGCTGTTCTGCCTCCCACTCCTGGCTTTGCTGTCACCCGGCGAGTGACAGCACAGGGGTCTGACCCCCACAACCAGCAATTCCTCATCATCTCAGTCTTCCCATCCCTTTCCTACATGGAGCTGGGAGGGACAACGAGCTGCGCTGCCTGAAGTTGGGACAGGTCAGACTGAACTGCAGCAGAATTGCTTTGGATTTCACGGATCCATCATTTTTAAGGTGCTGTTTCCCACGCCTAACGTGACATCTTGCCTAATGAGGGCCATACAGATTCAACCATTCATTCTCATTTCAAGTACAACTGCCCGCGGATGAAATCAGGCTGTGTTTTTAAAAAAACAAGCATCTGACCTTTGCTAATTGATCCCATGATTAATTACCAGGCTGGATAAAAGCATGGATTTGATTTCAATTAGAGCTTAGTTGACTTCAGCCTCCAGATGCCAAGACTGGACACCGCTCCCTTTGCTGGCCTTTAAAATCCACCCAGGCTGGTTCGTATGCGCTGAACAGAGACCCTCACCTACCAGGGACCTTCAGGTTATTTTCCTCCGAGCCATTATTATTAGTATAAAGATGTGGTTTAATTTTACAGGACTCTCAGAGCGCTACTCTTGGGTTTGGTCGCTGCAACCAGGAGTGCAAACCTCCCCAGCCAGAGCCAAGGGGCCCTCAAGAGACACAAAGAGTGGTTGGAACAACTGATTTCAGGGGGATTAAATCCAGCGTAGTCTGGAGCTGCAGATATTCCTTGTCAGGGATGTGTAAGGCTGGAGCAAAGATGATTGTTGCATTGGAAAATCCAATGTCTTGGTTGTTAATGACAGAATTTTCGTCAATCGCAGCCTGGGGATACTGGTGTTATAGCTGCATTACACCCAAGTTCCCAGTTTGAAGGCTGCCATGATTTCTCGTCCGGGCACGTGGCTCCTCATTCGGGGATTGAAAGCATTTCTCATAAAATGAATAAAACATTGTGGGGATTAGGAGCAAAACTGGTGCAAATGGACAGTCAGAGCATCATTCCCAGCTGGGAAACCAGTGTGACCAGCAAGAGGAGAAGAATTCGCTCTTCTCACCCTGTTCCTGCAGAAAGGTTTTGGAAAGGCCAGATCTCACCTTGGATTTGCTGGCAGGATTGGGTTCCCTCCTGATCGGAGACGCCGTGTTTTTCATGTAAATGCTCTTTAATGGATGTTTAGCACAACGCTGACAGCCATATGACAGACAGGATTCTCACGGGGGCTTTTGCAATCACACTATTAGCTCACTCCTTTGCATGACAGGGATCTTGATCTTTCAGTCTTTCAAGTGCTGTGTGTTTTGGGTTGGGCAGGTGTGTTTGTTTCCTAAGCAGGGCTGTCCTTGACAAACACAGAGACGCGCCAGGGAAAGCAAACACCAGGCTGCAAGGAAAACATTGAGATCTCCCAAACGCATCAGCTGCCAGAGTTCAATCCCCTACTGAATCCTAAAAGGAAATAAGAGGGGCAAGAAGGAGGAGGAGGAAGGAGAAAACCTCACCCAAACAGCAATTAATGAATTCAACACAATCCAAACCAGCCACCAGCTGCAATCAAGGAGAACAGATGTAGATGTATCAAAGTACTGATGTTAGCTAATGGGAAGAAGGATCTCTCTATCATTTATATTTTCTAACATGCTGAGACTTAGGACAAGCTATTAAGGAGCTGACATTTGCAAGTGTATTTAAGCCCTGCTTAGATTAAAGGTTTTTATTTCTTCTAACTCTCATCTCCTCCCTACCACACTCTCTAACATTTGCCCCATCTTCAGTGGATTTATTTCTGCAGAGTTATTCAATATCTCCATCCACAGCTGTACATCTCCCCTTTTTTTCTCTTCTATTTACCATGAAGCTAATGGTGAATAAATTAACAGCAAAATGAATACATTCCTTCTATAAATAATTGATGGACATCTCAGCTGCATACTGATCCCACACAGGTTTCTGGGTGTGTGGGCACGAAACGCTCAGAGCCCAAGGAACGAGAAGAGAGAAGGGAAATGTGTGCTGCTCATCGCAGAAATTCAGAGCTAATACAGGCAAACACTGCCTGCCCCATTCAGGCAGCAAGATTCAGGTGTTATTGCCCGGGCATTGGTGTCTCCAAGCCCCCAGCGCTGTCCCCAGCCCCTGGTGCCGCTGTCCCCAGCTCGGCCACGTTTCCGCAGAGCAGCTGACGCTAATTAAACTTTGCAGTTAAGAGATAACGCGAGAGATGCGCTTTTCCCTCTGAGCTTTTCACATCGCAGCTGGAGGCATTAGATAAGGTGGAAATTGGCCTATTTTCCAGCCAAAAGTAGCTTTGCTGTGAGAACACAAGGAAATTTAAGATTTTCCATCCCTACTTTGAAATAAAAACTCAACAGTTTGCGCCACGACACCCCCGCACTCCAAAAAACTCCCGAATGCAGCATCTTTCTGAGACCAACAGGATGTTTTTCATTGTGGCAACGACAGAAAAAAGCCTGGAGATGATCCCATATTGTTTTCCCAAGATGTTGTCCAACACCATCGCTCCCCAAACTGCGTCCTGTGCCGCAGATGGGGGAAATCATTGCCAGGGGATGCTGCTGGGGTTTGGGGCTTTAGGGGGGAAAATACAGCAGATGAGCATCAACACAGACCACGAGAGCATCCAGAGCAGTGAAAACCAGCATAAATCATCAGGTGTTTTGGAAACAGTGGAAATCCTGCTGGTTTGTGACTAACCAAGGGCCTAAGTAATTGCAGTTCCATATGCACATACATACATAAATATATACATAGAAGCATAGAACCATTTTGGTTGGAAGAGACCTTCAAGATTGAATCTGTTAACCTAACATCACTTTCCTAATGTATATGTATATACAAAGTAATATATATAATGTAATTTAGATCTGTGTATGTATATAGACACACACACAAAGGTATTCTCTTCCTATAGGCGCACGCTTGCAATGCCCTCCCTGCAGACCTCAATTAAGAAAAGCCTTTATCTCCTGTCGTCACGTTTCTCAGACAGATGTTGCAAAGAGGTGTGGAACAAATCAAACCCCTCCTTTTCACATCTGGATGAGCCGCACGTTCAGGCACCGCTGCCCAAGCGCCGCAGCCCTCGCCAGCGGAGACAGACACACGGCAGCGGTGCCCGGGTCGCTGTTTGCTTGGAAAGATGCTTTCACAAGAGAGACAAAAGAAATTAAAGAAGTCAAACGACCTCAATCCAGGATATTGCTTCCTTCCTCCTGACATTTATGAACTATGTATTTCGCATCTCTGGTGCCGTGTTCCATAAAGTAACATCTGTCGTAGCCGGCAGCCCTTGGAAAGCGCTCGCGCTGGGGTTTACTTTGCAGATTGCGAGAGCGGGTCGGGGGAGAGGGCAAGAGGAGGGGGAGAGGGTTGGCACAGCCCTGTGCAAGCTCCTTGATGGAGCTGCCCTGGTTTCCCCAAAAACCCACACATCCCCATTTCACGCCCAGCCCTCTCCGCTCATCCAGGTCTGTAAAGAGAATAAAGCACAAGCCTCCCTGCAGCTCTCTCTTTCCAACCTCTTCTCATCCCAATCCCGTTGCATTTTTCTCTCCTTACCCATTCCTCCACTTTTTCTTTGTACTTTCTCGCTGTTTTACGCTCTTCCCCCCGTCCCTGCATCCCCAGCTCTCGACACCTCGAGTCACCATGACAACCTCTTCCGTGGTGATGCCAATACAGGGAGCGAAATTTCTTTGCCACTGGAGGCTCTTGGTCTCCTCTGGCACAAATTTCCTTGTTCCCACACATGGTGTGAGTTTTGGGGTTGTCCCATGCGGGGACAGGAGCTGTATCTGATGATTTTTGTGGGTCCCAACTCAGGACATTCTAAGATTCTACTCAGATACATCTTCCCATCTCAGCATCCTCCCCTTCCTCTCACCCCATCACCACAGCTTTGGGATATCTCGTGATCCCGCATGGACCATTAGCACTAGTCCCTAATTAAATTAAGTTTGTGGCAAGCCATCTGTGCACATATAACTTTTTCAAGCAACCAGATAATTTCTACCAAAAGTGGCACAGGGAGGAGGCTCAATCCACAGACAGACACTGCATCAGCTTTGCACTTGAACCTGGCATGGACACGCAAGGACACAAGCAACGGGGAAGAAAAACGTCAGTTCTGCCCCAAATTTGCATTAATTGGAAAGGAAAAATTAGCTACATAAAAGTACCTGTGAGCATCAAGAAAGACAAGTCACTGGAGCCAAGTGCACTGATCACCAGGGGATCAAACCAAACCAAACCAAACCAAACCAGCAGAAGCCGCAGGCCAAAGGACAGAGTGTTCCAGCTCCCGGGGGCTCGGGGAGGTTGGAATCCCAGCGAGCTCTGTGCTTGCAGCTGAATTTCAGTTGGATGCTCAACACTCAAAAATCAAGATCCAGCTTCCAGATGTCAGATTTCAAAGACAAACGGGCCTGGGCTTTGAACCTGGAAATGGATTTGCATTCCAAGCGTCCCCAGGGTTTGAAATTTGGGGGGTTTTGGACCTGCATTTTGGACTTATGCTGTGCTCTATTTGAAAGCCACCATATCAATCAGTTATTACATTAAATTATAATAATGGGCTGAGGCAAGTTACTGCAATTGTGTCATGATGAGAGGAGCGAGTGAGGAAAACCAAGAACTTTGTGATAAATACAGACAGATGGCACAAGGTACGGACGTGCCAATGTGCCGGGCTTGTATTTAATTAGGTCTGCGAGTGAGGACACCCATCTCTTGCATTCCCTCTCTTCATCAACCTATTGACTGGCATTCCTGCTATTCAGATATTCTCTCTACCTTCCCCATGGTAAATCCATCCATAGAGTCGGCTGCACATCCTTGCACACTCTGCTCAAGGTACAAACTCTGGGTACTGGCTGCACGTTTACTAATGAGGCTGTTCTGTTGCAGACATGGGGGGAAAAAAAGGCATAAGAGCTAAAAAAAGAAGGGAGGATAAATAATGGAGAAATAGGAGAAATAATGGGAAAATAGCAGAGAGCTTCTTGGAAACAGACCTATCTCCATGGAAGAATGAACAGGCATCGCTGTGCTGGAGCTTCTTGGTGACACCAGGGCTGGAAACATCCCAAGAGGGACATGGGGCATGAGCCTCTGCCCAGCCTGACAAGGTCAAGAGCTGTGGAATTCAGAATTGCTCTTCCTTCTGTTTGTGCTGCAGACCCAGGAGTTACAGGGGGAACGTGGGGGTCCCGCTGCACCCCGATGCCCTTCGCCTTCGTCCCGCGGGAAACCTGGGGATGGCATCTCCTCCGAGCCTTAATCAACGGCTGTTGGCAAAGTGCTCAGAAATCCTAAGGGAAGGGAGCCCGCGCTATCGCGGCAAGGAATCTTTTTCCTGGCTTTTATTCGCATTAGCTGCTGCTCGTGTTAAATTCATACGGCGCTTTGTAGGAGACTAAAGCGCTTTCTCTGCGCCGCTGCTCCCCTTCGCAGCCCAAATCAAGTTGCTGAAAGGCTGCTGATGTCTTTAAAAAATCAAAAAAAAAACCCCAAACCCTTGAAAGAAGCATTCTGTGCCAAGATAATTCTGCTTATATAACACATTATCTGTCTTTCTTTTCTCCTGGATTTTATTACTAAGAGATATTTGCATGAAAACAGGATCTTTGTTGCTTAGGAAATTCATCTGCTACCGCTCCTGGCCCCATTCTGCTGCGGCCGAGTGACAGCTATTGTGCTCGGCTCCCAGCCCGGCTATTTATACACTCCCCGCGTGTGCGGCCGCCTCCTCGAGAAGAAATATCCCTGCTTTTAAAGGGGAAAAAACATTCAACAAAAGCTGCTTCTTGGTCTGTCTTCAACATTGCAAGAAGGGAGCAAACGGCTTTGGCTTCATCTTAGCTACATAAACTACTTTGGAGAGTTTGGCTTCTTGGGGGGTGCTTTTTGGAGCACAAATAAGCAGGTTGGTGGGTGTGCAGAAGGGATTGGGGGCAGCGGAATCATGTGTATATCCCACTGTATCGGGCACTGCTCCATCCCCAGCACAGCGCAGGTTTTCCAGGGGTTCACCCCCAAAGTTAAAGCTGGAAATGCAGTGAGCGGGAGAGGATGGCGGAGGCAGCGGAAAGCTGGGAAGATGCCTTGTGGTGGAAGAATTCGGGAGCTCAGGCTGTCTGGCTGATGCCAAAGACAAACACAGCACTAGGGGCACAACGCAAGGGCTGGGATGCTCGGGAGGCCACCAAGGACCTAAGGACACCTTTAGAAATTTCAAATATCTATGACTTTTCTCCTCAAAGCGCGATTGCTTCCCGCGAGAAATACCAGTGTTCACTTTAACATGGAAACGTGGAGGGGGAAAAAACACAGAAAACTTTCAAATGTAGCAGCCTGAACATGTTTCAAGCCTGAAATGCTGTTGCAAATATTAGTACGGGTGATGGGAGCACAACACGTGGATGGGAGGGGGATGTCCAAAACCAGGGAACCCACCCCAGCCGTACAGATGTATAAATCATACAGGTCAGATAGAGGGGATCCTTCCAGCTCCAAGCATTTCAGCAGAGATAAAAGAGCTCTGCAAGCCCAGGGATGTCAGTAATGCCACCTTTGATTAAAAATTTACTGGTGTGAGAGCTCCCCTCTGTCTTCCGCGGGCTCCTGCATCCCCGTGCAGGCAGGGATGCTCCCAGCCCTGCTCCTGCCGCTCCTTTTCTGGGTTTATCTTGCACCGGTTTGAGCCATATATTTTAATTCTTGGTGGTGTGATCAGAGCCTGGCTCCTCTCCCTCTCACCGGCTTGGCGAGGAGGGGAAGCCTCGTCAGGAAAACTAATTGTGGTTTGCACTGCTTATCGAGTCAAAGGGGTCAGTGAGTCGGGGCTTACCCATTCACATCCCACCTCAGCTCTTCTACAAACGTAAAAAGAAACTAATTAGTTTCTTTAATGGATCAGACCTGCACAAAAAAACGGTGGGAGGGGAGGAGGCCATGTACAGATCAGCAGGTTTGAGAACTTTAATTGCTTTTTTATTCATTTAGGCTTTAAGGACGTGATGACACGCTCCGCTATAATACTGCAGCCCTGATGGGATGAAGCCTGTTCCTGCCTTACCAAAGCGTTGCATTCACAAGACAAAGGTTATTTATTTCTCTAGCTCCCCTTTGGGAAGCCGAGGAGCACATGTCTCTGCCGGAGAAGGTCCTGAGCAGGGGAGGGCAAAGGGCTCCAGCATGGGGGTCCCTGGGGACACAGCAGAGCCCCCATCAACCCCTTCCCTCTGCAAAGCCTCCAAAACCCATCCCTTCCACCAGCTCCGGGGTGCTGCTGAGGCCGAGGAAGGAGCCGCTGAGGCCGAGGAAGGAGCGGAGCCCCTACCGCCCGCTGTTTCTTTCCTAAGCGCCCCTGGGCTTTTTTCGCCCTTTTTTTCCCTTTCTTTTTGCTTTTTTTTTTTGTTTTTAACAAGTCCACTCATCTCTGCTGGGAAAAACTTCCTTTCAATTCTCCTCTCGTTAGCTGCTCCTTAATATTTCATATTCCTGCCTGGGATCCAGGGCTTAGCATCGCTTCGCAAAAGCTGCTCTCGCTACCCTCCCGCAGACCCTGGATTAGGAGACAGGCATCATTAGAGTAAACCTGGGATCAACCTACAGAAATCTCACATCTGGCGGAGATTTCTTAGCTTTTTCTGCTTAGGAAGGCCGTGGAAAGCCAGGCCTTACAGAAACCACCAGAACCCCAGCTCTCCGTGCAGCGGGGATGGGCGTTGGGACTGGGTTGAGGATGCTCTTGGTGTCAGACGGTCCTGGCTGCATCCAACACAGAAACAAACCAGCTCTGGGCCCTGAGGGATGTGGAGCGAGGGAAAGAGGCTGGAAGAGCAGGAACCAGCCACCCCCCCGGTCTCTCCCCCCCAAAAAACTTGGCGAATTTGGTCTTAAAGATGCGAGACTTATTACAACCATTATAAACTGTGATTTGCATTTTCTTTTCCTCCTGCTTTAGGAGAAGCGGATCATATTTCTAGCTTTTAATGGGAATCACAAGGGCTAGAAGCTTGCTGTTATTTTTTATGATGATGATGATTATTATTTAATGAAAGCTGAGATTCTCATGCCATAACACAGCACCAGGGCTTTACAGAAACCATGGGCAAGGCCAGGAGTGCAGATCCCACAGCATCACACAGCCATGGGCAGCATCCCAGCCCTGGTACCCGCCTGGGTACCCCCTGCAGCCTTTGCCCAGCAGCTGGGGGGGCTTTGCCCCACAGAAACTTGTTACCCAGTTCTTCGTGCCTCCCTCCAACCCTCCCATCCATCATCTTTGTGCCTTTCGGGGTGTTACGCTAATTGTGACGGATGCTCTTTGCGCTTATGCAGGGAGGGAGATGATGAAGCCTTAATGTAAGGTAATATGTCTATTAAAGATTTTAAATAAGCTGTGCTGCCGGTGATTCCTCACTTCAAGGGCAGCTCAGCTTATGGTGAGGGGAGCAGCAGATGAGGGCGGGATGGAGAAGGATGAAGGCTCATCGCACTCAGCCCCTCAATAGAAATACAGAAACGTATAGAAACATATTTGCAGCGAGCCCCCAAATTCCTCTCTTAAAGATGCTCATCCCACCTGCCCGCTGCCTCAGCTTACCCTGCTGGGAAAAAAAGTGCTCCCAGTCCTCACAATATTATTTCTGCTCCCTGTAGGTGCCACATGCCATAGAAAAGCTAATTACGGCTAATTTTGCAAGGGGGGCTGGGAAGAGCTCCAGAGCCCATCACCCACAGTGGGGCCGGAGCACAGGTTGTGTCTGTGTCGGGGGCAGAGAGAAAATTGTTCTCTTTGCAGTGGATAAATCCAGATATTATTAAAGGGAGATATACATGAATGCATAACATTCTATTTCTACTGTCACTTCTCCAGCTGTGGCTATGTTCCTTTAATGTACGTTGCAAAGTTTGCTCCAAAATGAGCCAGTTTAAAGAGTTTTATTTAGGAATTATAAAGAAGAGCTAAAATGTCGCAATTTCTCCCTCTTCTTCCAAAAGCTTTTATGACAATGCTTTGAATTAAAAAGAAAAAATCCCTCCAGGCTTCTAATTGTGCAAGTAAATCTCATAGAAACATACGACTTCTTATTTCTAAATGCTATTAAATTTAAAAGCTAATATTACAGCGAGCAGACTCGACAACTTATACAGTAGTTTGGAAGCCCCGAGCTGTCCCTTTGCATTACTGTGGCCAATACCCCCAATACTTTCACCAAAGGATTTTGCCTTGGACAGAAGAGACAATTAGGGACCTACTGGGTAAGGGATGCTCATCCCCTGCATCCTCCCTCTGTCCCCCTTTTGGCTTGTCTGGGGGGGTGTTTTCCATCCTTTTTTGGACAGGCTGAGCCCTGGGGACCCCAGCCCATCATACCAGGCACCCTGTCCCAGTTCGGCTTCTGCAAGTCAAGCTCTGTAAGAAGAGCTTTAAATTCTCTGGAAACAGGACTCTGCCAGGCACCAAACCCTCAGCCCAGCACAGATCTGCTCCCTGGCTGGCACAGAGGGGAAAGGCTTCATGACATGATATTCTAGGAAGCAGAATACTCTTTTTGAAGCGTGTTTTCACCTGCGAGCATCCCAGCACCTGGTTCTGCAGGACCCACACAGCCCTGGGCAGCCACACAGGATTCACACATGTGATGCAGTATATAGGGTTTTTTCAGGCCCTTGCACAAGTTCAGCTTCCCTTGTTTCCCTTCCCAAAAACCCCATCTATAGTTATTATTACTTTCATCCTTTCCTTTGAGATCTGTACCACGGTCCCCAGTGAGCTGTGACACTGCGAAAGGACCATCCTGGGCTGTGCCTGAGCACCCTCTGCCCGCAGCCCCGACACAGATCTCCCTCCCATCCAAGCTGGCAGACGCATGGAAGCAGCTGCAATTAATGTCTCTCTGGGGTTCAGGGCCCCTTTTAATTGCATCAGAGTGGCTGCATTGTGGGCAACCCGAGGCTGCTGCTATTTGCCCTCTGCTACGGCCATGGGAAGAGGGTTGAAACGAGCATTAGCGAAGACCACGGGGCTGGAAATCCATCTACCTCCTCCCAGGCATTATGAATCTGTCCTAATTAGCACCCGTGACATTCATCAACACGTTGCCTTCCGAGGCAGAAGGGAACATCAGCACCCACAGGCTGAGCATCTCCAGTTCACGGAGCCTTCAATCTCATCTGCTGGCCCGGAATTGAGCTTAATAGGGTGCGTTTGGCTCAAGCGACCTTTGCGAGGAGCTCAATATGGAGAAAACCTCCTGTTCCCGAGGGGCTGGAGCTGATTCATCACCCTGCCCGCAATAAACCCCGTCAATGGACCCAACTGCTCATGTGAATGTGGCAGCTGTGTCTGCCAGCCAGTGCTGCTGAAAGCTTTATATCTCATCACCGGTGCCCTTTATATGGTAAACTCCTGGTCTTGACGCCTCTGTTAGGGATCGGGAGAAGGAAAATAAAGCTCTGGACAGACAGAGGCAGCTGGAGGCAGCTGTGGGGTCGGCGGGACCTGGCTGGGCGGGAGACCATCCGTATCAGGATTGCAATGCGCTTCCCCTCGCCTTGAGCAAGTTGGGAACAAAACCAAGCAATGAGCTTTTCTTCTACTAACAACAAATATATATATATATATATATACACACACAAAATAATAAAAATAAAATAAATTTTTAAAAAAACAGTAAAAAGACGTCCACAAGTTCACCCAACATGTAAAGTAAGTGCAGCTGCAGAAAAAGAGATCCAGAGAGCAATCAAGCAGGAGGAAAGGACCGGTGTTAAAGGGAGGGAGAGGGGCTGTCAGGGTGGCGGATCTATGGATATACACTGATATATACTGGATATATACTGCATATACATGCCATGGCCCCAGCGGTGCTGACCCCTACGGTGGCCCCAGGGTCCCGCTGGGGACAGGGGCAGCAGAGCAGCCGCCACCCCCGTGCCCTGAGGGTGACACACGCAGAACTCGTTTCTACACACTCCCCTCAAATCAACTTTTTATTTCCTATGCAAACATAATAGAGACGACATAATGACTTCCTGGAACATTCACATTTTAATAAAAATTATAGAGGGGAAGAGATATGATGTGGCACCTGAAATTGAAACCCAGCTATTTCTTCCATCTTTATCATCCAAAAGAAATGTAATATTTTGACATTTAGGGAGAGCTGCAGCATTGTGATTTTTTAAAATGCATTTTATCTTTCCCTGTATGATATTAAGCAAGCTCTTCTCTATTTTCTAATTTCATTAACTAGCACCGAGAACAAACCCCTTTATTTCCCCCTGAAACCACCCACTCAAAGCTGTTTATGTTGGTTTTGTCGGGTTTTTTCCCCCCCATTCTACAGAGATCTCCATGTAAGTCGTTTTTTAAGCATGATTGCTCGAATTAAAATTACAGGGGAGACAAATGCACAGGGAGCCAGTGCTGGAATGGAGCTGCAGGGAGCGAGAAGGACCCTGCGAGCACAGGGGTGGGAGCCATGGGGGGGTGACGCCTTCCCAGGGCACTAAGGCAGCAAGAAATAAAGATTTTCTTATAAAAACCCATAATTCTAAGTGGAAAAGGCTTTGATGAAAGGGGAAACCACACAGCTGCGTGCTGGGAATGGCTGGGCAAAGCGAGAGGAGGGCGAGGGGTGTGGAGGAACCCGCTGCTCGTGCCAGTCCTGGTAGGAAATCTCTTCAACGCACCCCGATGTGTAAGAATTTCTGTGGTGTACAGCAAGATCTGAGCTCTGGGTTGTTTGTGTTTAAGGGAAAAGTTGCAGCTCTGGGCGATGACGGGTTTTATTTCTAAACGTAGATATACTGGGGCTGTCGAGGCTGCTGGTCCTGCAGGAGCCCTTGGAAGGCTCAGATGTGTGGATCGCTGCCTGGAACTTTAATTAGGGGGGGAAAGCTGAAGCTTTCAGAGACACACGTTCATCCAGGGGATCTTCAGCTCCAGAGCTGAATGGGTGCTCGTAAAAAACAGCGTAAAACAAACCCCATTGTCCGTGCTCTGGGTTTCCGCCGCAATTCGTCTGCGTGATCCTTTGGCACCGGCCGTCCCTGCGGGGCTCGCAGCGTCCGCTCCTCCTGGCGGCCCAACCTG
Organism: Streptopelia decaocto; assembly: GCF_964273445.1. Classification (NCBI taxonomy): domain Eukaryota; kingdom Metazoa; phylum Chordata; class Aves; order Columbiformes; family Columbidae; genus Streptopelia; species Streptopelia decaocto. The sequence continues at coordinate 3,852,933 of NC_138680.1, forward strand.
CTGGGAGGGCCTTTGTTTTTACATCAAATCACTCTTTTCAAGCATTTTACAAGAGAAATATAAAGCAGAGAGGTTCGCGGGTACCCAAAGGCGTAGCAGGAATTCCTGAGGCCAGGGAGGAGATGCTGATTGAGTTGGACCAAAGGGAGTTATCGGGGATGTTTGATGCTTCACATCACACTCCGGCATAGGGACTGTGCTGTCCTGTCCCATCTGGGCTGTGTCCTTGTGGTCCTTCCAACCTGCCAAAGCTGAGCTTAATCTCAAAAATCGCCTGAACTGAGAAATCGAAGCTCCTCAGGGATGGGACCACATCCAGTTCACCCTTTCCAGGGGCAGGGACCCAGTGACACCCAGCAGAACACCCCGGTGTCCCCAGGGCGCTCCACGGACACACTGACCCCCAAAAAAGGGGCAGCGGCTGCAAATCCACCCGCAGCTCTTTTGCCTTGTGGCTGCTCCGTCGGGAATGAGCAAAAGGTATTTGCAACCAAAGGCAGGAGGAGGCAGAAAACCCGCCCCGAGTCCCTGGATCTGCATTCTACCCACTACGTTCACAGCTCTGCAGCCGAAAAAAGAAGACATCAGGGAATTAGAAAGACTAGTGATCTTGGAGGAGGAACGAGAATGATTAATGCTGTAGAAGGACAGGGGTATGATATGGCGAAGTAATAAAAGAAATACAGATGAAATAAAATCCTCCCTTGAAGTCTCATTCATCCAGATCTAACAAGGTGGAACCTTGTCACCTAACTCAGGGTTTCCTTGGCCGGAAAAGCAGACAGATAAATAGGCAGAGGAAGTGTCTGCTCTGTCTCCCTCCCTTCACGCCTTTCCCTGGGTCCCACAGAGGCTGATCACACAGGGTTTGGGACTCTGTGCCACATTATTCTCCGGCTCCACATTGGAAGAGGGGAGAGTGGTGATGTTTTGCAGCAAATGGATGCTCTGGAGGGTGGGCTGATGGAAACCCGGGTGCCCATTCCCTGGGAAATGCTGGTGTTTACACTCCCATCCCCATTCACAACAAATCTGGGCTTTCCGGGGCAACATTTGGAAACCTCACTTTGCTTCTGGGCTTTTTTACGCAAAGCAAGAAAAGACTCCTTTGCGATGATGTACAAATATTAAACACAAGCAGCTAATCCGTTATCAAATCTGTATTTCTCTATGAGATAGGAATTGAAAGAGAACAAATTGCAGCAATAAAGTTGAAACAAAACATTTTTGGTTTTCTATTACTGCTTGCCCCAGGCTTCGAGGCTTTGGATCTCGCCAGCTGAGCTGGATGGATTGGCTCCTGCCTTCCATGGGAGCTGGAAACCAGCTCCTCCACCTCCGCGGGACAGCGGCTGGTGGACATGGGGGTGTCCCCAGTGTCCCGGCCGTTTATGGCGTTATGGGCAAATCACCCCAAAACTGACCGAAATCACCCCAAAACTGACCAAAAACACCCCAAAAACACCCCAAAACTGACCCAAATCACCCCAAAACTGACCCAAAGCACCCCAAAACCACCCCAAATCACCCCAAAACTGACTGAAATCACCCCAAATCACCCCAAAACTGTCCCCCAACCCCCCTGTGCACTCAGCGCACCTGAAACACCCCAAAACACCCCAAAAGCACCCAAACTCACCCAAACACCCAAAACACCCGAAACAAACACCCAAAACAACCCAAACTCACCCAAACCACCCAAAAACAGCCCCCAAACACCCCCAAAACACGCCAAAACACCACAAACCACCCCCCAAAAACACCCCCAAACAAACACCCCAAACTCACCCAAAGCTCCCAAAAACATCCCCCAAACACCCCCCAAAACAAACACCCCAAAACAAACAAACACCCCAAACTCACCCAAACCACCCAAAAACAAATAGTGAGCCTTGGGGGACAATGGGGCTGCCAGATAGTGAGCCTTGGGGGGCTATGGGGCTGCCAAATAGTGAGCCTTGGGGGGCTATGGGGCTGCCAAATAGTGAGCTTTGGGGGGCTATGGGGCTGCCAAATAGTGAGCCTTGGGGGGCAATGGGGCTGCCAAATAGTGAGCCTTGGGGGGCTATGGGGCTGCCAAATAGTGAGCCTTGGGGGGCTATGGGGCTGCCAAATAGTGAGCCTTGGGGGGCTATGGGGCTGCCAAATAGTGAGCTTTGGGGGGCTATGGGGCTGCCAAATAGTGAGCCTTGGGGGGCTATGGGGCTGCCAAATAGTGAGCCTTGGGGGGCTATGGGGCTGCCAAATAGTGAGCTTTGGGGGGCTACGGGGCTGCCAAATAGTGAGCCTTGGGGGGCTATGGGGCTGCCAAATAGTGAGCTTTGGGGGGCTACGGGGCTGCCAGATAGTGAGCCTGGGGGGGCTATGGGGCTGCCAAATAGTGAGCCTTGGGGGACAATGGGGCTGCCAAATAGTGAGCCTTGGGGGGCTATGGGGCTGCCAAATAGTGAGCCTTGGGGGGCTATGGGGCTGCCAGATAGTGAGCCTTAGGGGGCAATGGGGCTGCCAGATAGTGAGCTTTGGGGGGCAATGGGGCTGCCAAATAGTGAGCCTTGGGGGGGGGTATGGGGCTGCCAGATAGTGAGCCTTGGGGGGCTATGGGGCTGTCTGTGGTGTCCGTGATGTCTGTATGGTGTCCATGATGTCCCATGGTGTTTATGATGTCTGTATGGTGTCCATGATGTCCCATGGGGTCTATATGATGTCCCCAGTCATGGTGTCGCTGTGGTCACTGGCCATGATGTCCCATGGTGTCTATGATGTCCCATGGTGTCTATGGTGTCCATGATGTCCCATGGTGTCTCTATGGTGTCTATATGGTGTCTCTATGATGTCTATGATATCCCATGGTGTCTCTATGATGTCTCTATGATGTCTCTATGGTGTCTATGCTATCCCATGGTCTCTCTGTGGTGTCTCTATGGTGTCTATGATATCTCACGGTGTCTATACATTGTCTCTATGTCCCAGGCATGGTTTCCCTATGGTCTCTGGCCGTGGTGGTGTTCGAGCGGTTCCTGGTGACCTGCAAACCCATGGGCTCTGTCCGCTAATGTCAGTGATTGGGTGATTTATTGCCACTATTTGTGTGGCCACGGAAGACAAATGGAGTTAATAAAGCCACCCGTCCCCGCTAGAGACATTCATTATAAAGCTGGTGCAATTCTTTCCATCCCTGCCCTGGATTCAGCCTGGACCAAAAGCACCCGGGAAGGACGTGGAGCATCTCACCCTAAACCTCCTCACTGTATCCCATGGGAGATGGACACAAGGCATAGATTCATCCCCGAGATACATCCCTGACAACCAGAAAACCCTGGAGCAAAGGCACAGAGAAGCGCATCACCCTCTTTTGCTGCTTCTCAGGGAGCATCTTCTTGATTCCTGAGGCTTTAACCAAAATTTTGGGAAGGTGGAAGGAAATCCAGCATCGTTCTGCCCGGGCTGGAGCTGCTCAGGGCACCCGAGGCCATTGCTGCAGCTTTCTTGGGATGGAGAGAGCAGCCACATACCTCACAATAGCTTCCGATAGGGATCTTAATAATTCTATTCCTGTTAATCCTCACAAATTAGTAAATACAGCTTCATCCTATTTGGAGATATTTCACTACCTAGGGGTTTCTAATAAGCTGATAGAAAGAAAGAGCCAAAGGAGCTCAGCTAACCATGCTTCCCAATAGCAGCATCAGGTGGTGTCTAATAAACCCCCCTGGCCCAAAGGGAGCCCCCAATCAATCCGTATCAGGCAATTCCCTGTGTTACTTTCCATTTACCTCCCTGATAATCCCTCCCCCAGCAGTTAATCAGTGCTTCGCATTCAAAGCCACTTAAGTTCCATTGGATTTTCCTAATGTTGTTGGCGTGTTAATATTTAATAGCCCTTGCGCTGCACCTTCTTGGAGCCAACAGATTTTGCTCAACAAGAGCTTTTGTTTCGAAGCAAAGCTGACGAGTCCCCATGGGGTAAATCTGGGGGAAAATGGGAATATGGACCCGACCGGCAGGTGAGCGCTCCCCGACCTTCCTGCCGCCCCCCACAGTGCTCACCCAGCTTTAACCAAACTCCTGGATGTTCCCCAAATGCCAGCACAGCAACTCAGCTCCAGCACCCCCATCTTCCCCTGGTGAAACAGATGTAGAAAAGCAAGAATTGGGTGAATTTGGGGTATGTCCCTTTGACTCCCACCTCTCAGCATCATCTGTGCCTCCCCCTGCCAGGTGTCCCCAGTCCTGCAGAAACAGGAGAAGAATTTATGGCAGGAAATCCATTATCCAGCTCTAACGATGACTCTTATTAAATATGAATTGTGAGATAATGAACACTTTAATTTTATGTATCCCCTTCTTTCTGTTTCTCCCCCCGCTGCTTCTTTTTAAATAAATATTTAAGCATCTTTCAAACTGTGTCAGAAGTGCGGAGACGAGCAGGTTGATTTAATCTCCCGTTCTCCGCTCTTTGCCAAACAGGAAATCTCTCATCTGCCTCTTTCACAAGTCTCTGCGAGGGAAGGAGGGAGGATTAGAGCAGGCGAGGAGCCCATCCATCGCTTCCCTTCTTCCTCATTTTCTTCTGGAAGCCCTTCAAGGAATGCTATGAAGATGTGATTTGTGTTTTATAATCTGCTATTTTGGTGAGCTCTTTGGGATCTGAACCCAATGGAGATGCCCTCAGTCCCCTTTGCAAAAGCACGAACCCAGCTAAGGGCGTCTGCAGGATGGAGCAAAGCTCAGTGCTCAGCATCGTGCTGGAGAGATCGCTGTCCGTGAAAGGATGGACTGGATAGAATAGAGCAGCAGCGGAAAATCTAAATTATAACTATGCGACTTGAAAAGAGCTGCCGGAAAGCCCTGAGTCAGCAAAGCCCTTGAGCCTTTGAGTGGCCACCTGGAGCCAATTGGGCTGTTCAGCTGCCGAAAGCTCCTCAGCACCAGCCCAGGATGGAGCAGCTCACCTAAGGACACGAACACGATCTTCCACATGATTTCCTCGGCTTCAGGGAACCTTCCAGGGAATTGTTACCCATTTTCCCACCAATTCAGCAAAAAATATATATGTTCAGGTTTTTAATTTTACACTTTGTGCTCAAAACCTCCAGCGAAGCCAGGAAAGGGTCAGCAGGTAGGGAGAGGTTGGACATGGGCCATTCTGCTCTGCTTTAGAGCTTCCCGCAGCCCCCAAAATGCAAACGCATTTTACTTTGCATCTAGTTCCAATTAATAGCAGAGAAATGCTGAGTTTTCCTGGCTCAAGCCTTCGAGCTGCAGCAGCTTTGATTGCATTTGGTTGTGTGGCCGGATCTTTACATGATTCCGGTTTCTTCTCTTATTTAAGATAAATATTACTACGTTTAATAAAAGTTATTTCTGCCTTTCAGTTTATGCTGATGAGCTCCCATTCAGTTCCTGTGGGTGCTTTCACCAAAATGAAAATTACAATATCAAAATAAAAATCAGCTATCGTGGTTGAATGAATGGCCTGGAGAGCATCAAAGAAAATGTACCAAGAGTGAATAATAAACCATCGTAATTCCTCAATCCTATCTGTCCATCCATCTAACTATCTGTTAGACAGGAGGAATCTCAATTAGCTGGTACAAGTATAGTTGTGATTATTTTACAGGCATTGCAGGGCTCCTTCTGCTCCCAAAAGCTCTCGTGACACCTCTCCATCCCAAGGATGGGGAAGCAAACTGGTGGATTAGAAGATTTCCCAAGAAATGAGATATGTGCCTGGGAATCCCACTGGGGCCATTCCCATTTATCAACTGGGCCCATTCCCATTTATCAACTGGGACCTCATAGAGAGAAATTCCCAAGTGACCCATTAACTCTAGTGTACGTAATTACCCTCTGAGCAACCAACCGGCCTGACCTCCCCGCTCCAGGACTCAACGTTCACAACAATCCCAATTAGCTGTAATTAAGAAGGATTATAACGAATCCACTGCATGCATTTTTACACACACATACTACAATCCACACTTTTTTAGGTACAGTCCCTACGGGCGCATTTTCACGCACAAGGAAGTGGCACGAAAAGAAAAGGCTTCTTTTTGTCATGATTTGTGTCAAGGTTTTCCATCAGGGTTTTCTGTTTTCTGATTATAGACGTCGACTCAAATTCTAACTGGAGACAGAAAGAGAAATTAAGGGAAAAAAAGAAAGAATAACTAAAATAGCAGCGGCTGTAAAGCCCAGCGAGCAGGCTCGCCCGGATCGCAGCCGAATGAATCCAGCCTGTGCTGCCATTGCCCGCCTTTTATTTACCTAACGGTTTGACAATGCATATTTATGCAAATTGGAGCCCGGCTGCTTTTTTGCTGTTCATTAATTAGCATCTCATTCCAGACGTGTAAACCAGGCTTGGAGAATTTGTTTAATTTGATCAACAGTTTGATTCCTCTCTCCTCCACTTTCCAGCCCCCCCCTCCCCCCCCGGCTTTTTTGGGTCTTTAATGAGGTTGTTGGATTGAGTGTAAACTGGGTTGTACAACATGGACCTCGTGGGACTCTCGTGCTTGGAAAGAGGGATGCTGAGCGATGGGAAAACAATACGTGAGTTTTAGGAAGAGCTGAGCAGCCCAAACCCGCCTAAATCTGCTTTTCCCTTCCAGTTTCTTATTGCAGAGATGGAAACACATAAAATACAAATGAACAAGCAGCCTCACTGATGTTATATATCCAAAAAAGATGCTTCTTAACTGCCTGATCAGCACCAGGTGACAATGGCATGGGGACACAGACTTTAAAGGAGCTTTGGCCAAGAAAGTGGCAGCTCCACCTTGGGCTCCCAGTTCCATTTCTCTTCTCTCGATTCTTTTGTCCATCCTCTGCTTCCCTCAGAGGGTTTTCTCTTGTTTTCCTCCTCGATTTACACATTTGTTTACAAATACATAACGCCTGGGGGGGGCGGGGAACCCACCACCCGCAGAACAACAGCCCCTATTTCTAACCGCCGGCCTCTTCCAGTGTTTCCTCTGCAATTTCTGCACACACACAGCCACGCAAAATGGGCCTAAACACTGCAATTTTCCAGCCATTTTCATCCAAATTGTCAGCAATTTCCCCATGGCCCCGGCACCAAATTGCAAGCGAATTCTCGGTAATACACAGGCGTCCGTGGGCAGGGAGGGAGGGGAGGGCGCGCGGATGCGACGGCAGCAGCTGGACACAAGCCCTTCAGAAATGGGCTGGTAAATGGTTCCCGGCCACATCTCGGGCATCGAGTCACCGGGGTGAAAAGACAAGCGCGCTTTTTGTGAAGCGTTTCAGATATGACACCGCAAATCTCCCCGGACAGCTGGGAAAGGGGGGTTTCGGTGGGATATTCACGGCTCCAGGGTGCCAAAATAGACACGGATCCCCATATAAATCAAGGCGCTTGCTCAGCTCACGCTATAGCTGCAATTTTGTGTTAGTACAGCTCACTTGGCTACTACTGTGATACCCAGGAATGTGCATCGGGGGACCTGTCACAGACCTGCAAGAATGATGCTCCATCCCACCGTTGGTTTTGGATACTGACAGGGGAAAATTCAAGGTGTGATCCCGCAGGAAAATAGGGGCGTTTGCTTTCCCAGAGCCCTGCTCATGTCCCGCTTTGGGACACCTGCAAAGACCTGGAGCAGAACATCTCTGCTCCACGCCAAGCTGGAGATGCAATTCATGGGTGACACCATGTCCCTGTGCCACTATCATCCCATCCTTGCTCTGCCTTGACATTGCCATGGGAAGCCGGTTCATGCAGCACCCCAGGATTTATCACCCAAACTCCCCGTCCTTCTGCCTGTTCCTCCTCACATGTATTTTATATTCTCTGCACCACCCAGTGAGATAAGCCTGGTAGATATTTATATGTTTATCACAGATGGCCTTGGTTTCAGCAGCCAACCACGCTGCAGTCAGAAGGAATGTATTAATAATTATATAGCACAACGCGACAATTACTGCCAGAGCGGTCTGAAGAAAGTCTTTTGTCTCTCCTCTTCTGATCAGGCAGCTCTTTCACCAGCAACCGGGAAAGTCAACAAGTCAAGTACGGTGGTTAATCCCTGAGCCGATAACATTTATTAAAATTGCTAATGAATCTAATAATTAAACACAAAAATATAAGTTACCTCAGGTATTAAATCTAATTATTGGGCCAGTGAAAATCAATTTTTGTGCATATGCATAATAATGCATGGGAAAAGTTAATTAGAAATGTCCAGATCAATATTTGAATAATTCTTAACTAGTGGAACCCCTGTCTGAAGAGCGGGTCTAGACGCTGTGAATAAGTCATATTTCCGAAGTGAATGCCTTCTCCTAATGGAGTTTATCCCAGTCAATTCATAATACACCAGTAAATCTGCAAAATAAATGACAAACCTGTTTGCCTGAGCATTGCCCTCAGGGAAATCATTAATATCCTTTGTCAGCGCCCTCCGAGGTCGGAGCCGAAGCTCTGCCCGGCTGGCACGCAGGGAAAGCGCTGGGAGGTGATGGGAGCAAGGGGGATGGAGCATATAGGGCTCTGACCCCCCACACCACACACAGTGTTTCAGCTGAATCCCACCTTTGGAACCCCCACCCGCACCGCCCCGGCCCCCCCGGGCTCCTGCAGCCCCCAAGGCTCATCCCCACCTCTGGCAAAATCCACCAGCGGTAAAGCATGAGTTGTCTTGGAAATGTGACCTTGATTACGGTCCAAGGGCTGTGCTGGTGTAAATCAGTGAAGCGGTGCTGATTGATGCGATCTCAGATCCCCGTCCAAACAACAGCATTAAATTCGGCAGCGCTGACTCCCATGGAGCTCTCCCAGCCCCAGAAGGAAACCTCTGCTATCTTTTTAAAGGTGCCTCGTCTGCTTTACAAAGAACAGGAAGGATCTGGAGCCTCATCCTGATGCTCAGGGAGTGGTAGAGCCAGGAGGACCTGGCAGCACTGGGGGGATTTCATTACCCCCATCAAAGCATCCCTGATGGAAACACAGCACACATCCCTGGTGGAAACGCAGCATCCCTCCCTGCATCCCTGATGGAAACGCAGCACCCATCCCTGCATCCCTGGTGGAAACGCAGCATCCCATTCCTGCATCCCTGACGGCAACGCAGCACCCATCCCTGCATCCCTGGTGGAAACGCAACACCCATCCCCGCATCCCTGGTGGAAACGCAGCATCCCTCTCTGCATCCCTGATGGAAATGCAGCACCCATCCCTGATGGAAACACAGCATCCATCCCTGCATCCCCTCCACTGGCCCATCTTGCCAGCATAGAGGTGGTTAAAGAGGGAAAGAGGAAGAAGGAAAAAAAAAAAAAGGACAAATGTTTAGTTTCGCCTGGAGATGCTGCTGCACAGCTTGTTTTAACACAGCGCTAACAGGAGTCTCCACCTTTTCCCTCACCCTGGCACGCTCTCCCCTTGATTATTCATCTCGGCTGAAGGGAGATAAAACAGATGTAATATGGCGCAGAACTCCAACACACATCTTAAATCATCTTGTCTCGCCGTGGCTCCTTGGCACGCACACGAGCGATGCTCGTCGAGAACCTGGCTGAGCCGTTTCGGTGCACATGAGTGATTTGATTGCTGGGTTTCTCCAGCGCGCCGCTGGCACGGGCAGGACGGCGAAGGGAAAGTCGTTCAGTCATGGTGAAATCATTACGGGTAAAGCTCTGCTCTGAGTTACACCGGGGTAAACCCGCTGAAGGGTAACTCAATTGAGATCAATGGCCCAAATTTTGCTTCCCTTTACTCCAAAGAAAGGCCTGCGTCATATTTTTTTTGAAGTCACAAGTAATACTGCTGATTTTCACAGCTGACAGGCAAACCTGATCTACCCTGTCTCCAATCCTTTGCATGATGTATTTTGTAAAACCAGCACTTCAGCGAGACTCCCTGTGAAACTCGCTTTTGTCGTCTCCCCTCACCAGTATTTAAACCACACCACAGCCCAAAAAATCCGTGTCCAGCCCCAAAACTCCACACCACAGCAATATTGCATAGATGAATAAGATGGGCAAAGGCGCAGAAGGGAAAATAAGAAACAGGGATGAAGTGAGATGCTGGAGGAGCTGTGGTCCATGGGATCCCAAGGCAAAGGACACAGCGATGGTCCAAGGCACAAGAGCAGCTCAGAGCTGGGCTGGTGCAGTGTCACATCAGGTTATGGTTCATCTCCTTGAGCACTTTCCCCTTTAATTGACGCTTTTTGGCCACTTTACAGTGATGGAAACCTGGCGATGCTCAATAAGAAAGAGCTGAGATGCTGTTAGTTATATAAAGCCCATGGAGAAGGGTGGTGGTTCCCTGGAGCCCTCCAGGACCACTAAATAGCAAGATCAGTTTGGAGTGTTAAACAACCCAGGAACAGCCACCAGAAAATGGGTGTAATCCAGGACCACTTCTGCTGAAGTGGTTTTTATGTGCTAATCAAAGGCAGAGGCACAGCTGCTATGGCTCCATGTAATTACAGACACAGGAACAGGTAATTCTGGAGAACATTGGAGACGCGAAGGATTTTCCTGCTGTCGAGGGGGCATTGGGAGCCCGTGGGTAAAAGCCGTTCTTGGAAAGGGCTCCGGCACGAGATGGGAGGCGGGCCAGCCTG